>NW_003852414.1:13547009-13638297 GCF_000181295.1 Otolemur garnettii | reverse complement strand
GTTTGGCGGGTCCGGGCTGGGGATTCGAACCCGCCACCTTAGGTGTACGTGGCTGGCGCCTTAGCCGATTGAGCTATAGGCGCCGAGCCAAGAAAATTTTTAAATAAAAAAAATAGTGCTTATTAAATGAGGTTTAGTAGACAAAGAAGTGTTTAAAACACAGAGGAAAAGGATACAAATAACAATAAATTGGTAAGGGAAGAATTGGGAACCACTGTTTGGGAACTTACATGAGTCTTAAAGAATTATCTAATGATTCAAAAATACTAATTAGATTCTACACTGAGATACAGCCACCTGCTGCTCAGGAAGAGCTCTAAATGCCTGAGGAATCCTTAAAGATGATACAATTTCAGAATAAGAGAAGACTTTAGAGGTTAGTTGTATGTGGTTGATTGACTTTGGTTTGAATAGCTATTACTTTAGAAATTTAATTCCTCCCCTTCCTAACTCTGAAATTATGTATTACAGGGAAGGCAGCACAGTAAGAGCAGGAGGAAATGATACTGGTCTGTGGTATAGTGGAATATTTTCATATGCTGTGGTGGTGTTCCCTTTAGATAGATAGTGATAAAACTATTTAAGGGTCATTTAGCATCCATCTGTTACACTTTTAAAGAAGATTTCTGTTTCAAACAGATTTTTGAGAATTATGCTTCGAGTTCATGCCCAGACTGTCTGAAAATGTCTGTGTAGCTCCCCAAAAGTTGTCTGATGTCCTTCAATTTAAAATCCCCAAGAGAAAAAGAAAGAAAAGCTTTCAAAACTCAATCAGTTTTACTGTAGGTGTCTTCGTTGGCTTAATGAGAAAAATCAAATGTATAATTCATTATCCAGGTAATTGGAATTACGAGGTTGTTCCGGGTACTTTTAGAATAAAAGGTATTAATTTTGTTTATTGAAGTAGAAATTAAAACACAGTTCCAAGTGTCTTCTCATTCATTCATATGTTGGATTTTTTCATTGCCCATTTGAAGAGCACCTAGCCTCTGAAAAATTAGTATTATGAAAAAGAAAAGTTGTACTGGGTGGCGCCTGTGGCTGAAAGGAGTAGGGCACCAGCCTCATATACCAGCAGGTTCAAACCTGGACCCAGCCAAAAACTGGGAAAAAAAAAAAAAAAAAAAAAAAAAGTTGTACTGGAAGGAAAGCTTCCATGGCACTTTATTAAAAGCATAAAGTATCTCCCTAGAAGAAAATGCAAGTTGAAGGGTGTTCCCATGAAGGTCCTGACAGCTGGCCTGTTCTTTCAGCGTCCACAGATGACAGTGCAGCCGAGAAGAAAGGGGGATCCCTCCACGCTGGCCTCATCGTCGGGATTCTCATCCTGGTCCTCATCATAGCCGCAGCCATCCTTGTGACAGTCTATATGTATCACCACCCAACGTCGGCAGCCAGCATCTTCTTCATCGAGGTAGGCACCCCACCACACTAGTCGGTGAACCATGTCCATCTGCTAACTCGGCCTGCCTTTAATATTTAGCACGTGATTTCTCCATCTTCCCAGATACAGGCTGGTTGATTTCACACACGTACACAGTGACAGATTGCTTTCAACGTGTTCAGGTACCTTATCTCAGGAGCTTTTAATGAAATAAACTATCTCGCCTTTTACAGAAGATCTAAAGGAAAATAGGAACCATACTTTTTTATTCTTTTGAACCTAGTGTGTTAACCAGCTGTTCTCCTGATCCTGGGAGGAAATGCAGCATGTCCAGGCCAAAGACTTCATTTAAATCAATTGTTCTGCAAACACCAATTAAATATTGGCTGTGGGCATGATGCAGTATGCCTGCTATCAAAATGCTCGTGAACTACTTAGAAAACAATTGGTCTTTACTACAAAATGACAGATAAAGAAGATAATGGTATTGTGCTTTTGCCATTTTGTCTAACGTGTATATACACATTTGAAAATGCTTATAAATGTGTGCGCACGCACATACAGAGTACTGTGCTGAATCATGGCTGCTGTGGTTTCACCCACAGAATGTAGATTTAGAACCCATGACCAAGAGGAAAATAGGTGGGAGGATAAAGGGCTTTGTAGAAGGAGCCAGAGCGAAGTCCTGGAGTCTAGAAAGCAGAGACAGTGAAAGCTGGAGCCCAGTGGTTCTGGTCAATCTGACCTAGTCGTCTTCTCACCACGGGAAGGTAGGATTTCCTGGGCTCCTGTGCGTGTCCCTGTCACTCTGGCATCTTACTGGGGCCACTCCTGTTCTAACACCAGATTATACCGGAAGTCCTAGAGTCCTAAAGGAAATCCCTCGCAGAATTTCAGAAATGTAAGCGTTTAATTCTAACTCACTGTGTGACACACAAAAAGTTGTCTAGAATTTTGTTTCCTTGTTGGGTGTGAAATTATAATGCCTTTTACACCACAGAGATAAAATGATGTTTGCCCCCTAGAGTAGGGAGGGGGAAATGCAAATCAATTAAATAATTGCTTAGAAGTCCTAGATGGCTCACAACTGTCCATAAAATAAAGTACAGGCTTTGGTAGACTGGCTCCTATGTGTCACTTCAGTCTTTACTCTGTGGCTCCCCAGTGTGGAATTGGCACTGTTGTCAAATTTCACTCTCTTCTCTTCTCGGTTACACACCACCAGTTCTCCATGCCATAAAGACATTGCTCATTCTATTCCTCCACCAAGAAAGTCTTCCCATCCCACCTCAGTTCTTCAATTCCATGTACCTTCTTTGGACTGTCCCCCCGTTTGGGCAGCTGAAAATAATCTCTCTTTCTCCTCTGCAACTCCACCTGCAGTAATCCCTATCTCTGGAATTTACCTCTCTGTTTTGCCTTAGAATTAAACATGGGCACCATTTAGTCCAGCCTACAAGACTTAGTAACTCCTTAAGACTTAGATTAAATAACTTCAGTTTCTTTCAGAAAATAGGTCATCTACCAAGATTTCCTAGAAAAAAAAATCCATACTAAATATCCTAGGACATTTCAAACTTCCAGCGAAATCTCACACGAGATACATTCCGGAAATAGCACCCTATCATAGTCACTGAGAAATTGCCAGGCATCTCATTCTGTTAGGAAACTGTTAGTAAGGGTTGTTAATGTGATGGATTTTCTTGGGAGAAAGTAGACAACTTTCCCGAAGTTACAAATGCATCCCTCAAAGAGCTGATGAGTGATAAGCTGAAAGCCTCAGGGACTAAGCAGACATCAGGCTGTGGCTGTGGCTGCAACCCATCACATGTTTAAGCGTTTTCATATGCTCTGCAGTTTATTTCCTAACAGAGAGAGAAACAAGATACTGTGAAATATCTGATGGGGACGGTATTTGCAGCAAATTGCACAGTACATAGAATCTAGGTAAAGATAGTTGCCAGCAATCCCTAAGTGATTACAAAGCAAGACTGCAAGAGAGTGGGACTATTTCTGTTGTTGTTTTGAATCAGTCTCACTGTCATATAAGCAGAGCCTCTATGTCCACAGGTGTGTGGAAGGTGTTTGCACAAATACAACCATATTTATAGAATATTAGAGCTAGAAGGAATCTTTGAGATGGTTAGTCCTATACCTTCACAACACAAAGGGAGAGATGGGCTCAGAGGGACGGAACAACTTACCCCAGGTCAAAGAGCCACAGTTCTAGGGATAGCTCCGTCACTTTTTCCCACTTAAGTGCAGCAGAGGCATTCAGCAGCCTCCCCAGCTTTTCTCTTCCCTGCCTTTCTCCTTCCCTTTCTTTGTAGCCACCACCAGTGTCTGATTAAATCACTCCCTGTCTGGCACCCTGCCGTGGTCATGCGGTTCCCAGCAGCTGGTCAGCGGATGATTTTTGGAAGGCAATAATCATAACTTGACTATTATTAAAGCTCACCAATGTTTGCAAATTCAAAACATAGTCCATGATGACCACACAGTTTGTGCCATGCCAGACCTCCAAATTAGAAGATTTTGAATTATTGATTAAATTAGAATGTTGTTGCATAAATTGATGGAATACATCTATATTGTTTCTGTTGCTTTGTGATGTTTCATGTTATACTCTTATCTACCTTTAAAATGAAATTCATGGGCGGGGCCTGTGGCTCGGTGAGTAGGGCACCAGTCCCTCGGTGAGTAGGGCACCAGGTTTGAACCTGGCCCCAGCCAAAACTACAACAAAAAA
This sequence comes from Otolemur garnettii, assembly GCF_000181295.1. Lineage (NCBI taxonomy): Eukaryota > Metazoa > Chordata > Mammalia > Primates > Galagidae > Otolemur > Otolemur garnettii. The sequence goes on along the minus strand of NW_003852414.1, from coordinate 13,634,164 downwards.
TAGCCAGGCATTGTGGTGGGCACCTGTATTCCCACCTACTTAGGAGGCTGAGGCAAGAGAATCACTTAAGCCCAAGAGTTGGAGATTGCTGTGAGCTTTGATGCTACGGTACTCTACTGAGTCTAACAGAGTAAGACTCTGTCTCTGAAAAAATAATGAAATTCGTGTGCTTTTTTTAATAGGAAAATGACATCATTCATTATAGAAAAATTGAGACACGGTAGAAATATAAAAACTGGCATTTGCCCATTGAACACACTTGTGATTTCACCATAATGCAAATTGATAGTCTTTCTAAGAAAACAACATTTCTCCATTTGATTATAAACTGCTTGCAGAAATGATTTTAATGTTTGTATACTATTCCATTGAAGATTCATTCCATAGCGTTTAGTGGTTTCTTCTCAAGGAGTCAGAGGGTAAACCAGAAACACTGAAAGCCTAACACATATCTTGAAGTCAAGAAGAACTTCATTTCACCCAAATAAAGACTGTCTCTGTGTTAATTTGCTGCTGTAACAAATTGCCACAAAGCTTGCCAGAAGATAAAAAAAATTGAAAAATTGCCCTCAAGTATAAAATACATCCCAGTTTCAGTGATACTGAAATATGACCAAATGGGTATTTTGTATATTTCACAGTGAAATCCAGAATGCACTGAACTCTATGGCAAACTAGTTTCTGTTAAACGCTGTGTATTCTGTGATAAAATTTAATGACTCTGCCCCTGAGTAGAATCCCAGAGCTCTTGCAGCCCATCTCCTCTTGTGGAGCATTGGGGCTCTTCCTATTTTTTTTTTCTCATTTTAATTTTTGAACATATAGCTAGTAACAGCTGATATTTATTAAATTCATTACTGGAAGTGATTTATACATACTACCTCACTTAATACTCATGAGAACCCTATATGAGACACTAAGATTATCTCCATCTCATGGAATCAAAACACAACTCGGTTAACAGCTATTGAGGTAGGTCAGTAGCAGGCCAGGATTTGAACCCAGGCTCTCTCCAACTTCAGAAGCCATAACCTTAACTGCTGGGCCATGCCGCCTCTCTGTGTATAAAAAGGTTTTTGTTCATAACTATATGTGGAAACACAGAGTGATGTATCGCCAAGGACATACATTATGTCCTCCTTTAAACAGACTTCCAAAGTAGAATCAAAAGAACAAAACAGTTTAAAAGAACTTAGTAAATACTGCCAAAATCATCACACCAGTTCAGGTAACTGTTGTCATTGTCTATTTTTAGTGATGATAATGACAGAGGCCGTTACCTGTGCATTTTGTTCTTGGAGAAAATATACACCAGTTATTACACATTTCGTGGACACAAACACTTTCCCTCATATGAAATGTTTACATGGGCTTTAGCTTGTTTGTAAGACGGAAATGCAAAAATAAAAGCACGTCATCACCCCCTCAACTGCGTGATTAAACAAGTGAATAACTGCTTATATCCTGCGTCTGCTTACACAGCATCAGGTACAAGAGTTCCATTCTCTTAAAACATCCAGTCGCCATTTGATCAAGCAGAAAAGTCTATTTTTTACTGTTATCTTGTGTTTATCCATCATCCCCCTCAGATCTGAGACTGAGTATTTTCTTTGGCTTTTTACTAGCTAGCTTGCATTTTGAGTTTGTCTGTCTAGCTTTTCAAAGTAAATTTCAAAAGGATAGCTGATGATAGGCAGGTACAAAGAAATGTAAAGACTGTTGGAATCCAAGAAGCAGGAGAGGGAGGGAGGGGTAAAAACTCACTTATAGGGTCCAGTGAATGCAATTTTGGCGATGGACACACTAAAAGTCCCAACTTTAACCTTACACAAGGTATTCACATCACAAAAACATTTATACCCCCCTAAGATTTAGAAATGAAATACAAAGGACATCTGATTTTGACTGAAATCCATCACAATTTATAAGAATGCTTAGATAGGCTTAAAATCTTTTCAAACTAAAATTATCTTGAAATACATGGTAGAGAATGAATATTAAAGTATATGTTCTGTAATCTTTAATAAATTTTGATAAAATGAGTATCTCTTCATAAGGGTCAACGTTTGTTGCATTCTACATTAAATTTAATGGTGAACATTTCTAGGGAAAGATTCTGTGACTCACAATAAATTTTGTTGGTGCATAAATTTAGCTAGGTCACTGAGATAAATGTTTGTACTACTGAACACCATTCTTCATATATCAAAGAGTTTTAAATAAAATATGATCTAAGTGAAGGTCAAGAAAATAATTATAAGGCAGTCATCATATGAAATCAACATTCCTATGAAAGGATTCTATTTGAGCTGTAAGAAGAATGATCTAGACTCGCCATCTCCCTGAGAGAATTAATGTTGAACACCATCCTTGATTTTTCTCAGTATATTTAAACAATGGCTAGTCTTTGGACACTTATGTGAAGGTTTGATTATTCCATACAGATAAAAATGAAATGAAACTGACAAGAACCTAGCAATAAAGATAATGAAAACCCTTGGAAAAAAAGATTCTACAAGTAAAAAAATACTGAAGCTTTTTTTTAAAAAAATATAGAAAAGTAAAAACGAAGAGTATGAAATTCTGCTGCTACAAAGAGCTAGGTATAATATCCTTAGAGGGATAGAAATTGTGGGAAAGGACTAGTTTACAATGGAAAAGAAGACAGACAAAATTGTAGGAACAGTGCCCCTTGTGTTCCAGGGAGGGACTGCAATGGTGCGATGCTGATGGAGTTTGCCTTCAAATAGGAGGTTGTAACTCCGAGTAGCATCGTTGCCTTCTTGGAGCTTACATTCCAGTGGGTGGAGACAGATGACATACATATCTCACATTGGGGTTGGCTTTCGTTTGAATGTTTTGTGTTTTAAGAAAGTGAGTCTTTACACAATGTTTGATAAAATATTACCTTTGCTTTTGAGCAGGAAGGTATGATTAGCCAAATCACCAGGGATGGAAGAATATACTGTGATCTTTGTCTTACAATTTGGTCATAAGTGGTATTTTTATTATTATCATCCTTATGATTTGGGGAGGGGGGGAGCTCTGGATATACATTCATTAACAAAACTAAGTTGGTAAAAACAGTTCATAGTCCTGAAGGAGAAAACAGACTCACCATTTTTCAGTTGTGCTTGAATTAGAAGTTACAAGATGGTTCTGACAGGAAAACTTGAACATACGTGTCTGCATATCAGTCATTGTTCATATCGTGCTTTAAAATCCTTATCATTGCTGGCGGGTCAAAATACCTGCTTTGGGTGATACCCAGGGTTTTCTATCAACAAAATCTTAGGATGTCAATGCAAAAAGAAACCTTAACAGGCATAGAGCTATGGGGTTCTGGAACTTTTCCAAAATAAAGTGTATGAATTCCCCAAGTATCTACAGGTAGATGTCCTTGAGGGTTCATGTTTTGTCAAAAAGGCTCATATGAATTTTATATTATACTCAATAAGACAGACATGTGTTGGCTGCAAAATAATGATTCTATACAATCTTCAACCAATATTAACATTCCAAAAGGTGATTTTTGTCTCTTCTATAGCTGTACTGCCCCAGTTATCCAATTCAACAAGGAGTCCCAAAGGTCACCCATAAAGTCTCCATACCCAGGGAAAATGGGAAATTGTAGTGAAATGTACCTTTGTTTACACAATATTTGTTACAAAATTTTACAAAGAGGTAACCAATAGTGTGTGATTTTTGAGTAAAATTTTGTATTGAGTGTTTTGTAAATAAAAGGACATTTAGCTGCAGTTTACTGCCTTTTTCTCTATGGATGGTGACTTTATGGGCAACCCTTGGGACTCCCTCTAGATACTATTAAATCCAGATAAATTCAAAGCAGCAGAGACATCTGTTTCTGGAACCTAAGTGGGCAGCGTCCTTTCTAAGCCTTTGTTGGAGTCAAGTACAGTGTAGAAATAGAGACTGGGAATGGGGAAGCAATTTGCTTGGATCGTTTGACACCTGGTAACAGAGCCAAGACTTCAGCTCAGGACTCCTCGCCCTGGCCCTGTCGCCTGCACAGCTCCAGCAGCGACATAGCAAGAGGCCTTTGAGTTTGCCACTCAAGGGGATTCCCCAGCCCAAGAAATATTTGAGGATAACAAGGACCCATGGAGAATATGATTAAAGAGCTGCAGGCAGCTGTGGCCCTCAACTTTTCCTGGCAATCAACAGTGCCACCAGGAGAGGAGCCAGAGAAAGGAGCCAGGCAAGGATTCAAAGGCTGCTGGTGGAGAGGGGAAAAAAGGGTCTGCTGGAAGTTTGGCATGTGCCTTTGCAGCTGCTAGATGAATAGCTCTTGGGGGTGTAGACGCCGTGATCCAATGACTACCATGGGTCCTTTTTTTATCTTGAAGTCACATGTTTGTAATAACTGAATTTTGCCCTTAATGTAGTTCTTTGTCTCATTTCAGCCTTAAAACTCAAGGGGAAAAAATGATTCATTGAAATAAAACACTTCTTATTTTTATGTCTTAACCAAGGCAAGAGATGGTTTCGCTTTTGATGAACTGCGACAAGGAAGGGAAGATGAGGCAAAATCTAGCTGACACAGTTAGACTCCCTCATTAAAGAAAGTATTCTATGAGTGACAGATTTACAGAAATATAACAAAATGAAGGAAATACAGGTGGTATAATTGGGGCACTTTAAAAACTAGACATCGTTTGGGTACCTATGATTTCCTTTCCTCAGTTCCCATTCTACGATGCCAGAATTGTATTAATGTACATAACTGAAGGATTTCGGTTCAAATTCATGACTTGGTGATCTGTGTAATCACCAAAACAACATTTCTTTTATAGATGTCATCTTTCATTTACTCTCTGGGTAACATTTTCACTTAAGTCCCTAGGACTAAAGTAGTGTTTGTAATTTCATGAAACATCATCTTCCTTTTACTGGAAAGAATGATTAAAAATATTTCATGAAATATCTTATCCTCCACCTCTTAATTACCTTCCCCTAACTACATGTTTTTAATGGCATATGAGATTATCTAGACAGATAATGATAGATATATAATCTTCACAGAGAAGCTTTTAATAGATCAAAGAATCGAAGGAATCAGTAGAACTTGTAGAGCCACAATTAACTTGGGCATCTGTAACCTGAATTATGTCATTTTAAGTACTTAATATATGTTTTACGTATTCTACTCTTCGAGAGAAGATCACTCTCCTGACAGTACCCATTGTGGAATAATTTCTTCCTTGTGACTTTAGTAATTGTTCTGGTAATTGTTCTTAGTTAAAATAAATGCATACGTCTTTCTATTTGCGGAGACGGGTAATAGAAACTTTAATTTTAGCAACAATTATCACTTCCCAATAACCATGAGTTTATTCATTTATAAGATGATTTTTCTCCCAATTTCACTTAATGTAGTATTTTCTGGCAGAAATACAAAACAACTAAACAAGTCGATCATTAAGGAATGCTTTGGTTTATAAATAATACTAGAATCACTTGTGATTATAAGAATATTGGAATTTAAAATTTGAGTTTCAAAGATCAAAAGTATGAATCTGAGGAATAAAAATGTAAAGACATTTCTTATACATAATGGTAGTAATCATGCTTTTTGTACTTCGTTCAGAATTGATCAACCAAAGGTATTTGTAATTTACAAACAGATTAAAATTATTTTGCTCTAATTTGTGGTGATCACTCCACAAAAACTTTCCTAATGAAAACAAAATACTTTTTCAACTGACAATTGTAGCAATTTTCTCACATCATATAGTAAGTGAACAACGGGTCAGAACTGTTAGTTTCATGTTTACTTTTTCTACTCTCAACTAATTACCATATTTGTATTCTAACTAATATAGCACTTTAAAACACTATAGATAAATTTTGAATAGACGAACATCATTCATAACTCAAAAACTCTTTTTTTGAAATCTTATATGCCAAAAGCACCTTGGCATAGCTTTTGAAGAGAAAATTATATTTTCTTTTGCAAAAATGAGGACATCTTTTCTTCTATAAAAAGAAAATAAGTTCATCAGAATTATTCAAAATCTTCTTACAGCTTTAAATCCGAGGATTCTAGTAAAGGCTAATCCTCTCCTAATAGTATGTAAGATATTTTTCTTATTTGAGGTTGAATTTATGTCCCATATTTATTTCTTAGTTTTTCCCCTTGAAGTTGACCTTTAAATATCTCACTGTTCCATAGCTTGTAACTTGACTTAAATGCTAAATATGTACAAATTTAATACTGGAAAAAACTTGATGTAGCATAAGTAAAGAACCCTGAAATTTAGTCAAAGTAATCTCAGAATTTATAATTTGCAGTATGTGGCTGTCAAGTTTAACATTAATCATAATGTCTGGTGAAAAGCAGTTTAGCACCCATCAATAGTAGTGGGGTCCAGTTTTGGACCCAGTCAGCTTCCAATGTGTTCAGTGGAGAGAAAGCTATACCTAATTATAGCCTAAGAATATAGGGAGCGGGGAGGGAGGGTGATTGGAGGGATTCCCTCTGTGGTTTGTCTAACAGGGGTACAAGTGAATCTTCCTAAAAGTAGAGTATAAACGTCTTAACACAATAACTAAGAAAATTGACATGAAGTCTATGTTAACCAGTTTGATGAAAATATTTCAAATTGTATATGAAAACACCACACTATACCCTATGATTGCATTAATGTACACAGCTATCATTTAATAATAAATAAATAAATAAAAGAGAAAATTAAAGACTTGAAACTTAGGTTGAGATAGCTGCCTTATTCCCTGTGGATTCAGAGAATAGGCATAAGAATTTGGGGTAAGATGCTGTGAAGATACAAACATGGACTCATTATAAGGACCAATAAATCCGGGTGCTCAGAGATGCAATAGGCTTGGAGTTCTTCATTACCAGAGATACGTGAGCATTCAAGAAGACCTCTGATCCAGGACATTAGAGGTTGTTTAGACATTACATGGAAGGGGTTAAACTAGAATAACTTGAAAGTTCATCTCTCCCTGTAAATCTAGGATATTCTGAATCCCTCCACCCCTGGGGTTACAAATGTTTCAGAAAGACACAAAAAAATTGCCAGTGAATGAGAAATACGTCTGTTGCATGCCTGCTGTTCATGAAGACACTTTATTTTATGGGTAACCCCAAGAGAAAAAATAAAACACAAACAACAAAGAAGACCATAGTTGTCCTGTCGAGAGAACAGAATAACCGATGAAGTACAACCTGGAAGAAAAGCCCACCAACTCTGGGAGCGTTGGGTAATGTCTTAGCTGTCATGATCAGGTTTGCCTGTAGTGAGAAGTCTGCATCAAACCAAAGGAACTGATCATTAAAATAACAGGTGACATAAAGCTCTGTAAACAGTCTTTTCCCATAAGGAGTTACTTGAAACAGGAGGAAGTAACGGAGCCAGAGATGTCAGGGCTGTCGTTTGCTTTCTCCCCTAGTGTAAATGAATTTCCAAAATTTTACTAAGACAGGAAAGTGATGGTTAAATGGGTATGCATTATTTAAATAGGTAGGAGAAGCATACTAATTTAACCAGTAGTTTAACTAGTCTAACCACTTACATAATGTCGGAATAACTTTAGTCCTCTGAGAAGTGATTTGCCTAATGCTTTAGTGCTTAAAGCTGGCAGAATCAGGTACCACTAAAATTCAGTCAAAAGAGTATAGCACAAAAGGCAGAGATCTTGCAAAAATTCCAGCTTTTAACTTATAACATTGTGGCTTTGGGTCAATTCCTCAACCATTCCGTGCAACCTGGCCAATGGTTGAAACCAAATTTGATGACATCTTCTAAGCAACCTTCACCAGTGTTCAAAGCACTATTTTAAGGAGCAGTCAGTTTCAGACAGAAACCGTATGACGACTAAGATTTATTGGAGCTATTTAATTATTTCTCATTCTTCTTTTGTTTAGCAAGTGTTGATAAAGAAGATAAGAGGAAGGGGGAAAAATGATCTAAATAATCCACAGACCATATTATCAACCCCTGAGTATTACACCATTGATTATACAATAAAAAACAATTGGTTTTATAGGTTCTAATTGGTATATCGGAGACATTTTACTCTTCTTATTTCTTTTTTAATTCCTTCTCAAAATGTTGCAAAAAGAGTTACTTCCCGAACTATAACCTGGTTCACACAATATTGCTACAACAGTTATCAGTAGTTCTTATCACAGGATGAATGTAATGTACTCTCAAGGAAGCTTTTGTGGAGATAACATGAATCTTTGCAAAGGACAGTAATGACCACTGGTGGAGGCCCTGAGTCGGGAATGATTAAACTCTGCTATTAGTCAGTTATAACTTGGTATCAAAAATACAATTACAAAGTCAGTTATAACTTGGTATCAAAAATACAACTACAAATGCATCTGTAATATCTCCACCACTGATCCTCTAAATTACATATTCCTTAACTTTTATTTTCCCGCCGCACTAATCCTATCTTTCCTCAGGGTTGTTCTCCTTCTATTCCAGTTTCTCCAAACTTGCAAAATAAATCAGGTTCTTCAGATTTAACAAGTTACACCATTTTGGCAACCCCCTTTGCAACCCAGAAGCTTAAAAATAGCTGCAAAGTTTGCTATCTGCCTCTTCAACTTTCTCCAAAGCTTTTGATTTTGTTGAAATGTACACAATTTTAAAATAACATGAATTACTGTTCACAGACAAGAGAAAATCTAATTATGCCCTCATGTGACTGATGGACCTCACTCTAAATCTTCAAACTAACAGTGTCCATCCTTCAATTTGATGACATATGTTGTCTAATGGGGTTGTTCTCTAACTGTCTGACAGAATGCAGATGAAAGTGTGCAACCACTTCAGGGCAGAAAATAGTACACCGTTCACTATGCCTGAGGTCACAGCTGAATTAGAGTTTGCCTTGCCAGCTTTCTTTAACTTCAGTTTGAAACACATGGGTGCTCCAGACGCAAGTGACTTTATGAGAACAATTTCTTAAGGAACATGGCCGCTCTTACTGTCGTCGGGGTCGGCACTAATTCACATTCGACTTTTATTAGGATATTTATGAGCAAAGCGGCTTTATCTTGTCTTTCAACCCAGTCACTGTGCAACAGTAAACTGGCTTGTTTTCAGGCCCACCGTGTAAAGTACTTTTCTTGAAAGTAAATTGCCTGTCCAATAGCAAATTATCACCCGATTTTAGTAGAAAGGGGCCCTTTGTGGAAATGTGGCTCAAGAAATAAAGAGATACTGCTGAAAGCACTTTCAACATACTGTGAACTAAGGCTAATGCTAAAGAAGACAGTAGAACCTCTGTCTGGAGGTTCTGGGCCTGCTATAGTGAGAGGTACCTGTGGTGCATGTCCAGACTATAGAAATTAGGTCGGCCTAGGGAGGTGGTCAACTATGGAGGTTCTGCTGTATTCTCAGCATAGACCGTGGAAGATCAGTCAGAAAGAAAGATTCTGTTAACACAGTGCAGTCCGATAGCTGTTCTTAATGTCACCGAGGTGTATGATGAAGATAGATTCAAGGATAACTCCACAAAGTACTGAATCTGAGAAATTTAGTACTGAGAAAGTTTAAAAGATACTGATAGCAAACTTCGTGCCTTTTTCAGCTTCTGTATTGAAAATAGGTATCCAAAATGGTATATCTTTTTAAATCTGAGGAGCTTGATTTATTCTGCAATTTTGGATACCTACTATCTCCTGCCCAATCAGTTAAGAGACTGAAATAAAAAGAATGATCTTGAGAAAAAGAATTGAGAAGTTATATTTTCTAATGACAGAATTAGAAACACCAGAAGGGAAATGAAGGGATAGATTTTGAGCTTGTTGGTTTGAGTTGATGGTCATATTGTACTTGAGCCTCTTCAAAAAGGCACCTGAAAGGAAGGAATGGATTAAGGTAATCATGTCAGAGAAAATATGGACGCTGTAATAGGGGAAGTTGAAACCCAAGAGAATAAAGAGAACCATGTGGAAAAGAGAGAGATGAGAGTGCTTGTGACTAAACCTTAGGGTGTGTTAACATTTAGCATTTAGGAACCAGAAAAGGGGACCACTTAACAGAAAAACAAAACAAACAAACAAAAAAAACCCCACAGAAAACAGAGCAAGATAGAAGAAAACGTACCTTGCTAGAAAGTTATAAAGTGAGGAGTGTCAAGAGTGAAGAGAAGGGCAGCATTGCAAAGTGCTCTACAGAAGTCACTGGAAAAAGGCATTCATTTGGATCCTTGGTGATCCAAAAGGATACCCTTTCAAGGAAGAGAGCAAGCCTGGATTTAAAGGGGTAAAAAATCCCATTTAGCATGAAGATAGTAGCATGAAGATAGTAGCGTCAGTGTTGCATGCAAGACGGATATAGAACTAAGTGAAGAACATCAAATAAAAGATTTCTTTCTTTTTTTATCTTTTTTTTTCTTTTTCTAAATTGCAGATTGATATGAGGGTAAAAATGTTTAGCTCACATTGTTTTCATTTCTAAGGTAAAGTTCGAGTAGTAGCTGAGCCCTTCCCCCGGGGGCGTGCTGTACACCCTCACCATGTGCACATTAGGTGAGAACTTGCCAGTCACCCTCCCTGATCCCTAAAGGCTTTTCCCCTGATATTGAGTGTAGGCATAAGATAAACAAACTACAGAAAGGATGTTTTAAGGTTCCTGGAAAGGAGGGAGGAAGGAAGTTATGTCACAGCACAGCAGAAAAAGCACTTACCTATGCAGCCAAAGAAGAGTATTTCAGATAGCAAGACAGTGTGAATAGATATAAAAGTATTGATGGCAGGGGAGAATTGGATCTTCTTAATGGCTTCATCTTCTTAGTAAAAATAAAGAAAATCATGATTTGGGAAAGGGCAGCATGAGATTGGAGATTGGAAAGCACATGGTTGGAGGTTGGGTGTATCTAAAACATCAACAGGGAAGGGTCAATGAATCACTGACTTCCCAAAGGAATTAGAGAGTGATTCTTTGAGGCTGGGATAACTTGGATTTGTGATGTTTTTTCTCCACCACTTGGACCTGCTTAGAATCTGGAGTAGGAAAGTATAGGAGATGAGGATGTGTGATAAGGATGTGGGGAACTTATTCAGAATTGATTCAGAATTGATTGCAGATAGATGAGAGAACAGAGATTGGAGAGGCCTTCTGTGGAGTTCAGGCCGGCAGGGGGTTTAGTACAGCCTGGTGAAGACAATTCTCCAGAATCCAAAGGATTTAGTGGCAGTCAGTGTCATGTGATGGCCAGACACTGTGTCAGCTGCTGGGAGGGGAGATAGAATGAGCTGTCGCAAAACTCACAACATTTATAATCCGATGTTTTCAGTGGATACTTGATTATTTTTACTGACTCTCAAATCTTATGGCTTAGTTCCTGTTCAAGCTTTTATATGCAAATATATTATATTGCCTACACATAATATAAATGCTTTGCGTTTAATACTGTGTATTACATACAGATGTGTAAATAGCCATTTTATTGGCTGCCCGAATGCATTTATTCCCACATGAATGCACCAATAATCACTATCGCCTTCATTCTTGGTTTGGGCAACAAAGTGGTCAACAATGAACTAAAGATAAAAAGAAATAAAACAGTCAGAAAGATAGCTTGTCACCCGAGAGTCTCCTCTGAATTGGGGTGTAAACTACAGAATAAGATCTCTGCAAGTCAACACAAATACTTCTTGTGAGTTTCCTTGTATATAACACCTTGCTGGCTATGATAGATCCATGCCACCTGCTCCAAGTGAAGGTAAAAGAAAAAAAAAATGGTGCATCCTCTATAGAGAATTACAATAAATCTGACTAAAATAAGGCTTTTTATTTCACCATGTGCCAGAAATTCTAAAATGTGTTAGTGATGAAACAGTCCTCCCTGGGAAAAAAACTTTGGCCAAACTACATGGTGAAGAATGGGTTCCTTTACTGTTCAGTTTTATTAAACTTCAACTTAGCACAGTTTTATTATTTATCTTTCCATAAACACTGTCTCCTACATGGAAGTGAATTTGGAGACTTCCCAAGTTATACCCTTGACCTCTGACAGCAAACTCAGCTATTTGCATCCATTTAGAGGATAAGTTCTTAAGGTCTGAATGTTTTGCATTTATTTCAGGCACAGGGAGTATCTTCAACTCATATAGAACTTCCTATATCTGTACATGTTAAAACAGTAGTTTCAAAATAAAGAAGGATAGCATTGTGTTTGTAAGGATGAAGAAACAGAATGCAAAGAACTTCAATTCTGTTATGACAAGTGCAATTCATACTCTGAACTTTGTGTGTAGTTCATTCCTTCGGCGATATTCTTCATGAGTCGTCTTTCCGATTTGCTCAAAAAGTACATTCATGCACTCTCTTTTTCTGTTCCTGTATGGTAATATTTTGGTTTTTTTCTTAATCTTTTTTACTTGCATGGTTATGAAGTTCAAAATGAGGAAATTTTCTCTATCTGCATTTCTTTCATAAATTTGTCTTATAGAGGAGACAGACGTTACAAAAAGGATCCAATCTATTCCAAGTAGATACCCTTTGTTGTAATATGATTTTTGGTCTTCTGGATATACCAAAAATCACATTACAACAAAGATATTTATATCAGAATGTTTATTGCAGCCCAATTCATAATTGCTAGGACATGGAAGAAGCCCAAGTACCCATCAATCCACAAATGGATCAACAAACTGTGGAATATTATGCAGCCCTAAAGAAAGATGGAGGCTTTGCCTCCTTCATGTTTACATGGATGGAGGTGGAAAATGTTATTCTTAGTAAAGTATCTCAAGAATGGAAGAGAAAGTATCCAACATACACGGCCCTAATTTGAAACTAATTTATAGCTTTCATAGGAAAGATATAACCTAATTATAACCTTACAATATAGAGGGGGGGAGGGAGATGGGAAGGGTGGGAGGTGGGTGGGTGGAGGTTGATTGGTGGGGTCACCTCTATGGTTTATCTCACAAGGGTACAAGTGAATCTTTCTAAAAGCAGAGTATGAATGTCTTAATAACTAAGAAAATGACACAAAGGCTACATTAACCAGTTTGATGAGAGTATTTCGAATTGTATATGAAAACACCACACTGTACCCCATGATAACATGTGTTCATTGCAGAGGTGAACAGGATCAGACGCTTGACCTCAAGGTCATATACATAGAGCATAACGTATGTGTACAGACTCCATATACATCACGTGCACAACCAGTGTGTGCTAAAATGTGACAATACATAGTGATAAAATGCCAGGAAACATCTGAACAACACGGGACAATCAGAAGTGACTTCTAATCTGTAGGTGGGGATCCAGAAGGTTTTCTTGGGAAAAACTTAGGAAATTGGTAGTGTTTGCATAAGTCTAGATGAAGTAAGTGGCACTGCAGGCTGAAGGAATACCACAGGCACAGGCTGCGAGTGGGGAATTATGGAATCCAGCCTGGGAACGGAGAGGTGGGGTTGAGCAGAGGTTGGTCCTTAGTTCTCAGTGTCCTCCCTGAGTCACCTGAACAACTTTTTAAAAATACGCTTCCCTGGATCCCACCTGGAGATTCTAACTCAGTTGGCTGAGCTGGGCCACCAGGTTAGTGTTGTTTGCTTGTTTTTAAATTCCCTATGAGATTTGACTTTTCGGCCAACTCTGAAAACCACCAAACAGTGAAATAAAGTAACATACATTATTGGAAATGTATGATTGAATGACATTTCTTCCCCATGTTAAAGAGTTTATACTTAATTTATCAACCATTGGAGAGTCATTCTTTACTTATACTTTGTACTTGTGGGAAAAAAATTACATGAATTTTTTTTTGAGACAGAGTCTGTATCACCCTCGGTAGAGTGCCCTGGTGTCATAGCACACAGCAACCTCAAACACTCGGGCTTAAGCGATTCTCTTGCCTCAGCCTCCCAATTAGCTGGGACTACTGGTGCCCACCACAACACCCGGCTATATTTTTCTTTATTGTTACAGTTGTCATTGTTGTTTAGCTGGCCTGGGCTGGGTTCGAACCCATCAGCCTCAGTGCATATAGCTGGTGCCATGACCACTGTGCTATAGGGCCAAGCCATGATTTTTTTGTTGTTTTGTTAATCCAAACAGAAAGCCGTTCTGTATGTGCACTGGGACAACTTTTACCTTGGGCATGTACCAACTCTAGAGGTAACTTCAGGATTGTCCATCAGGTAGTTCTAACATGAAAGCTACATACCAACGGCAAGAGAAAAGCCAACTGCAGGACAATCAGGCAGCTTTCACGTGAGGAAGAAGTAACATAGAAAGAGCAGGAAATGTGTGAAACACACTCAAGCTTGGCTTCATGCATGAGGCATCGGCATTTTCCTGCTTAGAATTCTCAGCTCAGCCATCTTCCCACTTGTCAGAAGATAGACAAATCAATTTGAGTTACCCTTTTTAAGGCAAATGTGATCTACAATTCATGAAGCAAAGAGACACAGCCACAAACAGGAGTAGTTTATTTTAATTAAATTGCAAGTTTCACTGGCAAAGGCCCAAAACCATTGTGTTTCCCCCTAGACAGAGTTGCCAAGTCTAATGCAGGACATTCAGATAAATTTGAATTTCAAATGAAAACAGAAGTCTTTTTTTTTTTTTTTTAGCATAAGCGTGTCCCATGAAATATAATTTTAAAAAATGACTTGTTGTTTATCTGAAATTCAAATTTAACCAGTGTCATATATCTATTTGCTAAATCTGGCATCCCAACTTGTTAAGACTGAAGAAATACTCAAGACAAAGTAAGGGAAAGAGAGAATAACTCCGATTTCAAAGTATGATAAAGAGAAAAACAGCCCTTCCAATGGACAATCAACTTAATCAAAGCTGACTGGTAGAAAGATTGACCCCTCTGCAAAGCCTTCAGTTCCTAGGAAGGTCTGCTGGAGACACCAGCAAGATCCAAGTTCAATATTTTTTCTTCCACTTGATTTTGGAGAATGTTTCTGTTCGAGGGGATCTTAGAAAATCATTATCCTTGCTCTTTAAAGCCTGTTGTGTGGCCCAGCAGTGAGCGGGAGGGAGCCTATTAGTAATGTGGGCTCCCAGGTCTCCCTGAGACCTACTGATTCGAATGTGTGGTTTAACAAGATCCCTTGTGATTCGTGCACACAGTCAACTTTGAGAAACACAGATTTAGTTCTGCAGTTTCCAAAAACATGCTTTAAGAAAGTGTGGGATTCATAGAAACTGGCGGGGTTTAGGGAGTGCCTGAAAACAAGCTAGTCCAGCACAGTTAAGGGAGACCCGCCTGGGTGCTTCTGTTTGGGCTTCTAAGTAAGATTTTTTTTTTAAAGGGAAAAAAGAAAGCATCTGTGGCTTAAAATATTTTTTAAGAGAAAAGAGAAGAGAAAGATAAGGAGAAGATGGGAGAAGAGAAGAAAACAGAAAACAAAAGAGAAATTTAAAAAACAGTAATGTAGTTCATTTTCCAGATGAGAGAACTAAGTAACAAAGAAAATGTGACATCCTGGGCTGGGAAATGATCTATCTCCCTTTCTACTTCCTCTCTGTTCTTTGTGGAAGGCAACATAAAATACCAGAACTTGAATCAAGTACTTGGCAAGTGCTATCATGTCCCACAGGCATCTTCTATCTGGGCCTTGAATTTCTAAATCAGACCTTTTTTTTTTTTTTTTTTTTCTCCAAGCTCATGCCTAGAATGTCCTTTCAAGGGCCTGTCTAACCCAATAGACTACACGGCTAACTGAGGGGACCCTACCGGTGTGTTTGTGGATATTTCAGCTAATTATCTTGCCACAGATGGTTGAGACAGATCTGGATGACTGTTCAATTAATAGTACTAAAGGAGTAATTAGGGAGAATCCTGCCCGTACACCCTGCCCCGGTGCTGACATATCACTGCGAACATTTTCTTCTGAATGTGATTAATCACATAAATAATTCTCAGAAATGAAATTAGAGATCACCCACGCATTACACCCAGTCATGTTCTAAGGCATTACGCTCTTCCCTGTAATGAATTAGCATTACAGTCTGGTTTCAGTTCTTCACTTTTCTGCCTCCATCCTGCTCTGTTAGCAAGTGACCCTGTGGTCTCTAACCATTTCTGCAACAATTTAAATTAGCCGTTCTAAAGAGAACACAGATTTAGGAAAGTGCGGCCCTTGAGAAAGAAGTACAATATATCCCGTCTCTATAATGCTTGGAAATTTGTGTCAGGGTGAGAAGTGATGCCTAGATTTCTAGTCCTTGCCATCCAAGCCCTTCCAGTCCACTGGGTTCATATTACAGCATCACCATTCTGGAGTTTTCCATGAGAAGTAAATGTTCAATCATTCTGTTAAAGTCATAGAATTCCCCCCATTATTTTCATTTATAAGGAAATCTCTGAGCAACTGTAGAACATAGAAAAGCAATTTCAATACGGACTAATTTATAATAGACTTTGTAATTTAGGAATTCTACAGGTTAGTGGAAGGAGGAAGAGTGATCAGAAGAACCTCATTCTGGAAGGATTTTGTTTTTTAAATATGATCTTCCTCCCAGAGTCTCTCTGGATCTCAGTATTTTAGAGGACAAATTAACCATCATTTTACAAATGAGGAAACAAAGGCCGGAGAAATCAAGTGACATGTTCACAGTCACATAATTGTTTTGTGATATGGGACAACATGGCCTATTTCACTGTGAAAAGTGTTCCAGAAAGGAATCAGGGTTTGGGTGAGGTTTTTACTTTTTATTTGGCATTGCTATGGCTAAGATTGAGATGTCAAGGGATTTTTAAAAAATATAAAATAAGACCAAAAATTTAAAACCCTAGTTTCATGACATTTGTTAGCTTTCAATAAGACATTATTATGGAAAATTCCCTTTCTTTCAATCTAATAAAAAACTATTGGAGGAAATATACATTTTCAGTGGTGCCTGAATAAAGTAGCAGTCTTGTATAAATCTGTGGCCGGATTATACATAATCTTTTTTGTTCAATTTTAGTAATGAAACATTTGAGTGAAGTATATGGATAGTTTAACCAGTTTAATTGATAGTTATGTGTGAGTAGTGGGATCTCTAGCGATGGTAAATCTTGTTGGGGTGTTTCTGGTTTTTCTTCCTACAAGGATTAATTAAAAAATTCAAACATTATCCTTAAAATATATAATTAATTTGGGAAACAAATTTTTACTACCTTAACAAAAGCACATGTTTACGCTTTCTATTTTGAGGCCCTCCATGATTACTGCATGTCCGCGGTAAATGTTGACAATAATCCTGCAATCTTTTCACCTAAGTCAGAATTATTAAATAATTCTGTCTTAGTAACAGGATACTTGATGCATTAGTTATGTTACACTGAACTAAAACTACAACTGTGTCCCAAATGTTGGGTGAGTTATGCAGAAAGCATTGAATTTTTAAGAAGTAATTTTCATAGCAGGAAAAATTAACTTTGGAAGTAGATAGATTTTATGTTATATGTCGGCTCTGCCATTGTGTGGCTTCACAAGTTTGTAAAAATTGTAAATGATTAAATTGTGGATACGAAATGAGATCACGCACGTGAACCACCTAGTAGAAAGCATGAAATATGGTTAAGAGTTTAACAAAATGGGGCAGTGCTTGTGGCTCAAAGGAGTAGGGCGCCGGCCCCATATACTGGAGGTGGCGGGTTCAAACCTGGCCCCGGCCAAAAAAAAAAACTGCAAAAACAAACAAACAAAAAAAAGAGTTATAGTAAAATATCAGTTTCACAAGCAGCCTCATCAACTTGCCCGTCATCTGCACTCCTTTTTAATAAAAAGTCACATATACCACAACATCTTTAAGTGCTTTAAATTAGTGCTTGAAAATGAGTGCTAGGTCCTGGGGCTTCCCAACTGGATGCATAAACCAGGTGGGCCTGGGAAAGGTGAAGATTCAGGGTAAAATCCTAGTGGTGCTGCTTGACCAGGGCAGCTGTGGCTTTGAATCATCCCAGTTGTAAAGTCACAGAAACCACAGTAGGGTCCAGTGGGCACTGTGACATGTGGCCTGTCTTCTCCAAACTGGGGTAACCATGAGTTCCAGTACCCGCTTGCTCAGAGGCACTTCTGAGTTTCCACTGACAATGCTCCATGTCCCACCTGGATGTGTGGATTTGTGATGTGGCCCTCCTAAGTTTTAACTTCTTTTGGAAAATAAGAATACTTCAGTTTCCCTTAATGGGACTTCATTAGCAAATAAACTTAAGACATTCTGCCCACATAATGGATATAGAGGCAGCACATCACATTACTAGGAGACAGACCTAACTACTTGGATTGGTATTTTTCCAGAATGTAGAGCGAATACCCCTTCCTACCTGATGTGAAAAAGTTCTTTTACAGCCATTAATCATGGACACTGGCATATAATTGGCAAATCTAGAAAGATGCACAATGCCAGTTTATGTACACTGATAGTTGACCTTTTTTGCATTAAAATTCTTTAGATAAAATAAACTTCCTTCAATACAGATTGTCTTATTCACCCCCAAACTGTAGACACTTTGATAAATGGCTCAATAGTTTCTATTGTCACTGTGACTATGAAATGCATTTTAGTATCTTCTGCAGCTGTACCTTAATAATTCATTTTAGCACATCTATTTGTAAATCACAGAAGGTTTGTTTGATGGACGAAGTGCTGGGGAAAAATGCGCTTATTTTGTCAACAACAAATAACCTGCATTTGAGGACTAGAGTCTACTGTGCACAATATTTTCTTCTTAGGCTTGAGCTTGTCCCTACCATGTGATGATGGAGTCTTATTTTCAAAGGATGATGTCTTTAATTTTCAAGCACAAAATGTCAAATATGCTTCGCTTAATAATTTCTTTAAAACGTTCAGTGAAGTTCTTTAAAAGCTTGTTCACTAGGAATTCTAGCACCTGATTGGAAGCACACCTCTAAGAACTGTGCAGAATTTCACAGTCTTAGTTTCTGAGTGAATTAATACACAAATGAAGGGACATCAAGATTGACATCTAGAAAAGAGAGTTTCAGTGACTAAATTAAAGGTTTTGTTTGTTTGTTTGGTTTGTTTGGATTTGGAGGGGGTTTAGTTTTGTTTTGAGACAGAATCTCACTCTGTTGCCTGGGCTAGAGAGCTGTGGCCTCAACCTAGTTCACAGCAACCTCAAACTTCTGTGCAATCCTCCTGCCTAGTCTCCTGAGTAGCTGAGACTATAGGTACCCGCCACAATGCATGGCTAATTTTTCTATTTTTTATAGAGATGGCGTCTTACTCCTGCTAGGGATGGTCTCAAACTCCTGAACTCAAGCAATCTTTCTGTTTTAGCTTCCCAGAGTGCTAGGAGTACAAGTGTGAGCCACCATGCCCAGCCCAAAATACTTGGTTTTTAATATAGTTTGTTTTTGACTAGTCTGTGCACTTTTCAGACATAAATCTTCAGAAGGCATTAAAACCTGTCTTTGACAAACTCTCAGTCCTCTGGGGGCATATGTGGCAAATGAACTACCCCCTGACAGAAACAGACAAGGATGCAAGAACAGGGCCTTCAGGGTTTATGAGGGGTGCACTCAATTCCAGCTGTGGCAGTAGTAAGAGAAAATTTAATGCATTGCATTTATTTATTTATTGCATTTTCTGTTTCAGAGACGCCCAAGCAGATGGCCTGCAATGAAATTTCGAAGAGGTTCTGGACATCCTGCTTATGCTGAAGTTGAACCAGTTGGAGAGAAAGAAGGTTTTATTGTATCAGAGCAGTGCTAAAATCTGTAGGACAGAACGGCACCAGTACTGGTTTACAGGTGTTAAGACTAAAATTTTGCCTATACCTTTAAGACAAACAGACAAACACACACACACAAAGGAGCCCTAAGCTGCAGTATCCTGAAGGAGACAAGATTTCTGGACAAGCCCTGCCCAAGAAGGGTAAAAGAAAAACTAAAAGTTATACAAGATACCATTTACACTGAACATAGAATTCCCTAGTGGAATAATTAATACCTATAGTTCACTCAGAACATCTGGTATGGACTTATCTGAAGTTATGAAAAGATTCCAGTGCTTTTGGCTTAGGTGCAGGGTTGCAAAGGGATCAAGAAAAAATAATAATAAAGCTTTAGTTCACAAGGGATCTAAACCTTTGGTTCAAATGTTCTTCTCTGATGTCTCAAAGGTAACTGTGTTCCAAAGCCTGAACTCTTTTACTCAAAAGAGCAATGATGAATGTTTCAAGATTGCTAAGGAAAAAAAAACATGCAGAAACAAAAACAAACACAGAATCAGAGATTTTCTATCTTTTCCAAACAGATGTGTGGCGAAAGGACTGTTTTTCTGGTCTGGATCCATCTGTATCAACAAGTTCGTTACTTTATAGGAGGAATCTTTTATCTGTACAGGAGGTTCAAACTATGCCCGCCTCTTCCTTGATAATGAATGCCTTTCTACATGCATTTGGAAATTTCTGAGATTTCCAAACTTTTAACTAATGATTCGGGAAGGGGGAGCAGGAAATGAGGCTCTTCCATTCTCCCGCCTCAAAATAACACACCTGATTTATTTTAAGAAGCATTGCCTCCATCTCCCAACTGTGAAGTCCCATGAAGCCACAGTTGTTCTTGGCTGACGGAAACAAAAATCGATCAGTACAAAGAATTCCCTAATCATTTTTGAAACAAAAATGTTAAGGGATTTTTAACTTTTTTGTTTCGTTTTTATGCCATTTCAATACTAAAGACCCATTGTCAATTCCCGTCTGAGAAGCCATTCAAGTCAGCATGGCGATAAAAAGAATGGAAGAACCCTGCTGAACCATACAGTAATTTTCTTTAAAGCACATAGTAGTTACATAAATATATATATAAATATATTTTTGTTTATAACTAACACAAGGCAGGCTCTTGTGATTCTAAGAGTGCATTTTGTCATCAAGACAAAACTTGCAAGATGCATCACTGCATAACTTCCATAGAGTTGTAAAATAATCCTTAATATTAGAATATTTTTATGTCACATAGCAAAAGTGATTCAATTAATTGCAGTACCCATCATTTTCCTGCCTATTTGATCCACTTTTTCATTCATGTCAATACTTTTCCTCCCTGGCTAAATAAAATTGTTCTGTAATTACAATCCAGATTTTGAAAATTCCCCATGAATGAAGAAAAAGAAAGGCATCGCTTAAGGAGGAGAATGGATATATATATAGAGAGAGAGGGAGAGAGAGAAAGAGAGAGAGCTCCTAAAGTTTAAATTCAGGTTACTATGCGTGCAATGTCATCAACATTCTGACCCCCAAAAAACTTTTACACTTGTAAGGTACAGTATTCAACATTTGCAGATTCAGGTCTCAAGAAGCCGAGATCTCTGATCAGCAGCACTTGACTAAGCTTAGCATCTGGACACAATGTCTGCACTGGACGACCTCATTCTACTAATAGGGTACCACATTTTATCATCACGATTGTCTGACATGAATGAGTGCCATTTCCTATCCCATATATTTTACTTTGCAATGTTAAGTATCTGATGAGGGTGGTAACATTTTCCTAACTCAAGAATTGCAGAAACCACAACAACAAAGAAATGAAAAGCAAGGTGACTGAAGGATGTGATGACAATCGCTCTACCGTAGCTATGTTCTGTTTATATGAAACATTCCAACTTATTCTTGTCGAGTAGGTTCGGTCCGCTAGCAATAACCAAGTGACTTGCCAATGTAACTGGTGCAACTGGTATTCTACAAGTATGTAAGCAACACATAGACGACTTCCTTGTCGGATAAGATGATGCTTCTTTCTCTAGCTTGAGCAATAGTTGTGGCTTCCAATAGCAATTGGTTGGCAGTTATACAAATCTCGCCTGATATCTTTACACACTTCTTAAGTAATAATGTTAGTCTTATCCCCTTCAGAGTTGATCTTCTATTTGAGATTCAAAAGATTTGATACTTCTATAAAAAAACAAATCCCAAAACCCTCTCAGTTGTTCAATGAAACAAAGCCCCAGGTAATAGAGAAAAGTTTTTGATAGTGAAATGTGGGGAGACTTCCTAACAGAAGAATTAAAGGGGATGGAAAGTTTCTTTGAGATATGAATTCTTTATGGTAAGGGGAATTATTGGCTGAATCCCTTTCTTTCATGAACCTTTTGTTGTATTTCACATTTTTGGTTTGTTCTTGGTGCCCGTTTGAG
Organism: Otolemur garnettii; assembly: GCF_000181295.1. Classification (NCBI taxonomy): domain Eukaryota; kingdom Metazoa; phylum Chordata; class Mammalia; order Primates; family Galagidae; genus Otolemur; species Otolemur garnettii. The sequence continues at coordinate 13,612,034 of NW_003852414.1, read as the reverse complement.
CAAACACACACGCACAGTTTCTGGAAATTCAGAATAGGCACTGATGCTTTGGGCTTTACATATATTATGTATTAAAGAGGGTGCACATATAATGACTTCATCTACTCTGAACACAATAGAGTAACAATAACAAAGAGTAGCAAAGGGACACAAACTTCTGGCGAAATCAGAAAAATGGTGCTACAGAGAAATTTAGTTATTTCATCTTCATTATCATTTGAAAAAAATAACATACAGTCGTTAAGATAGTGAAACTCAAGAAAAATGTCTTAAGTGGTCAGGAGGCACTGACCACAATGGTGTTTTGTTTATAGGGGTCTGGCCTTCAAGATATACCAACAAAAAGTAAACTAAACATAGATGATAAGATCCAATTGACCTCCAGTTATGTTAGTTTGAGACAGCGAAGGCATTTGCTTTTCCTTTACATGTAGCTTCTACAGCTGTGCTGTCCAATATTATATCCACTAGCCAAACATGGCTTTTGAAATTTGAATTAATTAAAGTTAAATAAAATAAAAAATTCAGTTCTGTAGTCTCACTGGCCACATGTCAAGTGCTCCAGGGCCACACCTGGCTCATGGCTACCATATTGGACAACAAGGAACACTTATCTTCACAGAAAATTCCCCTGGATATCTCTGTCAAAATGTTTCCTTTGAATGCCTTGTCCTTGAAGAAAAAGGAGGGCAGGGATAGAGAGAAGGTTTGGTAGCTTTGGGGCATAGCCAAGCTTTTTTTTTTTTTTTTGGACTACGGAAAAGAATCCCAGCCAACATGGCTTTGAGTTCCCACGAAGGTATCTTAAGGAAATCACTTCCACCTCCATGACTCTCAGTTTGCAATTTTGGAAAATAAAAATATTTTTTGTCCTGTCTTCCTTGGAAGATTATTATGCAGACTGATCAAATGTACAGAAGTACAGACTTTTACAACTTTGTGTCGATGTAACCCATGTAAAGCACATCTCGTGGTCCAGTACGGGCACAAATTGCATTCAAAGGAAAAGTAGTTCATCAATCAAAAAAAAAAAAAAGAGAGACAATCGACACAAAACATTTCTTGAGAAAGTACTAAAAGAGAATGCATTCAGCACACAGAGAAAAGTTGCTTATATTCCTTTTCTCCCATTGTCATATTTTCTCTAATATTTGCCCCACATGACATCTGTTCCAATACATCTCTCCTGTGCCAAGGTTGCATTTGTCCCCAGGCCTTTATTGCGTGGGGTCACTCAGCTTCTCTAGCTACTTCTGATATTTCATTTTTATTTTTAAGCAAAGGGAGGTGATCAGTAGGCTTCTTTTTAGAAAAGCAGTACCTCAAACACAAATAATTTCGTATTTATTTTATCCCTAGAACACAAGTGTAAGGGGATGCACCATTAAAAGATAAAAATATATGGGACTTAAATTGAGAAACATTGCAAATGCAGACTTTATAAAAGCAAGGAAATTACTTTCAATTATTCTAATTACCCAGACCATACATATTCTCAGATCAGTATAAATTATCAGTCTTTGGAAAAAAGAATTCTTAGCTTATTTCCTCATAAAGGAGGGTAAATTTGGTAATGTCTGTAGCATCGATTGCCATTCCAGTCAAAGCTTTGCTAGAACCTATGCTTTGGTTCAAGGCACTTTCATCCCATGATAAGAAATTAATATATAAATAAAACTGAAAACTATGTCCTGTGAGTATTGGAGTATTGGTTTTTTTCCACTTGCAAATTGTTCTTTTGCTTTGTGTTTCTTTAGGCATTTTCCTGGTGTTGTAGTGATTCTAAGAGATTTTTATTTTTTTAATTTTTACCATTTTGTCCTTTTATTTTACCACCTCTGGCATCGGTGCCAAATGCCATCATCACAGAAGGTTATCTTGTCCAACCTCTGTATTTTACCAATAAGCAAACTGAGGTCTATATTCTGTTCTATTTTCCAACTGTCACTACTGGGCCTCAAACTTAAAATCTTTTTTCCAGTTCTCATTGTCTATGTGGGCCATTACAACCAACCCAACAGCTTAGAAAGCACAGCCGTCTCAAAACTGACTTTATTTGCTGCACTGACTCTCCGCCCTGTGCTGGGATATGGAATATTGGCTCAATCCTCTGTCACGTTGCTGCTATTATTACAATGACCAGTGACTGCAAGGTGCAGCTATTTCTGTATTTGGTTTTGCAAACCTCTTCTCAACCTTCCCCCCATCTGTTGACATCTTATCTGGCAGTACTGTTTATCTTTGTCTTTTAAAATTATTCTGCCTTTGCCTCCTTTCTTCCCAAGTGTACTTGAACACTTACAATAAATAAATACCTTTTCGTTTTCTTACCGCATACATCATCACAATTTGTATTTGCTCTTCAACTATAAATATTGTGAGGTCTGTGGTCTTACCAATTAGACTCTCCCATTACCTTGTGTCTGAGAAGCATTTTACATTTTACAGAGCACTTTGATTCATCCCCTAATTTTTTTCATCATTTGTTCACTTTATTCACTTAAATATTTACTGAACGCCTACTGGAGCCAAGTTAGTGTGCTTGCTCTTAATGGATATTGTGATAGATACTGATAGGGAGAGGTCACACATGTCATCGATCTTTAGAATGCCACGAAATCCTCCAACCAAACTTCGCAAGTAGATAGGATCAGTATGAATATTACTCTTTCAATTTCCAATTTCAACTGTCTATTCTATCAACTGTTTTCCTGAAGAATGTTTCTGGAATAGCATACATCATGGCTCATTTCTGTTTGCTCCATTTGAAAAGCTCTGTTAATTTCACTTATGAGAAGAAAAGTCACTTCAAATTGTCCCTGACCCAGGCAGCCTTTCCAGTTCCCTCGTGTTCTTGCTGATGAGATGCCATAGCTGCGATCTGAATTTCTAGGACTGGTATTTCTATTGTGGCTTTTTGAAAGATGAAGCAACAGTGTATGGAAGGAGCATCTGCCTTTTAGGTGTGTGTGGTTTTCATGTCATTTATTAGAGTATCTCAGCTTTTCTCAACTAGGGGTCATCAACATTTTAGACATTTTTTGTTTCAATGTAGAAAGGGTCTGTGCCCTGAAGGGTGTCTGGCAGGTTCCATGGCTTCTAGCTCCTCCCTTGTGACACCTAAAAATGTTTCCAGACATTGCCAACGTTCCCTGGGGCGGGGAGGTGAGGAGAGAGGTTAGCCAACAACTCCCCTGGTTAAAACCACTGCATTATCTACTGAGAAAAAAATAGGTCTAGAAAAAAAATTATGTTTCTTTCTCTTGTCATTCAGTCTTCATCCTAGGTAGGTTTTTATTTACATGCATATAACAGGTCTTGACATTATAAACTTGTCGAATTAGAAGGAACTGAAAAAGTCCCATAGTTCGACCCCAGCTCAACATTATCCTCATCTATTTCTCCATCTCTCAGTGTTACAGATTTATGGATAGGAGATTGGGACATTGAGTATCTCTGGAAAGGGGGAAATTGACTTTTTCACGGCTGGAGATAAGGCTATTTGGTCATTATGTTCCCTGCTCTAATAGCTGCTGCAATGACCTTTGCATTCAGCATGGGGACTTGACCCCGAAATCATGTATCACTGTGTCTTGGATTCTGCTTTGGGGAGTTTCCTTTTAGGCATTTCACACCCATCTCTACATCTTGTTCTTTAGTCTTTGTCTCAGAATACGCATCGAACTTGCAGCTAGATACATCTAATTTTTAGTATATCTAGAGGAGCATTTTATTTCTGAATTCAACTTCTGAAAATTTTCCTATTTGCATCATCAGAATATTCTCTTCCATTACCTAGTCAGCAGTGGGTTTAGAGCAGTCATAATGCTATCAAGTTTTCATTGCTCTTCACTGAAAAAAACTTCATCCTAAATAATAGGAAATTTAGAGGTTTCAGAGCTGAAATGTTTAAATCTGTGAAGCCAAAGTTAGTACTCATGTGCCTTATGTCAGTTATCCTGTAGGGTCACTAATTACCTATGGATAATGCTGAATTCGATCCATTCATACTGGGGTAGATTCTGGACCAAAACTTGGTGCAGTTACACAAAGACAGCCGCATATGAATATTTCCAGAAATCCCAGACTGAACTATCAGGCGTCTCTTTGCTCCTTTTTCTGAAAGACCAACCTAGACTTTGACCTTCATAATTATTTGCAAAAATTGCTAATATGGGTACACAATTAGAAACCTTGGTTACAAAGCCTACAGCTATAAAATACTGACAAGCACAGTCAGAGGGAGGGCTCAGGAGACAATGAGGAAAGTTTGACCTTGGGTATTTCCATTATGTATGTAATTTTCTATTCCACTGTCAGAATAGAAATATAAATTTCTATTCCACAGACAACGGGATATTACTTCCGAAGGTTTTGATTCCGTTGATCTTCTATCTTCAACTCAAATTGTAATAGATCAGCCTAGCTTTAAGCTATCCAATGCCCACTGTTCTTACAATGATTGTTGCAGAGAAAATAATAATTATTAAAGTCAGGTCACATAATTTGGGGAATTGATTTTCCATAATACATCTATTATGAATAACCAAATCATATCTGGAAGAGCAAAATGTTCAAAACTTGTTCCTAACATTATTCAAAGTTAACTTTCAGCTCACTGTGTTTGCTGAAAGATTCTATGTTACTTTAAATCTAGGATCAAATCCCAGGAAAAAATTAAATGAAAGCATAAGCTAGAACTCATCCTTTTCTAATTTCTAAGCTATATTAAGATTTGAGAATAAAAAAAAATTCTTAACAGAATAAAATAAAAAAAGTTGACTTGGCAGATAGCGATATTCTATCATTTTGATTCCAGTAGAAAAATCTCAAAGACTTCTCTTTATCCCACTGGAGTTTTGATTTTTAACAGAATTTTCATCTATTCATGACCAAAATATCACTTACTGACCATTGAGCTGCAACCCTTCTGTGTCTATCCACCCAACACACAATTAGGACGGAACTAAATTTAACGATTGGCCATGTAGACAGAGGTATAAATACAGGAGCAGGTGAATGAAAACAATTCATGGAAAAAAAAAATCTAAATCTCAATATACTATCTAAAGAGAGTTTTGAACTTCTTCATAGCAATGTGCAAATAAATATTCAATGAAGATCAGCACAGATTTGGATTACTCAGTCAGATTCTGTAAGTGATGCTAAGAGACACGTGACCTACAGAAAGCCGAGGATCTACCCATTCATTCAGTCTTAAGTGCAGCCATCACCCACCTGTACCTCTTCTGTGGCATGAATCCCAACATCCTGCAGGCCCTCGTTCTATGGAATTGGGTTGTTTATGGTCAAGGAATGACCAAAGAGACTTTCCAGTTAATCCCCCTCCAACTTGAAATGCAAGATCATGTTCTTTGGTTCTATTCTGAACCAAACACACATGGCAATAAAATAAAACAAATAACAATTTTCCTGAGGAAAGGATAAGAGAGGGTATTTGGTGGACCCACTGCTGGCGGGCTGTGAACTTGGACCACCCGGTACCCGTCCTCAAGTGCTATTGTCTACACTTGGTGGTAAAAGCTTAAGAAGCCACGTGAAAGGTGGTTTGAACAGAAACATGCTCAGATTGTCATATTTATAGCAGGGAAATGAGAACTCAATTAAGTGTCCTTCAACAGGCTACTCTGAAAATACCACAAAGCAAAATCAGAGCGTCGCTTGCAAAGAAATGTTAAAATCATGTTAGGGAAATCAATGAACTCTCTTCAGACTCAGACATGCTGTGTATAGGGCAACTCGGTCTCGGGGGCCCTTGCTGAGAAAAGGGGGAGTCTTTTCATTGGTTGGTCAAAACAAATCTCTCATTTGCCTGATTTGAGGCATTTGGACAGTGCCTGGGAAGTACATTATTTTCAGGGATAAAAGGAGACAGCTTTTTTTTTTTTTTTTTTTACATGCCAGCTGGGATCATGGGAACTTCAAATGCCAGGAATTTACTACTGTTTCTGGTAATTCCGTTGGTAGTTATTTGAAATGTCGAAGTGTGAATAAAGAAGTTGGGCATTCCGGGGCGGGGTGGGGGCTGTCTACGTCCTGTGCCAGTTTGCACTAGCATGCGACGAGCGTGCAATATTTGTAATGCGTTTCCCAGTGGATATAATCGTACCCTTTGTCAGAATCACAAAAGCTCACGGCGGCGCTGCTTAAAGAGAACAAGGAGGAGAATCTGACCCTGTAAACCCACTCAAACCCCAAACAAAGGGAAAGACTGTGTGGGTGTGCACAGAACACTGCCAGCTACTTCTTGCTGTTTTCAGAATCCCTGTGTGCCAAACCAAGGATGTGCTTTTCAGGTGAAGGTTAATTTTGCAGAGGTTTTCCAAAACTTCATTAAAACAGGACTGGGAAAACTGAGCATTTTGAATTCATTCCAGTCCTCTGAGCACCGTTGCTATTTTCTCTGCCACGTCAATGAGATAGCCCCATGTCTGCTGTGCTCAACTAGCCTGCACACACTTCCTGGTGACCTTGTGTTGGACGCACCTGAGCCTGCAAATGTAAACCCGATTGTATTTGAATTTGCACTAACATGGTGTCAGCGAGCAAAAGCAGCATGACCTCTGTTGGAACCTTTGGTTCAGATCCAGTAATTCAGATGCTACATCTTCAAGCTCCCTGATTATTTTCACTGTAAGATGAAGTGTCTAAGTTGGAATGTATTCCCTGGCAGTCCATTCACTTGCCACCTATCTTTTACCTGGGGACCATTATGATTGCAATAAGTCATTAATGTTGTCTTTACACAGCTTCTTAAAGCAGGTTTTTCTGCAGTTCTTCTGGTTCTGCTTTCAGTGGGGGGGGGAAATATTTTTTTTCCTAGTAATAATTTGGGAAGAGGTCTATCGTATTGACTACCACAATGACCACAGTTCATCTTTTAAAAGGTGGAAGCTATGGTGACCAAATGTTACCTGTGTTCTTACTGTTCACGGTTAGTTTCAAAATTCAACCATTTTTTTTCTTCATTTTCAGTTGAAATTTGGGATTTTCGAAAGTGGAGAAGGGAGCTATTTGTGTAATCCTGCTGTCATATTTGACTACATATTAAAAACAATAAATGAGCATTTTGTTTTAATTTCTTATGTACCTTGTCTTTCAAGATCTATTTCCTTCCATTAGTCCTCAAGACATTTTACCTATTGTGGAGGAAATTTTGTGTGCGGAGTCCAGAATCACGCGGCTATTGATGTGATAGAAAATTGCTTAGCTTCTAATCCTGCCCTGGGGTGACGACTACTCCAAACAGAGTTGGGTTGTAGACAACCAAAGAACGTCATAAACTGTCACCGGTTACAGACTCTGTCCCTTGCCCCCCGCCACAGTACCCAAGTGTTGAATTTCCCTAGATCAGACAGATGGGATTTTAGCTGCCACTACAAATCTTAGTGCTGAAATAATTCAAGGTGCTACAGTTCAGCTCTTGCCTTACTTATTAGTCTACCTGTATAAACTTCTCTCATTTTCTTTTTCTTTTTTTTTTTTTTTTTGGAGACGGAGTCTCACTATGTTGCCCTCAGTAGAGTGATGTGGCGTCACAGCTAACAGGAACCTCGAACTCTTAGGCTTATGTGATTTTCTTGCCCTAGCCTCCCAAGTAGCTGGGACTACAGGTGCTGGCCACAACGCCCAGCTATTTTTTCGTTGTAGTTGTCACTGTCGTTTAGCAGGCCTGGCCCGGTTAGAACCCTGCAGCCTCAGTGCATATGGCCAGCACCATAACCACTGTGCTACAGGCACTGAGATGACTCCTCTCATTTTCTGAATGAGCGATTGAAGCTTCTGTATTATTCCATCCCCCTTTTTTTTCCCCAAACTGATAATGATTGTGTCTAATTCTCAGGAACTTCTGCACATGGGCCTTGGGAATTTACGTGGAATGTGTGAAGTGAGATGTCTCCAGTTCTAAGTATTCCTTTCCCTGTTTCCTAATCCTGCACCCTTAGATGGTCCTTTTGACAACGCCAAGTATGTGAAGGCCTGAACCTACCACCAAGAAGCACACATCATACCTGGGGCTGTCAGGAGTTCCAGTCAAGGGCCTTCCCTGAGCAACTGCTCTGTGTGATTATGACTTTTTTTTTTTAATCTTTACTCTGTACAAATCATTTGGACTGTTTCAATTAAACTTTGACACCAGGGAGTAAATTCAGAAGCATGATTTTAGATGGTGTGAATTGTCTTTATGATGTCAAGAAAGAAAAATGATTAATGTGAACCATGCAGCTTTTCCTAACAATAGAACACCGAGCTAATGCTTTTAGAAACTTTTCATATATGCCATGTCTTGAAATAGTGTTATGGAAATGAACCTGAATGAGCTATGGTAAAGAAAAAGTGCTAATGACAATCGTATCACTTATAAATTATCTTCAGATCTAGCTCTTACAAATTTGGAAACCAGATCTTCCCCTCACCATCTCCATCTTTCAAAGCACTATATTTGGAGTCAGAGTCTTCTAAGGTGTAGTTTGGAATCCTCCCCCCAAGTTTATCTTATCAAATATTTTCTTAATAACTCCTCTATGTTAATTAGTATGCTTAACAGCAGGGCTACCAAAAAGAACAAATAAATAAAGACAAGGTCTTTGCTTTCACTTAGCCTACGATATTAAAAGAGAGACAAACTTTTACATAAATATGGCAAATCATAGGTTCCAGGATAGAAATATTTATACAACACAACGAAATGGCAGAGGAAGGAAGAATTAATTCTGTATAGAAAAGGCCAGGAGCTCTCAGAAAGCAGGTGGTGTTTGAACTTGGTCTTGACAGGTGAGCAGGCCTTCAGTGGGCCAAGCGGGGGAATTGGAGACCTTCCTCCCCAGAGAAGGGGAGGACCATGTGCAGAGGGACTGAGAAGGCAAGGAGAGGAGGGCGGGCAGCCACCAAGGACAGGGAGTCACTGATATCCATACTTCACAGTTTACCTTCAAAGAAAGCTTGAGATCACCCAGACTTTTTCAGAGCAATCACCTTTCAGGCAGAGTAATGGACGATGGCACTGGAGAAAGCCGGGAGGCTGTGAGAAGACGAGTGCTCAGACCTGGCTACTGCATCAGGACAACTGTCCCTTCTTAGTTCTCTGATCATCTTCCCCTATTCCCTCCTCTACTAAAAAATCAGTTCCAACCCCATCAGCATGGATGCCACACCCCTCTTCCCCTGCAACTAGCCCTTCCAGCAAAGTATATTTTTTCCTTTTTGCCAAGGTCATGATGAACACAACAGGACGATGTTCACGTGGAATCAGACACGCCTGCCCAGGTTTAGCCATTGCTCTGTGCAAGAACCATCTTTTCCATTTTCTAAAATCTGAGGGTGACCCAGACAACCCAGGCCACCTATGGTAGAGGTTAACTTTTCCTGTGTTGACAGTAAAACAGGAAAGCCACACATCTTGTCAATTTCCTCTTGGCTGTTAGAGACTTAATGATTAATTAATTACTTGAGATTTGGGTGGAGAGGTTTGAATTTAAGGTGTGGTCCCTGAAATAAATGACCTAACCATTTCTTCCGTTCCTCCCTCCCTCCCTCCCTCCCTCTCTCCCTTCCTTCTTTCGTTCCTTCCTTCCTTCCCTCCCTCCCTTCTTTCTTTCATCTTTATCAACATCAGCACTTAATTCATTAGGTCACCCTCAAAATTAGTGACTTAGTAAATGCTCAGTCAAGAGTATCTAGGGTTATTACAAAGCTCAGCAAATCTGAATTGAGAAAAGGGATTGGACAGATCAAATGGTGTCGCCTTCAGACCAGGCCCAGAGGCATGGTGAGGCATCCCCTGTGGGGCCAAATGTCTGTAAAGGGCAGGCTTAGACTTCAAATCCAGTGGGGATACAGATCCACAGAAGCTGAAGACAAAGTTGCTAAGATTTTAGGCCATCCCCAGCAAGAGGATTTCAAAGGGTGAATGCAAACTCCCACTGGATACTCCGCGAGTACATTGAAGTGTTTCAGAGCTGTCTGAGGAAGCTGATCAGCACCTGATTTAGTCATCAGGGAAACTAGGAAGATGTCAGTCATAAAGGTGGCCAGCTGGTTTCCATGCCTGGCTCTGTGTCTGGAGATTCAGCCTTGCAGTTCAAGTGGGCTGGCACTAGGAGAGATCATAGCTTATGCCTTGGAGACGTAGGGAGCTGGGAGAAGAACAGAAACTACGAAGCTTATCGTACTTTAGGCCTCCCATTTACCGGGAGCCAGATTTCATAGTGCACGCCACTACCATAGGGTGTAGTGTGAATACAGGAAGGGCAGAGGAGAGTGCAGAAACAGAGAAAAAAAATAGCTGTGTGTCTGGGAAACCCCACCTTGGCTGATGCTGACTTCTCAGCTCCAGGCAGTGGGTAAGCAAACACATTGCCATCAACACACCTGTGCTTCTGCAAGTCTAAATGTCGGGTTATGGTTTTTGCAAAGTTTGAAAATGTGCCAAAGAGAGACAGATCAGTGAGAGCCCCAGAGAGGCTGCAATACCAGGAAGTGAAGAAACCCACCCACCACCTCACAAGGAGCCTCTTCCTTTCCCTGAGTTGCTATCACTTTGAAGACACCCAAATGGACTTGAACTTGGCCTCCCAAAGTCAATACACTTTAGAAAGGCCAGCATTTCTCCATAAATGTAAACTGACCCCTTTTGAATGTGCAGTGCACTGATGGCTTCAATGAACTTCACTTAGAGCCTTTGAATTTTCCCCAGAGAGTCTCTTGACTTTTTTTATGATAAACTTTACCAACATTTGGGTGTTGCAGAATCATGTTGAGCTATTCCCTTGCACCCCTGCCTCAGACATTTTTTTATACAATTGCAATTTAGGTTTCTTTCCAAAAGGAGTCACTGTAGCATGACCCTTGATAAAAAGGGAAGCAATTATGTTTTATGGTTTGCATGAATGTACATTGGTTTTGAGTATATAGTACAGTATTGATTACATTGGATTTTTCTTTCTTTCTTTTTTTTTTTGCCATTCTTGAGATACTTTACTAAAAAGAATATCCTCCAGGGAGGGTGGGAGGGGGGAGGGTATTTGGTGGGACCTCACCTATTGTGCACAATGCAATGGTACATTTCAAAGCTATTAAGAGTAGAGAATAAATGTCTGTCCTTAACAAATAAGTGAGGTGATGGTTGTGTTCATCACTTTGATGAAAGCATTCCACATTGTATATCCAATCAGCACACTGTACCCCATAAATGTACACAGTTATGATTTAATAAAAATAAATAAAATGCACAAGCCTTCTCCAAAAAATGAAAAAGAAAGAAAGTGAAGCAGATTTCATCTGCTGGAGTTTGGCTGTAAGCCTGGAGGACGCACTGCATAAATTATTCCTAATGCGCAGGACTCTTCCATCTCATTTCTTTCTAGAACGTTTTAGACTTGTGTCAGGATGCCTGGAAGTGAGATACAAGCAAGAGCCCATTGCAAAAAAGGAGAAATAGTGACTTGGAGAAAAATGAAACATCCTTGTTGTAAAGCGGTGTTGCTTGGAATTTAATTAGGTGTCCTCTCCTTGAGGAAACGGATGTGATTTGAACTAGATCAGATTCCAGCAGGTTAAAGAGCAATAGGGCAATTTATAAAGGAGCAGCCCTGTTAGAGAGAAACGCAGAAATGAGGGTGTTGCTATCACGGGGGGCCCTCCAGTCGTATGAAACATCCATAACGCAGGAAGCCCTGGCTCTGGGAGGGACCCAGGTGCAGTTTCTACTGCTTTGCTTTATAGCCCGAGAGACGCTTTATGGAGGCACCAGGATGGGAGTTCACTTACTCAGACAGATTGAGGGAGTCAGTTTGATTTCCTTGACATAAAACCACAAAAATTATCCAGCCGCCGGCACTCACCACTCAGAGGCACAAAGACCTACAGCCTCCCCTAAAACTGAAAGGGAGGTGCAGTGGCGATTGCTCTCTGCTCCTGTCATAAACATCACACCATGACCCTCGTATCAAAAAGAGCCAGCGCCGCCTGTCACGTTTACATGTATCAGTTTCCTGAGACCAATTTCCTCTCTCTGCCAGTAACACACCAGGCCACCTGACTCCTACCTCTGTAATAATTAAGGGGACAAGCTCTGGGACATAGAACTGTTAACCTCTCAAAACCAGGGTGTCTTTCATCTATAAAATGAGAATAAAAATAGTACCTGCCTCCTAGGGATTATCATGACAGAGAAATGGTCCCACACGTGCCTAGCTTAGCATCCTTGGTATCATGAGTGTTAAAAGATGTGTTGATTTGGGTAGCAAACAATGCTGTTTTAGTCCCTGGGAAGATACATTTAAGGCAGAAAGCAGAGAGAAACAATTAACTGGATGAACAGATTGCAAAATAAGCAATTCTAAGTAGCATTTGCCCGGGAGGAAGATGACGTCCTTTACAGTCTGGTTACTCCTTTTCCATTCCGGGCTCAGTCCTTCCCACTGTCCATGTCCGTATCATCCATTCCTCATTCTAACATCGCAGAAAGCAAAAAGGTAGGAGACTTTTAAATGGGAAGTGATTAATGAGTCCACATGAAATAGCAAAACCCAAGTCTCAATGAAGAACAGATAGTGGATTACAGAATTGGAAGGCGTACCTGCCTTGTTGATCTTTAGGCACGTACTGTTGTATTTATAGTTTTACAGAAAAATCAAACAAGGTTTCTGAGTGTTATTTCCAAAACTAATTTTGTGTTTCTGGATCTAATTTCTTGGTTGACAAAATAAGAAAAGTATTTCCAAAATCCCAAAGTAATTGAAGAGAAAATGTATAAGATGTAAAATGGTTTAAGTTTGGGCAGATGACCTGTATGTTGACATCAAACATGGGACACTCAGCCATTCTTCAACTCTGCAAATAACAATGGGGGAGGGGGGGCGCTGCTATTCACTTCAGTCTTGACAAGAACAGAGGCCACAGGTTGAAAGCTCAGCCTGATGAGACTGCCCCCTATTTCAGATGCCAATAGCAAGTTTCTGGGCACTCGTATTTCTAACTAATGAGATATGAATTGGGGGTTCCCACAATACCATCCTCAGATTCAATAGCTTGCTAAAAGAGCTCACAGATCCCAGATAAACAGTTCACTTGTGGTTACCAGTTCATGATAAAACACTCAACCCAGGAACAACTAAACAGAACAGATGCACAGGGCAGGGCACAGGGGAGGGCCACGGAGCTCCCATGACCTCTATGGGTCACCACCCTCCTGTGAGGTCCATCTGGATGTTCCCTGGTCCCCAGAGTCCCAGTGACAAGAATAAGTACTGGAATTGAGCCAAGCTCATGACTGAGTGATCATAGACACAAAGCAATTTTACACATTTTATCACATAAAGAATGAAAGTGAAGAAGAAAGTTACAAAAAGTGAAAATGTATCCCAGAGACAGTGGAGAAAGACTCTTCACATAGCATGCTCACTAGTTTGTACCAACTTTCTCCAGGCAAGACTGGTTGTTGTTTCCTTTGGAATGATTGACAGGTTGAGGTTCTATAGTAGATTACATCACAGTTTTAATTAGGTCAGTTCAGGTCACTAGGAAATTATTACTATGTAGGGTCCCACCCGGGAACAGTTCCTAGCTACAATTTGGTTCCTACCTACAATTTGGCTCCTTTATCTGCCCTTGTCACTTCCTGGCCTCCTGTTTACCTTCCACCAGTCCTAACATTCTCTGTACCTCAATGTGGTACCATCATTGAAGCTCTCTGAACCCCATTATTCGGGAGCTTTTATTATAGAGACATGATTGATGAAATCAGTGGCTATAGGTGAGTGACACAGCTGTCTATCCCCTCTGTCCTCCCTGGCAGTTAAGGTGGAGCTAAAGTTCCTCTAATCACACCTGGCTCTTCCTAGTGACCAGCCCCCATCTGGCCCAGCGGCTCGCCAGAAATCATCTCATCGGAACAACAGATGCTCTGATCACATCTATCACTCTGGAAATTTCAAGAAATTTCACATTTCCATATGAGGAACCAGGCTGAAACTCAAACATATATTTCTTACTGTGTGACACAGCCTTTGCAAGTCAGGGACCTTAATCATCAACTCCTGCTGTGACCCATGCTCCTTCTTGCAGTGGTAAGAATTCACCTGCACAGAGACCCCATCACTTGAAAAGGAACTCTGAGCAGATGGCTCTTTGGAACGCGAGGAGTAGGCTCGCTAGGGTGGAGCAAACAAAGCACATGTGTCAGCAGCCCCTCTAACTGAAGAACTGAATTTTCATTTGTTATGTATTTTGTTGTGAGATTTCAGTCAATGTCTGTTTGCTGATCAGCTTCCAAGAGCCAAGTCCCATCCATTTCACAGGCTGGAAGTTTAGGGATACTTTTTTTTTCCCCACACACTTACATACTGTTATTCTTGTGCAAGGCCCAGGTCTAAGTTCTCTACCGATATGAAGTTAGTGAATCCTGTTATTATCCTTCTGTGACAGGTGATTTTGTTGTCCTCGTGTGACAGAAAAGGAAAGGGGGAACTTAGTGGTTGAGCAACTGGTCCGTGGTCACCTAGCAATGAAGAGGCAGAGATTCAACGGAAACCTGGGGCCTGTGCCCTTGGCTGCCTTTGGAACAAAATGGTGAAGGAAATGACAGAAATCCCTGCCCTCATCTGTTTATATTCTAGTGGGGAGAGACAGTGAAACAGTTATCTAAGTAATATCTATGTAGAGGAAGTTAGAAAATAAATGCTAAGTAGAGAAATAAAACAGAGAAGAAAGATCAGGAATGTTAGAGGAAATGATGGCTTATTTTTAAATAGATCCACCTCAAGAGTAAAGACACCTGAGTAAAGACCTCTGAGTGTTTCAAACAAAGGGTACAGCAGGGACAAAGGCCGTGCAGAGGAAACATTCCAGTGTGTTCTAGAAACAGCCAGGAAGCCAGAGTGGCTGGTGAAGAGTGAGTTAGCAGGAGACTCCTAATCAGAGGGAAAAGAAGGACACGTGATCCCAAGTGAGATGGAAACACAAGCTGTCAAGGGAGAAAATCTGGCTTGTAACTGGAAGGAAGGACTCTGGCTTCTGGGTGGATCCAGGAGCTGAGACAGGAAAATCAGTCCGGAGGAGGATACCCTCATCTGGATGTCGTGTAAGACCTAGAGGTTCTAGTGGTGGCGGGACACAACACAAAGATGTTAGAGTGACAGGCAGATCACTTTTGGCTCCCACAAACAGAAGGCTGACAAGCAGGACCATCTGGGATTGCACTCCAAGACAGAGCAATTATAAGATGAATCTGGATGGGGCAGTTTATATGTGGCAAGTGGGCAACATAGAGGCTGGTGCAAGTTGTCAGATTGTCAGATACCTGGCTCTGGGGCAATTAGGGTGAATAGTTAGTGTTCCCTTTAAGGGAAGTAGCTGGGGTGGGAACTCCATCGGGTATCCAAAAAGAGGTACTGACCAGCCTCATAAATGGACTAAGACAACATGTGAAACAAAAACACACTATGCGTATGATAACACAAGGAAGCAGTGAAGATGGGGAGAATTTGGTCAGATGGTGGCTATACTTGAAGGAAGAGGCATTAGGGTTTACTAATTGATTAGATATGGGATCTGAGAGGAAGAGGAGTCCACAGACAGGGTTTGGGGCCTATCGCTGCCACTCAGAGGGACCAGACCACACAATGAACAAGTTTATAAGACAAGGTAGAAGCTCAGTTTAGAAGGCTTTGTGTTTGAATAAATGAAGTTGGTGAATAGAAAATGAATTTATGGTCTGAAGTTCAGGAGCAGTGTCTGGAAGAGAGACATAAATCGGGGAGTGTTAGACATGAATATGGGGTTTAAAGCCAAGGGCCCCAGTGAGATCATCTGAGACGTGCATGTAAACATGTGGCCTGTGACTGCATCTTGGACGGCCAACGTGAAGACGTTGAACTCAGGAGGAGCAGAATAGGAGACAGAAAGGCAGTGGGTTCTCAGGAGTCCAGTGAGCACAGTGTTTCAAGGGTGCAGAAATGTTGACACTCCAGAGTAACCCAATATGCATATTAAAAATGACAAGATGATACTATTTTGACCATCAGACGAGGAAATCATTTAGAGACACAGACTTCATGTGGTCTGGTGTGTAGTACATAATTACACCGTAATTAGCAAAATAACTGGGTCAGACCTTTTGGAAAGCAATTTGACATTATCTGAAAGGAATCTATATGCAAAATCTATATAATTAAATTCGGCATTACTTCTTTGGGGAGTCTACCCTGAAGAAATAAGCAGAAATGTAGACTGCTTACTGTCCACAATGTAGACTGTGTATAAAGTTTTCTACACACAATAAATTCTATGTCCTCTGCAGGGTAATTCATATTAGCAAACAACTGAGAGAAAATTCAGTTCTCAGAAAATCATTCAATAAGTGATGAATCTAATATAAAGTGGATAATGTGGCCCCAAAAATGATGCCTGGAAAGTATATTTAAAAGCATGTGAAAGTCTGTGTGATACCACTTAAAGGAAAACAAGATAATTACCATTAATTGGACACCTACGATGTGCAAGAAACTGCTAATTGTATATATCTTGTTTTTAATTGAAAATCTGATGACCCCTCCCAAATACTCTTATGTCCCTAAAGAAGCTTCTGAAACCTATTACAGAAATAGAGTGTAAACCATGATTTATATATTTTTTTCCCTAAAGGGGGATTCTAAGAGTAGCAACGAAACAAAGAAGTGATGCTGGTTTCCTCATTTATGTAGAATTCATTTTCTTGTAATTTCATAATTCTAACTACTCCCCTATAAAGATAAGGAGAGCTTTAGAAATCCCTAGCACTTCCAGATACAGTTGACCCTTGAACAATGTGGAGATTAGGGATGCTGACCCCTCAAGGTGAAGCTACAAGTATAACTTCTAACTCTCAAAAAAATTAATTACCAATAGCCTATTGTATTTTGGAAGCTCCATCAATGATATAAACAGTCCATGAAACACAGACTAGTATCTACATACATTTTATGCATTCATGACTTATTTTTTATTTATGGACTACTTGATGGATCTGCAAGTTTTTGCACATTGTCACAAATCTCCAAAAAGTTTTCCAACATATTTATTGATAAAAACCCACGTCTGAAGGGATCCACATTGTCCAAGCTCAGGCTATCCAAGGGCCTATTGTGTTTTCTTACTGTTGCCAGAGCAGAGTTGACTTGTGGGGATAGGAAAAGGTGAAAAATTTACTCTGAAGAACAGACTTTAGTTTACTAACATAACCTGGTCCTCCTTCATTCTGTAACCCCTATTATTCAGATGGATTTTTAAAGAGATTTGTTCCTTGGTTGAGGTCTCCATGTGATGAAAATTAGGGTGTTTAGTAATTTAATGTATTTGTCAAAGCAGCTGATGTTGACGTACTGTGTAGAGACACTCTGCTAGTTGCATGAGGCGGTTGGAGGAGACCCGTGGGAAGACCGGATTAAAACCCAAGTCATACAACCTGTTCCAGACAAGCTCACTGTCTGGAGAAAGCAAACACATCACATGTACAAGCAACACAACCATGATAAGGGTTATAAACGAAGGTGTGTGTAACAAGAACAGGGGAACATTTTGAAGAAGAGGTAAGAAGGGACAACTACACAGAGAAAACTGCACTCACTGTGTCCTGAGTGTCATTATCAAAGAAATTTTGGGAGGACACCCCAAACCCTTATTGTGACCCCCATGTGTGGCACCCTCTTCCCCCAGCACGTGGACCTCCTTCCTCACTGTTCCTCCCACAGATCAACATGCTCAGTGCTCAGGAGAAGCTCTGTACAAGGGTCTTACTGTTCCCTCTGCCAAAAACACTCCCACCCCCTCCAGGGTGGCTTCCTCTTGCCAGTCCCTCCTGAGGTCACTTAGAAGCCATTTCCTCACAGCTGCCTTCCCTGACTTGCCTGTATTCCCTCCCTAACCCCCTAACCCGTATTTCATCCTAGCATTATGGCAACCTGACATGCTCTATGTTATCTTCTTATTTACTTGTGGTCTCTGCAGGAGAAAGGAAGTGTCATAAGGGGAGGCTCTATTCCCAGTAGGTATTCATTAAATAGTCACTGAATTTATTAAATTGGATCAAGGAATGAATGAATGAATAAGATGCTTGGCTTTCACTGGGCTGGCTCTAACAGGAAGGATATTTAGCATGATCCTGGGGCAGAGGCCATGGGTCAAGTCTGCTTAAGTGAAGGCTAACAGCACAGAAGGCCTTTCTGTGGATCATGACTCTGCTGCTCTGTAACCTGGGGCAGCCAATAGTTCTTCCTTGACATACTTGGGTCTTCTCAAGTGTTGTCATCTGTGTCTGGTTCCCAGACTGGCCAGCTTCTTCCTGGATATAACATATAGACACCAACTATGGGCAGCTCTGAATCTCCAGCTCTCTCACAACCTCCCTGCCAAGGGAAACTCTTTATAAGTTGGTGAACGCTTCCCTGGGGTTTCTGGCCAAGATTTTTGGACATTTCTGGCTATCTACAATCAGGAAGTCTGTCTTTTTTATCTTACTGTGAAAAATCATCTAAATGCCCCTAAGTGCTTAGGCTTCTAGAAAACAAAATTTGGAAAGAGAAGTATTTTAGTTTTGCGCTAAAACTAAACAAACTTTAGGTATTTTTTTTTTCCTCTGTTACAAGCATGACATGAAGTAATGAACAAAGAGAAAAAGCTCTGCTAAGTAGAGGGAAGCAAAGAGGCAATACAGTGAGAAGAAAATAAAAAGAAAAAAATATATATATGCATTGCTAACTTGGTTGGATGGCCCCTCTCCTAACAAGCTACAGCCAAAAAAAAGTTACTTGATTTTTGAAAGGAGGAACATGTCTATTTTTACTGGAGTAAGTGTATAAACACTAAGTTTGATGTCAAACATTACAGCTTTGCTAATTATTTTCTTTTAAGAAAACATTTTCCTTGGGGGTGGGACACAATTATAAGAGGGACTTTATCTAACAAATGCAATCCGTGTAACCTAATTCTTTGTACTCTCCATGAATCCCAAATAATAAAAAATAATAATAATTTCAATGCAAACATTTTCCTGTTGTTTCTTGAAAACTGCCTCTTCTTATCCTTGACATATTAGCATTGTAAATGATTTCTTAAAGGAAAACATTTATGAAGAAAGCGAACACCCTAAGATACTTTATCCTTTTGTTCTATTTTATTTGTTTAGGTCTTCAGGGCTTGCTGTTGCTGCTGTTGGTTTGTTCCCGTGTTCCTTACTATCCTCTTAGGAATACCTTAAAAGCTGATATGGGAGCCACAGCTGTTGATAAAAAAATTCCAGTTCTCCAACCACATTCGAAATACACCTTACTTTCAAAAAATCAAAAATTAAAAAAGGTTATCCGAATCTTTAGTTTTAAAGAGATAAATAAATAATACACAGCAAAACACAGCAGTTAACAGTAGTTAGCACATATTTAGGAATATTTAGATTTGTGTATCGTCATTGGCAACCATATTTAAATGAAGCTGAAGGCTCAAAACCCAAGTTACTTATAAAACCAATTTATTTGCTTCCAGAAGGATGACAGCTTTGTTCTCGCTCAATTTGGGGGAATAACTAAGACAAGAAGCACTGATCATTTTTTCATTTTTTTGCCTCTGTGTTCAGCCCTAGGTTATCTTAAATCTACCCAACGCTGTAGTTCTGACATCTCCATAATTTAAAGCCGCCAAGACAGCTATAAAAGAACATTGTGTTACATTTAACTGGAGTTGCCTTTTCTCTTTAACTTTTTGAAGAATTAGGTGACGGTAGCGTATTTATTTCTGTCTTTTTATTTTGCCCTGTTATGCTTTGGGTTCCCAAATAACGATCTCTTTACAAAGATAAAGATGGCTTCCGGAACAGTCACCATCACTTGTCAAGTACAGGCAAGACTGAGTAGAAGAGAGAGCTGAAGTGATATGCTAGGGCCTGAGAGGGGATGATGGATTATCTCAGGAGAATCTTCAGATCTGTATTTTAACACAAACACCTTCAGCTTGACTGGGTGGGCTTGACTCTTAGAAATGATGTGTGATCTAATTTGAGATTACTATTTACGATCCCAGCACCTAGTTCAATTCATTCTGGAGGGTAACATCAATAGTCATGTCCTGTGGATAGGAAAATCCAGCAACTGGGATGAACTACGTGGCTAAAGCCTGTCAGAGGTTTTAGTAATCAAATCCACAGTCAGTCATACTCGAGTTAGAGCACTGCTTGTGTACTTAACTGCAAGAAAAGAAAAACCTAGCACTCTTCCTGCACATAGTAGCTGTTTAATAAATATAAACTTCTTCCCCCCCCCCCGCCCCCAGGTCAATGAATTTGGAGAAAACTAGTCTCTTGAAAAATAACATTGAACAAATTAAATTTGACAACAGTTTAATTGAGCAAAGGATGATGTGAGTAGCATGCAGCCCCCTGAAACACAATAGGCTCAGTGTGATGGGGTGGGGGGTGGGGGGCATCTACCACATGGTCAGATAATATTTACAGACAGAAAAAAGGAAAATGACAGAGAGACAACAGAAGCCAGGCACAGGCTGGGTGCCCATGGCTCATGCCTATAATTCTAGCACTCTGGGAGGCCGAGGTGGAAGGATCCCTTGAGCCCAAGGGTTCAACACCAGCCTGAGCAAGAGTAAGACCCTGTCTCTACTAAAAAGAGAAAAATTAGCCAGGAGTTGTGGTAGGCACCTGTAGTCTTGGGAGGCTGAGGCATGAAGACCAATTGAGCCCAAGAGTTGGAGGTTGCTGTGAGCTATGGTGCCATGACAGTCTACCCAGAGCAATGGAGTGAGACTTGGTCTCAAAAAAAAAGAAAAAAGAACAAAGAGCAAAGAAAAAAGCAGCAGCAGCAAGGTACAGAAACAGTAGGATCAGCTGCAGGTCGGTGTTTGGCTTCCTTGAGATCAGTGTGTTCCAAAAATTCTATCAGAGAGCCTGTCAGGGTTCTTTCCATCGTTTCGTTGAAGACAAAACACTCTAAGATTTTACTTGCTTGTAAAAAGCTTTCCTAAAATGCATCTGAAATTAGCAAATACCTGGGAACAAGATAGATTTAAAATAGCCAATGGACAAGGAAATTTGGTTACTGTTGTGGTTTACAGTAATTTAACACAATAATCCTAAGTATGACTGATAAGGTACAGCAAGAAATACCAGAATGTCAGGAATCTCTCACCATTTCAGAACATATGTTAATAATGTATTCATAGAATATAATTGGAAGAGGGCTAAACCTTATCTCTCATTTGACAATGTTTGCCATATAATTTAACCTATCAAGTAAGCCAGCTCTCTTTTGGATGTTTCCAAGGTGCTATGTAACATCCTCAAAGTAATCTGAGGTCAAAAGACTTTGTTTTAGAATTTGAAATTTAATTTCGGGATCGTCAAACATGTCAAAGGCTTAAAACACCTCATCAAAATAGGATCCCAGATCCCAGGAAAAGAACATTCATTTAGCCAACGTGACAATCAAAGATTTCAAACAGCAAGAACATTTT
The DNA here is from genome assembly GCF_000181295.1 of Otolemur garnettii. Taxonomy (NCBI): domain Eukaryota; kingdom Metazoa; phylum Chordata; class Mammalia; order Primates; family Galagidae; genus Otolemur; species Otolemur garnettii. The sequence continues at coordinate 13,590,521 of NW_003852414.1, read as the reverse complement.
ACTCTTTGAAAGGAGACTGTATTTCTCAAATTAAAACAAAGGCCTAATAAAGACAGCCTGAGACAGTATCTATCTCTGGTTTTCTCCCTGTTAGGTTTTGTTTTTGCCATTTACTCAAAAGGTGAACAAAACTTCTGTCTGTCTCTCTTATTTTGAAAGATTTAGGCAGTACGAATGTTTTTTGTTACACAGACGAGTGATACAGTGGTGCCATCAGGGATTTTCCTGTACCTGTTGTTCAAATTATATTCACTGGGCCCCAGAGGTAGTTTTCAATCCTTCCCCTCCAGGCCACCCTCCCTTCCTCTTAAGTGTCCCGAGTCCATTATTTCACTTTATTTGACCACATATACCCACTGTTTAGTTCCCTTTTATGAGTGAGATCACAAAGTATTTGTTTCTCTCTCATCAATGCTACACAACATGCTTGGTCAAAAGAGAAAACAAAATTTTACTTTGATCTTAGTGTCTTCTCCATATTAAAGCCTAGACAGCACACGCTCAGGGTGAAGGGCTCAACTGTAACGTGAACTTTACCCGCTAAATGCCAACAGTGTGACCTCATCGTTTCTGTTAACCCCAAGCTCAGGTTAACCCCAAGTTCCGTGCTAGTCTCGGTTGCTTTTATAAATTGTCTGCCATGAGGTTGAACTTGAATCCTAGGGATAACAATACACGGTGATTATTGTCATCCTCAAGGATAGACAAAATTCTGAACCTTTAAGCAATTTCCCCTCAAAGACTTGGCTTTGTTAATGCACCCAGTAATATGGAGGAGCTAGACCTTGAACCTGAAATGTTCTCCCTTCCAGTAAGGAGCTCTTTCAGCTGCATCCTGCTGCTATCTCCAGAACTTTGTGATTCTCACAGAAATCTGTCTGTTGTTCTTTCCAATTCCTGACATTTAACAAATACCACTGGTGGGTTCTCTTTGTCTCCTAGCTCTGGAATGCGTTGTCGAGTTCTCAGACTCTGGCTGCCTGTGTCTGTCTGTTTCATTTGGGAGGCCGTGCTGACACGTGTACTGAAACGCGGAGAGACAGAATGAGACCCAGCTCCTCGGACCATGCACCTGGCCTCCTGTCTGCACCATCGGGGCACCCCAACAGTCAAGAAATGGTCTCAACAGGCCTTTTGGCAAGAAGCAAAGTGGCCGTTTTCTGTCTGTTTTTGCTCACTACCATGCACTACAATGACTTTAAACTGGGAAAATTCAATCTAGCCCAGAACATTTTCTTTCTTGTGTGGCAAATACAGCAGATGGGGAGGGGAAAAAAAAAACCCAACAGGATGTTCTCAAATGCTCAGAGAAAAATGCACTTTCTACAAGAAAATCTTGAATGTGTACATAGCTGTAATATTACACCTGGGCAAATCTACTTTTCTCGGAATGAACGGGAATCAGGCGCGGCATCTTCATAGGTACACGGGCTACCTGGCCTCCCCCTTTGAATGACCGCTCACAGATACGCGATTCAAGGTAGAAACTGAACACACCGACTTTGAAGGTCACCTCTAAACACTCCTACCACCCCCACCAGGAAACCTGTTCTCTAGCTACATTGCCCAAGTGGTTGTGGTATCATGTAGAAAGTAACATTATATATAAATGGATGTATTTTATGGTGGACAAATCCAGTTCAATATTAACTTCCATGACATGGAAAGTCTTGGTGAATATATGTAACCGGGGAGCTTCTATCATCCTTTCAACGAACCCTCCGAAAGTTAAACAATAATGTTATAAACTTCCTGGCAGCAATCAGCATGACTTTACTGCTCAGAAGGACATGATGTCTGAGAGTTCCAGGCTCCAAGAACAAATACAGCCCTGTTGCATGAGTCTAGTTTTTGCATTGTTTAGGAAAGAATGAACGCAACACTGAAATATTTAGGGTCAGAAAATTAGCGTACAAAATACCAGATGGAAACACTTTTTACAAAGCAAAGAAGAAATCCAACAACGACGTGTGAGAACATACTTTTTCGTAAAACCCCCGTTTCCTCTCTCCTTCTTTATTAGTTTTCAAATTGTTTGGGAGCAAGGATCCAGCTTTTTTTTCCAAATTGTACCGAGACTCCATCCTTGCAAGTGTTCCCTCCACGTCTAAGATGCGAAGGAGAGAAAGTAGCTATAACCACCTGCATACCTACATCCAAATATCAAAATACTGTATTTAAAACTTGCATTTCTGGGCTTCACAAATGTAAGGTGATGTCTCCCAAGATTTCAGAAATCTCCTCGCTCTATGTACGGTACAAGTTGGGCTCTTCATTTCGTTTGTATCACCCCATCACGGACTATCACAATAGAATTTCTGTTCTCTGTGTGGTTGCCCAGGCTGAGGGGTGATGTAGATCCTTATCGCCACAGCCAGAAGACAAATAATCCTGTGCTCCCAGCAAAGAAGGCATTTTGAAATGCAAAGATGGTGAGAGAAAAAGGAAAACCCACCCCCTCATCTTTTCTTTCATTAGCCCCCACTGGGTCTAGTCTTTCCCCTTAATTTGTGCGAGGTGCCAAACGCTTCCATTTCAGCACTTACTGTTCCCTCCCCGTTTCTTCCTCCACTGCAGAATCACACTTCCCCCCTTGCTCAGGACTGAAAGAACACCCGTCACCTTTCCCGCCATGGTGGCTATGCTGTGCCTGTCCCGTGTCTGCCCTGGGGTTTATTTTCTCCTTTATCCCATCAACTTGCTCTTCACTTTCTGTTTTCTGGGGAAGCACCACGGCCAAATTTTCAGCCGCCTTTGCTAGCTCATTTTCTGCAGGGAATTAAGAGGTGATTATCCATTCTTATGAAGCCATCTTGGAAACTTACTTGTAATAAAACATACATCTATATATTAGTGTTCTTCATTTGGCCAAAAGCTCTCTGGGAGTGAGCACTTCCCCTTCTATTTTTTGAATTAAGAGAATAGACTGCTCCTCTGCCTATGAATGATGCTTTCTTGGGTGGGCACTTTCTGTTTTCTAATAGGAAATAACTAATGTCACAACCTTGAACTTGGAGGACTATCCAGTGCTAAGACTGGCTTTAGGGGTTTCATTAAAACACCAGGAAAGGGCCAGGAATATCTGAATGGAGTAATCTGTTCACGCCACTGAAACAGTCCAACCGTGAGCACGCAGAAGCCTGAGTGGTGTCATCTGCAGAATGGCCGAGACACCACGACACAGCAAAGCTTAAATGTGCTGGAGATTATGATGAAAATATACACAGATATGTGGCCCACAAGGCAGGTGCTGCCCGTGATCACCTGTCAACCAAACACACACCAGAGAACAACTGGCAGGGTAAAAGAATAAAAGAGATTGGAAAGGATGTTCTTCCCTGTATGCTTTGGGGAAAAATGTCACAGAAACCTGGTGGAGGTCCATCGTCTTCTTCCCTTCCCGTCTCTCCTCACATCACTGTCCCCTCACGGTTTCTAAGTGCGTGATGTTCATTCACTGACATCCCCCCCCCCCCAACTTCCTTCCTCACTCCTCTTAGTCTGACTCTGCCTCCAAGGTACTCAGGAGATTCATCATCGCCACCCACGATGACCTTTTCTCTCCCCTTGCTTGATACTTTTATCCACACCCTCTCGTCCTGGGAGCCCCTCCGTCTGCCTCCCCGTGGCATGAGCAGCCGGGGCTCTCTCCCCTCCCGTCTCTTTCCTTCCCTGCTTCTGTTTCATTGACTCCTTACTCAGATCCTTCGCTGTCATAAAACTCATGCCAGACAAACTCCCTCTGAAATCTCAGCCAGTCGACTGGCTCCAATGCCCCAAAGCAGAAGATGCCCATCTCTGCAGCAAGCACACTCTGTTCCCCACCGTCTTCAATCCCACTGCCACCTGTCCCCAGGAAGATGCCTTTAACTTCTTCCTCCTTTTCCTAAGCCAGTTCTTTTCCTGCACACTCTAACTTCTGGCACCCAGATTGGCAAACGTGTTCACGTTCATCTCTTCTCGTTTTTGTCCCCTCCTCCTCCTTGATTGAAATTCACCACGATCTGGTTTACATTCTGTGTGTAACCACTGTGCCTGTGAACATCCCGGTTGGCATCAATGCTTGTATTTAGTTCATATCCATATGACACAAGAGTTCTTACTTTTTTCTGATTACTTGGTTTAAACAAATTTTATATTTGGGAATGTTAAAATAGAAAGATGTTGCACACTTTCCCTTCCTGGCATTCACCCTACTATTTTGTCTGACGTTCTTTCTGCACTGAAATCAAGGTGTGGGCAGGCCTGGTTGGTTGGTTTGTTGTTTGTTTTTCTGGAGGCTTTTGGAGAGATCTGCTTCCCTGTGTGAGTACCACCAGGAGCATCTGCTGACTGTTCCTTTCTTGCCATATCTCCCTGTAATGTGGAATGCCTGGAATGCCTCTGATTTTAAAAATGTATGTGATTAGATTGGTCCCAGGAGGATCAGCCAGGGTAATCTCCCTATCTCAAGGTCCTTAATTTAACCACATCTGCAGTTTCTGTTTCAATGCCTGGGATTCAGAGCCTATAATTTCTATTTCTAGCAGTTTCTTAGGTGATGTTAAGGCTGCTCCTCTGAGACCATATTCTGAGGATGACACAGACAGCCAAGAGCATCTACAAACTTCTAGAAATGAGAAAGTTTACCAACAGTGTTGGATACAAAACCTACCTAAAAAATTAACAGCACTTTTAGCCAACAGTGATAGGATTAGAAACTGCAATGGATAAAAGTTGGCATTCACAGCTACAAAAGAAACTAAGGTTACAAGGCTAACAAGTAAACCTAAACAAGAAATATGTCAGATGTCCATTGAAGAATGTATAAACTATTTTTGAAGGGCATAAAAAAAAAATAAAGGTAAATGGGAAGCTATAACCTGTTCGTATTTTGAAGAAAATACCAGAAAGATGTCACTTTTGCCCAAATTACACTCTAGCTGGAAATCCCAATCAAGATGTTAGGGTTTGGTCAAACTTAAAATATGTTTCCAGGGTGGTGCCTGTGGCTCAAAGCAGTAGGACGCCGGCCCCATTTGCTGAAGGTGGCGGGTTCAAACCCAGCCCCGGCCAAAAATTGCAAAAATAAAATAAAATAATATATATAAAATATATATATATATATTATTTTATTTTATTTTATAAAATATAAACATATTTTTTATATATATATATGTATGTATGTTTCCAGAATTTATGCAGAAATCTGATTTCCTAAGAATAGTTACAATTTTCTAGAACAAAATTGAGGGACCTTCCCTACACATAAAACCGACAAAAAGGATTCACTCTCTGAATACATCAAGAATTTGTAATAGGCCCATAAGAACAAGACACCCCAATAGGAAAACGGACAAAACAAATAAGCAATTTACAAAGAGGAAACCAATAGGGTCAACATATCTATGAAATATTGCATCAGAAAAATTCAAATTAAAACAATGGACTACTGTGTCATATTCATTTGAGGGGGAAACATTTAAAAATTTGACAATACTGGTGTTAGCCAAGACTTGGAGAAGCAGAAGGTCTAATTTGGATGTGTAAGTTTCTACAAAGCCTTTGGAAATCACTTTGAACACTGATTGTTGTAGATATTCTTGCTCAGTGGGGCAAGAATCTCACCTATAGGGGCAAATCCAGAAGGAACTGGGATGCTGAGAGATTCAGAAGCATTCAGAACAACCTAAATGTCCATCCATAGGAAAACAGATACATTCTGCTGCAGTCACTTACTGCCACATGATATAATAGAGAAAGTGAATGAATCACATCTGCAAGTATTGGCATGAGTAAATCTACAAAAACATAAGGTAGAGCAGGGCATAAAAAGCAGGCTGTAGAATATACAGCTTTATCCAATTTATATAAAGTTTAAAATGCCACACAAAAATTTTATACAGCGCTTACACATAGAAAAACGTGTTCATAAATACAAAACCACGGATGAGAATGCAAAACACTGAATTCTTACCAATGGTTAACAGAGGATGGATGAGAAATATGGATTCAAGAAAGATGATACTGTGGGCTCAACTATATTGGAAATCTTGGTTTTTGTTTGTTTAAAAACTCTTCTAAAAAATAGCATTACATTTAGATTGGATGGATTTATTCAATGTATTTTATATGTTGTTTTCTGCATGTTTTATGTACCTCCCCAAATAGTCATTGAAATGATTTTGTTTCCTTCTCCACTTAATAATAAATTGTGACTTTCCCCCCTGTAATACTAATCTCAACGTAGCTCTTTAATTCCCCTTGTGTTTTATCAGATGAAGATTAAACCTTTCCCCTATTTTTGCACATTTTTCAACTTCCCAATTGTTTTTCGTGTTTAAACATGACAATTACCATTTTAATCAAATCTTTTCACAAAAGGCATTTATAGCTTATTTTACAAGCTGAGTATGAAGTTGGGGTGCTTGAAGAAAGAAGAATAGAGCAACCAAGAAGGAAAGACAAAAGGAGAGAAACTATTCTTCTTAACTAAATATTGAGGGCCACAGATCAACTGTTGATAATTTTTGTGTTAAAACTATAAACAGAAGATAGGAGGCAAGATGGCCGACTGGAGCCGGCTTTCCACAGAGGCCCCCGACCAGGAGGAGAGTTAAAGTTCAGCAAGTAAGTTGATGGTCTGGAGCGGAGACAAGAAAGAAGGTTGAAGAACGCACATCAACCCTGCTAAGGCAAGCTGCGACCCCAAGGATACAAACAAAAGGTACAAAAGCCATCGCCAAGTGGACGGGAGTCCCCTCCCCCTTGAGAACAGCTATCCAAGGAAAAGGCAAATAAAAGATATTTAATTTTCCTGGGAGGATGCAATTCTACACAGATATAATGGAGAGAAACCATAGCTACATGCAAATCAATAGTTTTGCAACACAGGATTTCATGTTGTTCATATTCAAAGGCCATTTTTTCCCCTATTATATGTCAACCATGCTATTTAGCCTTCCCAGCCTCTGTGTACCAACAGCCTCTCTCCAAGGAGAAATGAACACGTGGAACTTTTCAGCTTTTAAGCTTGGTCTTTCAAATTATCCAAATGTAAAAAATAGCCAAAACTTCTGCTTAAAATGGAAAAAACTATTTTCCATTCATGCATTGTTCTTAATTATATGTTCCAGAAAAAAGAAAAAAAAATCATCTCTAGGCTGAGAACAAGCATGAAAAATATCAAACCATCATCTAAATACCAATATTTTTGAAATTGTAAAGCAGAAAAATATGGTGAGGGCCAATGCCGACCCATAATCCCTTCTGTTTATGCTGTAGACCTAGTTTGTGTCTTCACTCCCAGATACACATACACACACAAGATATTTCCCTTTACAAAAGTAGTTTTAGGCCTGCATAAAACTGGGAAGGAGCATGAATCATAGAGGCAGACATTAGTTTGAATTCAATTTTTGTTACTTTATGTTCCATGTATTTAACAAGTAACTAAACATATCTCAATTTTCTTTTCCTCTCATCTCTGAAGTTATGATTATTTATATCTTTAAATATTATAAGAAAAAATATCAAAAATTAAGTATTAATTAAGAATCATCTCATTCTGTTTCTCTAAGGAAGCTGCATAAGCAGTGTAAATCTGTCTAGCCCCTAAAAGGCACTCAATGGCTTGGCACCTGTAGCTCAGCAGCTAGGGCGCCAGCCCCACACACTGGAGCTAGCGGCTTCAAATCCAGCCCGGGCCTGCCAAACAACAATGACTACAACCAAAAAACAGCTGGGCATTGTGGAGAGTGCCTGTAGTCCCAGCTACTTGGGAGGCTGAGGGAAGAGAATTGCTTAAGCCCAAGAGTGGGAGGTTGCTGTGAGCTGTGATGCCACGACACTCTACCAAGGGCGACATAGTAAGACTCTTGTCTCACAAAATAAATAAATAAAAATAAAATAAAAAATAAAAGGCACTCAAAAGGTGATTGTCCCTTATCTCTTCTCCTTGGAAAATAAAAAGATGCACAATTTTGTATCTAAAAATGGAGAGTTGCACCTCTTAAAATTCAAAATAAAACATTGGAAGTATTTAAAGGGTTTCACAGTATGGAATTCTCCCCCCATATCAACATTCTTAAGAAAAATCTGGATCCTTAAATTAGAAGAATCCAATAAATAGTAAAAGCCACTTTATTTACAAGAACATTGATTTGCATAGTTTTTACAAGGTAAATCAAGAGTGGATTCATCTACATGATTAGTATTTGGCGATAAAAGCTTCTAAATAATTAGGGTTTGAGAAGGGACGCTAAGACAAGGGTTTCAAGGGGGAGGTTAGGAGGGAAACCTAGCTGGCTGAACCAGGAACTCCAGAGGGCCCATAAGAATGTGGGTGTGAAGTAACCTAGGTAACCAATGATCAATAGAAGAAGGAGACAGTCAATGGCCAATAGAAAAGTGTGACACTGCCTGAAGGTGCACAGAAGCCAAGGAAAGGCCTGGGACCAATTTCAAAGGGACAGAGTGTTTGTACCCCCCGCAGGCTTTTGTGTCTTAGTCTGTCACTTTTTCTCTTTCTCCTGATGACCCCTCTTCCAACTCTCCTTGGAAGTTCTCTTAACTTTCTTTGTTCTTCCTAAGTAAAAATTCTCTTTGTTACCCTGAAACTTGCACAGGTTACCTTTACTTCCCATTTACCTGCCTGTGTGCCCAGTTTTATTTTCCATTCATTTTTACTTTCCATCACCGCCATGCCTCGGTTGAACTTTCCAGCTCAGCCAACTAATCAAACCCATCCAGGTCAACTGGGTTCAGGGAACTGGGACCCATGACCCTCAATAGTATTTCTCTCATTTCTACCTGCTTTTGCCTTAATTATGCTGCTATACCATATGCAATTACTCTATGGAGCAAGTGATTATTTTCTTTAAAAAATTACAGTGATATTAGTACTTCAAATAACTATTTAAAGCTATTTGCTCTAAGAGGAGTCCAAATAACTTGTTCATCAGAATACCTGGAATAGTTATTAAAAATGCTAATTAATGGTCCACCATAGATCATTAATTAAACTCTCTGAGAAGGTGGTGTGGGAGAATGCACTTCCAAGCCATTCCCAGGGTTACTCTGATATGAACTGATGTTCAAAAAATGCTTCTCCTGAGTTTGGAGGAATATGGTAACAAGAAAATTGCTATAGGTCTCCCTGTGCTACCTGTGGGAATATTACTACTTTTCTACTGTAGACATTAAAGATAGAAGGTTCCTCTGGGAATTCTTTGACAAAATATCCTTTGGGGAAAACCATGTACCTGGCACAGGAGAACACACAGCCACACAAACATTCAAGAAATTGCCAATAAATGCCTAAATCTTCCAAATACTACAATAAAGCCTTCTCATAGAAAGTCTTGCATTCAACATGTTTGTTTTGGACTTTTTTTCCATGCAGATTCACTGTTTATGACACCTATGAAGGGTAGATTTCATTTTCAGAGCAGGCCTCACCAATTATCAAGATTCCAGGCCACGTGTCACACATCACAGAGAAATACATTTAGGGAAGTTTATTCCCGTCAGCAGAATCCATACTCTCCAAACACTGCTGGGCCTCAGTACTTAAAGGCAAAGGATTGGTTCGGGATGTCTTTCCTAAGATTTTTATGTGCTTTGTACTAAGATAATTTAACCGCTTTAAAGGGCAAAGAGGTAAGTAACTGACTCCAGTAACCTATGACTTAGTTTGTTAGTTTTGAATAGCTGAGCAGAGGCCCATAGACTCTGCCTACCTCACCTATGATACCAGAAACTTCTGTTTCCATTTTTTGTTTGCTTCGGTGTTTTTGTTAAGAAACTGGAAAGAGAAAGAAAAGGATTGAGTAGAGAAAGTTGGAAAGTTGGAGAGTAATCGCCAGGGCACACATTTTCCCCCTTATAGTACCATGGACTAGATTTGAGCTTCCTCTTAGCTTTGACAGACACCGATAGGGAGAAAAAGCCAACTTAATGGCTTTTTTACCCCCTAAATTCCATCGGATTAAAGGGAGAGGTTCAAAAGAGATACCCTAGGAAATGAAATATTGGCACTTCCCCAGAGAGAGTTTACATTCGGACGCAGTGAGCTGGAATGACTTTCCATAAAAGAGGAAACAATTCAATAAAAGGCCCTGAGCAAGATGAAATAGGCCCCCTTTCCTCTAAGAAAGGGGTCTGAGCCAGCTTGGCTGGAGTCACACGCAGAGATAAAGACCCAGCTGGTAAGCATTTGGGGTTACCACCCAAGCATGGACAAATTGCTAGGTTGACAATGGAGAGATACTCAAAATTTTATGGGTAGGAAAATTGCCTAAACGGGTCCAGGGAAAAAATACGAGGGCAGCCTATTGCAATAATCCAGGAAATGAGGAGCCACCAAGGAGCACTGGCAAACGTTGGAAGAGCAACACAACTGGTGATGCCACCATGAGACCTCTGTAAATAAATCACCAGGAGGCAGGTTTGTTGCTGGAAATCCCAGTCAGTCATAAAGGAGGATGTGAGACTCAAACCTGGAGGTGATATGGACAGAGGAGGAGGCAGCAGGCAGGACTACACAGGATGGAGTTGTGGAGTTATTGGTCAGCACGTGACGTCGCCCCTACTCAGGGCCAAGAACCCTTCTTAGCTGTCTTTTCTTCTCTGCAGAGCCCTCTGCCAAGGGCTCAGCCTCTATTTCTCATTTTGCAGACAGCCACCCCTTCTGCAGACAGAGTGCATTTCTCTCCTCCTCTCTCCTCGCCTTCCCCACTCCGTGGCCCACTGAAGAGCGGAACCCTGTCTCTGCATATCCCTACTTCCGTCCTCTTGGCTGTGAAGAGCAAGATTTTCCTAACTAGTTTTCATAGGGAAACAGACACAGCAAACAGCAGCTCAAAGTTTTCTCAGCCCTAATCCTGGAGATTCCTATTCTATCATTTCTGACAACCTCGGAGAAGGGAAACCAGAAGCTTTCAGGAGCCTTCATGCTCTCCCGCTTTTGTTTCCTAAGCTGTGCTTTGTGATATCCTCCTCGTCTTAATCTTCAGGTACAATCAGAGCTGGGGATGTTGGCAAATGGAATCCTTCCCCACTACATTCCCTTTCCTGTTCCAGAAAGTTCCTCCTCACAGAGCAGTCTCGACACCATGGTTTCCCCCACCCAATCAAGTGGCCTCTTCCAATCAAGGCTGTAGACTTTAATTCCAAATCTCCGCAGATTTCTAAAGTAAACACAGCACCTCCAGAATGAAAGTGTCTTTCTTGATTTTTGCCAAGTAAAAATACTGCCAGATACTGCTAGCCACACCCACTGACCAAACTCAGAAAGAGGAGAGGGGTTTCAGTATTCACCCTTATAAAATTATGGTTGAACTCATACTCCTGCTATTAAGGTAAAGAAATTATAAGTTTTGTAAATAACTTGGATACTTTTTCTTTCTGGTCTTTACAGAATATTCTCAATCTGTCTTCAAAATCTCTTAAACATTATGCTTGTATGTGGTTCTCCCAACAAAAACCACATCATTTCCTGAACATTCCTGAACACTGCCAGTACTGAGTTCGGATTCTTCAGACTTTAGGGAAAATGTGGATTAATAGAATAAAATAATGAGTAAACTTTAAAATATATATATATATATATATATTCTTCCCGGTTGACATAACCCACTGTTCTAAAGTGGCATATGACTTTATCTTGAGATGCTAAGCATAAAAATTTTCCTTTGCTATGTCTGTATGACATGTCATCTGTTTCCAATACAACATGTGGGTAAGATGTACTGCTTGTCATGACTAATGGGTTTATTTTATGCAAAAAATGATAATTTCATAGGTTCCCTTATTCAGGATGACTTATAAAGCAGATATTGATGCAGTGACGCACAGCTTCTGTGTTTTCCTCGACATTTAAAAATCGTGGGAAGAGCTGGGCTTGTACTTTGTAGGGAGGCTTAAAAGACTATCAAGGGTTAGAGACAAAGGGAAGTTGAGATGTTATGAGCATCCTGGCAGTTTGGATGTGAGGTGGAAGCACATAAAGATTGGGGCACCCATGAACAGGCCGTGGAGTCAGCCCAAGCAACTTCTGCACGTGGGATCTGGGCATTGAAGTCTTTCAGCCTTGATGTCTTGCCCTGTAAAACTGGAGCAGCTCAGAGGGCTGTTCTGAGTCTCAGATGAAGATGTTTTTGCAAACTGTGATACGCTGGGTGGAAAGTAAAGTGGTTCTGCCCTGTGTCAGTAGTCTGCCTTTTTTCTCCCTAAGAGCTACACATGGTTCTCTGGGTCTCTGGTTGATAGCAAGGCCAACTATTCAACTAGTTTGCAATCATCCCAGGACTTCCACAAGGGTGGAAGGGTACTATCCTTCAGGACACATGTGCTCATTGCCCCAGCTGCTGTAATCGTTAGGCACTAACAGTTCAGAGCTAAGTTCCTTGCCAGCAATCGCCCATGTCAGAAGGAAACTGGCCTCCCTGGGGCAGTCTTTTTCCAAAGATTCGCTGGTGGGATAGCTGAGATCCCCTTTGTAAAAAAATTATACATAGGTCACGTTCTCAGTCCATTCAATCCTGCATCTCAACTCCTCCATGCAAGATCATTCCCAGTCACTGTCAAAAAAAAAATTCCCCTGCACATACTTCCTCATTCAGAAATTGCTGCCATTTGAAAGCTCTCTAGGTAATTGATGCCTAGCAAACACGAAGACCACTAATTTAGTCTCTGCATCCGACGACATTGTTACTAACACTCAACAACAGCGTGCTAGAAATGGAAGATTAACCTTTACCCATCCTGGTTTCTTCAACTGGGAAACTGGAAAAAATAACTATCTTACAGAGTATTTATTTTAAGACATATATAATGCCTGCAATATTGTAGACTCTCAATAAATGTCAAGTGTGGTTATTTTTTATAGCTGATCAGGAAAATCAAAAGTTATAGTTCTGGGAGATTTGGCCTATTTTACATACACTTGAATTAGATCTTCAGACAAATGCTCATAGAAATAATAATTATAATAACATTTAATTCTAGAAAGATATGAGTGATTTATTTGGGTAACTTAAACAGCAAAGGGTATGTGTACAGGATATGTGATATTGATTGTAGAGATATTTTTATAGAGCACAGATGTACACCCCCATGTCAAATTTATTTATTTTTCATTTTGGAGACAGAGTCGTACTCCATTACCCGGGGTAGAATGCTGTAGTATCATAGCTCACAGCGTGGACTTGAGCAATCCTCTTGCCGGAGCCTCCTGAGTAGCTGGGACTACAGTTGCCCACCACAATGCCTGGCTAGTTTTTCTATTTTTAGTAGAAACAGAGTCCCACTTTTGCTCAGATTGGTCTGGAGTTTGTGAGCTGCCTTGGCCTCCCAGAGTACTAGGATCACAGGGGTGAGCCACGGTGCTCAGGTGTCAAATTTATACTTTTAAATATTCTTTGAAAAACTACTGGCTGACGTTTGTAACTAACCCAATAGTATAGCGTATTTGCTGCCAATTGGTTTAACTCATAGAGATAATTAAAAGTTGAAAAATAGTTAACTTGGAGGGTGCAGTCAAGCTTAGGGGAGAACTGTTATCTAGTATGTATGCAGAATTTTAAAATGTGCTATTATTATACAGAAAGTGGTAACTAGATTTCTCACCCCAACGAGGAGAAAATGATCTACTCTGCTGGATTTCCCTCGGGAGGTGAAAGTTGTACGAGGAAACACGTGGCTATTAACATTTTTCATGCTCCTACTCAAACACTTTAAAAAGGGTCCTGGTATCCTTGCCTTTTATTTCTATGAAACACAATCGTCATCACGAGAGCCTTTGAATCATCCAAAGAAAATAATTCCTCTGTCTTAGATGGATGGAGCGGCATACCGTCAGGCCTAATAAAGTATAATTATCCAATGTGTTAGCCCATAATCCAAATCAGTACAAAAGCTTTACGGTGCTTAATTCAGACTCCTTTGCCGGTAAAGCTTTTAGAAATGACCATCGAAAGAGCTGAGGCACCAAAATTAGATTATTTGCACTAGGGTGTGTCATTAGGGTACAGAGAGAATCAGGTAAACCAAGTGATTTTCATACTGTCACCGAATTTCATTTACTAGTGAAATCATCTGCTCAGATCTTTGCAGTTCCTAACTGCAAAACAAAATCACAGTTCATTTCTTAGGTAAGTTTTTAAAAATTTTAGAATAATTCAAACGTGTAGGCAAGTGACACGGAGGTTAATTTACTGAGGCGCTTACTCACAATACTTATTTTATGAATTCTTGATATTTTACCACATTTATCTCAATTACTTTAGGCAATAAAACATTAGTAGGAGTTTTAAAGCCCTCTACGAACCCTACTATAATTCCATTCTCTACCTTCCCTCCCCAGGGCAACTGCTGTCCTAGATTTAAACTTACCGTTCAGTAAACATTTTTAGAATTTTAATAACATGCTGGTAACCATTAACAAAAATATATTTTGTAATACAAATTCTATTTCAGCCAAGTTTGGTTCTGAGTAAACGTTAAGTTTTGAAGATTTATCTAAATTGATATGCATAAATACAATTCCTTCCACTGTGTTAATAACTACAATATCAGCATACATAAATAACTACAGCATTAACATAATCGTGTTAGACTATTCTATTTTCAGACAGACAACGGTGTATTCATTCATGCTTGAGCCTTTGTAATCGAGCTATTTTCTCATTTTTCCCTTTTATACACATCTATTTTGCCATGAAGGACGACTTCTCCATAGTATATACCGGATGGTATAGCTGGGTCTCGGGGTCAAAAGCATTTTCAGCTATACTCAGTCTTCCTAATTTGCTCTTGATGAAAGTTGAATAATGTTCTAAGATTCTGAATTCCTTGCAATCTGATCCTCAATTAGAACTCCAGACTTTTCAACTTTCCTAATCCGATGGGTATAAAATTGTCCCTTCTTCACACAGCCTCATTTCCTCATGATAGTGAGGGCAAGCATCTCAATTGCCTTCTTGAATTTCCTCTTCTGCTACTTGACAGCTTATAGCCTATGCAGATTTCCTATTGTGTTATTTTTATCTCTTTAGTCAATCTTAGCTCTGCCTATTTTTTTTTTGCATAACAAAAACTATCAAAGTATTTGTTGAGGCAGCTTCTAGCATGGCCTTTGTCTCTTGGCTCAGCCCGCCGAGCTCAACACTGCATTCACCACTGTTTCTCCTTTGCTCTGCAAAGCCCCGGTGTCCCTGCCACAGCCTCTGTCATCCTGTGACCTACAGGTACTGCAAAATCTGTAAGGAGGGTAATGGGACAATACAAAAGCCAAGAAATGGAGGATTCGGGTGTCCCTGCCACATCCTCTGTCACCTGTGGCTACTGCAAGATCTTTTGACATTTTGATAATATTCAGAACAGGTGTGAGAGGAGAGCTCATAGTGGTTTGACTTACATTTTTATGGTAAATACTAATGTGGAGCATCTTTTCATTAAAAAATAAAGCTATTTGCCAGTTAAAAAAACTTTCGTTAATGTGTAAAACTAGAGCTATGTAGTTCTGATACCTCAGCTCCTTTCTCCTTAGTGTTGGAGTGTTGGGTGGCTATCTTTACCCTTTATGGAAAAACTTTATGGGTCAACCCGTATGCTTTCTAGTAAAAGATTTATGGGGGAAAAAAAATCTGAATTAAGCTCTTTAAAGAAGAAAAAGCCCAAAAAGGTCAGAGGGGAAGTTGGCAGGGAGGCAGGGCTCAGAGCCAGACAGGTGTAGTCAGGAAAACGCCCAGGAACGCTTTCCACCCCTGGTTTACTTTCTATCTTAGGAATCCGCCTCCCTAGGACTTCTCTCCACTCGAGGAGTGAGTGGGGAAGGAGAGAGGATGAGGAAGGTGGGTCACTGCAAAACCACTTCAGACTGGAAATGACTTCACTTCCAGCAACAGGCCAGGCAGAGCTGGTCACGTGACCCCTCCTTGCAACAAGGAGGACCAAGAAATGTGGCCCCTGGTAGGGCCCTCGCCTTGCAGCCATGTCTCTGGCACTGTGGCATTTGAGCACAGATTGACTCTTCCCTCGACAACCAGAAAGTTAAGCCACCATCGTTTATCTATATGTTACCTCAAATTCTAAAACTTTGTTTTGGCATCTCCTGATTCATTTACAAATTTTATTGTCTTCCATTTGACCAGTCTTTTCCTTTAGGGCATGCCTGTGTGTTTAAGAATTCCTTCCCAAACACAGGTTGCATATGCTCTTTTATATTATTTCCTAAGACTTTAAATATTTGCCTTCTGCATTTCATTCTTTTATATATTTAGACTTCATTTGGTGTGGACTTAGATCCCCTCCTGTGAGGTGTGAACATGTTTTAAGTTTTTGTCCTAATAGGGATAACTAGTACTAAAATTATTTTGGACAAGGCCCATAATCTCCTGATGATTTATAGTACCAAATCCATCCTATGCAAATTTTCCATATACTTGAGAGTCTATTTGGGACTCAGTTCTGTAGCTTTGATTTATGGTCAATACCAGTATCTTTTAATTGTCTCAGATGACAATGTCTTCATTTCTTATAGGGAGTGTCCCTTCCACTCTATTCTTCAAAATGTCTTGGACACTCTCTATCCTTTATCCTCCTATATTAATTTCAGAATAAATCGTTTACATTCCAGGAAGAAAACGATTGGCCAGTGATTGAAATGATACCTCTTTTTTCAATTAGAAGCAGTAGGCATTTTTACACTGTTGAATATCGATCTATATATTTGTATTGCTTTCATAACTGTAATTGTGCTATTCTGTTACATTTATTTTTGTCTATGGAGCTATTTTTGCCTTTTTGAATTGAACATTTTCCTATTTATTCATTAAAGTGGCACTTTTGATATTTCCGTATTGACTGAACTCTAGTAAAATAAAAATTGTCTTCTTTTTTCTTTTTACATTTTGTGCTACATAAAACATAGAAAAATAAGTTGACTAGAAATAGTGACAGCAAGTATCCTTGTGTTATTTTTGGCTTAGCTTTAAAAAATTGCTAGTTTTTCACTATTAAATATGATGTGAACTACAGATTTTTAAGGCTACCCATTAGGAGATTAAGAAAGTTTCCTTTTATTCCCAGCCAGCTACATGAATTTTTGTTTTGGTTTTGCTTTGTTTTAATTTATATATACATATGTATTTTTTTCAAATAAGAGTATGACTATTATAGAATGCTTTGACTCTGAGGTTCAGTATAGAGTCATCAATTAACTTATTTTTTCCCCAAAGACTCAAAAAACAGACAATATTTATAAATAAAAATAAAAGATAATTCCAAAAAACAGATCATGCCAAATCTTACAGACAATAGAAAAAGAAGAAATATGTCAAAATCATTCTGCTTAATTTGGATACACCTGATATTGAAATTCGAAAAAATATATTATAAAGGGGAAATTACAACATAATTCACTTTTAAATGAGGAGGGGGGGTATCCTTTATCCTAAACAACATATTAACAAGTTGAAGTAAAAATTAATGTCTAAGTAATGTACTTGAGTCAAAATCGAATCCAATTTATGTGAGAATTAGTCACTATTTTCTTTTTAATAAAATTTGTATACATTGATACTCAATTTTTCAAGCCCCGTTTCAGGAATCCGTATATGTAATCCCATTAACTTTGCTTGTTAAAATGTTAATGTGATATGTTACCTTAATAGATTTATAGTGGGGAAAATAAAAGGTATCAAGAAATAGAGAAAAGCTTGGTCAAATCTCTTATACATGTACAGGGGAAAGGAGGGTCTTTGGGAAGGAGATACAGAAATAAAATTCCTGGGCCAAAAAAATATGAAAATCTGCAAAGTCACTGTTTAATGCAAAATTGTTCTTCCAGTTACAGTAGAACCTCCATAGTTGACCATCTCCTTTAGTTGACCTAATGTCATCTTGGATAATGTATTTTAATTATCTTTTTAATGTATGCCATTATATATATATATATAGTATCATATATGCCATGTAGTATATACATATTATATATGCTATATGTTATATATACATATCACATATGCTATATGTTATATAGATCCTCAACTTAAGCGAACAACTCTAAATAGCTTCCTAAGTACTAATAACAAGTTACCCTCCCATGGACTATGGTTGAGACGTCCATTCTGAAACATAACTACCATTGGTTGGTATTTTAGGGCCTTCTCATTTTTAGCCATCTTCTTGGGATCTTAGTATTATTTGAGTTTCTTTGTTTCCTGATTGTAAATAAAGTTAAGCAGCTTTACATATATTTATCAGACATTTGTGTTCCTTCTTTGAAAAAAAAAAATATAGGCATACCTTGGAGACAGGGGAGGTTTACTTCCAGACCACAGCAATAAAGTAATTATCTCAATAAAGCAAATCACATGCACTTTTTGGTTTCCGAGTGACTATGAAAGCTCTATTTATACTACACTGTAGTCTACTAAGTGTGCTATAGCATTATGTCTAAAAAAATACATGCATACCTTCATCAAAAAAATACTTCCTTGCTAAAAAATGCTAACGATCAGCCTTCATAATCAAAAAATGTCTGGAGTTGGGGGTTACGTAATTTCTCACACTTACGTCAGGTTCTTTTTCTTACTTATGCACAATAGTTTCTTATGTGCTGGATACTAATATTTTTAACTTTTCCAACTATTCGGCTTGCTTTTATTTTTTCACTCTTTACACTCACTTTTGAGGAGCTAATTTTTTTTTTTAATTTTAATGAAGTCAGATGTATCACCTCACACTGTATTTGTGGAAGGGTTCATTTGGCCTCGTTTAAGGCATTTTTCTTTATTTAGTGGTCATAATATTTTATACACCCATATGTATCAAATAGCTGAGTTGTAGTACCCCATTAAGTAAGATGTGTGGTGAATGCACTGTGAGAAAATGAGTCTTTCCTTCTCTCATGGGGAGAGTATCTTTCTCATGGAATTTTGTCCTCTGCTTTTTTAAATTTTATTTCAGATTAATATGAGGGTACACATGATTAGGTCGCATTGTTTGCAAAGCTCGAGTTATAGTTTGGGGGAGAAGGGAGGAGGGAAGGGTACTGGTAAGCTCTCACCTACTGGGTACTATGTAAGGCTATACAGCATGGCCCCGGGGTGAAAGGCTCAACTGTAACTTGTGTTCTGTCTTTAAGAAACAAAAAGAATGACCGGGTAAATCCTATTTCTCAAGTGCCTGTAATGCATAATAGTCAGTATGCCAGAGCATCATATTTTGGGGTGGCAGGTGGGTAATTCCTTTACATCATGTATCATAATGAAGTATTTAAGTTATTTCTTTAAAGATCAGAAACAAGGATGCCCACCATCAACTTTCCTATTCGATGTTGTTCTAGAAGTCTTAGCCACTAAATAAAAAAATACAAAAAAAAAAGAAAAGTAAGAAGATTGGAAAGGAAATTAAAAATGACTGTTACTTACAGCCAAGCTCATTGGCTACAAGGTTAGCACCCAAAAGTTCATTGCATTTCTAGATGCATTGTGTTGAAAAGGCTGCCAAAATTTTGTTTGGAATTTTTCATCTATGTTCAGGAGCTGGGATAGCCTGTAATTTTTCTTTCTGAAATTGCACTTTTTGCTCTGGGAATACAGATTATAAGAGTTTCGTAAAATATGATTATTCTTTATATTATATTCTCTGGAAAGATTTTATAAGGCTTAATTACCTCTTCCTGACATCTTCAGTGGAATTCACCTAAAATCTGCATTTGCATTACCTTTGTGAGACTGGAATTGCCCGTTTTACATTGAAATTAAATTCTTTAATTATTGGACAATTATTCACATTTATTTTTTGTGTGTCAGTTTTGGAATTTTCCTTTTCAAATATTTACTCTTCATTTTTAAAAATACATTGTTACCTTTTAATAATACATTTTTAATCTGTTCCATCTGGGGTCATTTCCCTTGTCTAACATTCTTTATTTGCATCTTCTTTTTTTTAATCCCCTTGGTCAGAGAGGATCATCAATTTTTTAGCTATTTTTAGAAAATTAACTTCTGGCTTTCTTTGCCCTTTTGTGTTCTTATTCTTTGTTTTATTATCATCGGGTTTATATTATCTTTTTTTCTCATCTATAGATTGCTTACCTCATTAATTTCAAGACCTTGCTAATCAAATACATCTTCTTTAACGAAAATTAGCTTTTTAGCACAAAATCACTATCTGTAATCACATTTATTTGAGGAGAAAAAGGGGAATTGTAGTTATCTCCTCAATGAAGTCTATTTGCTTTACTATGTATTTTCACCCTACCACTGCTTCTGTGTTTCAAACAACTTTTTGCTTCCATGTTGAATCAATGACTTTTTGTGTGTCAAATATAAATGAATCTGTGGTCGGTGCTGTGTCCTGTTGTGGCCAGCTCGTTTTGTGAAATACTTTAGATTACATAAAGTATTACCACCTTTGAGATGTTAAAACACAAAATGTATGTGCATTTATTTCTGTGTAGTGTGACCAAATGCCCCAGTATTCCCAGGATTCAGTTCCAAGAACACAAGATTTTTAATGAGACCAGGAGAATCCCAGGTAACCCCAGTCAAGTTGGTCACTACAATCAGGATCAATTTTGTACAGTTGGTCAAAGGTATGAACTTTTACTTATAAGGTGAATACATTACAGGGCCCTGAGGTACAGTGTGCTGACTTTAGTCCATATAGTATTGCATACTTGAAGTTTGCTAAGTAAGAAGATCTTAAGTGTTTACACCACACACAAGTCATAACCAAGTGACGTAATGAATGCATTACCTTGACAATGGTAACCATTCCACTACATGTGTGCATACATATATATATATATCATCACCTTATATACCTTAAATATATGCACACTTGTCAATTATACCTGAATAAAGTGCAAAAAAAAAATTAAGCGCGGCTCTTTCAATGACTATGGGTTTTCACTTCCATAAGTTTTATGTTTTTTTCCAATCAGCCTGCTGGGTTTTTTGAGGGTATTTTGCTATAGTTTATTTTCTTGAAGATCAATTTCATTGCTTAGAGCTTCTGCATAATGTGGGTGTGCACCCTTCTCCTGATTTCTCACGGAAGGCTATGCTCCTTCCTCAAACCCTCCCCGTCCAGAACCCAGGCAGAGGATAAGCCGAAGCAGAGATGGGTGGAGGGTTGGAGTCAGTGTTCAGGAGAGGAATCCTTACAGCAGTCCTGGCTGGAGGGCTTGACCTAGGAAGTTTCTAATTCTATCACTGCCCTCTCTGGACCCCAGGCTCCAGAGACTCAGCCTGATGGACAGCAACTTCAGCACTAGCCTAGCTCTATATCCAGAATGACAGAACCCCACCCTGCCACCCCCAGTTTATCCTCCTAACACTTTAATTTACACTAATACTCTCAACCACCACTTCAGCCCATTTCGGTCTGTGCCAATGCAGTTTCACAATACTGCCTCTTGGTTCCTTCTTTGTTTCTGGCATCAAGAGATCTCCTTTTTTTTTTTTTCCTATTTGGCTTAGATTTTGACTGTTGTTATTGTATTTTATCTAGCAGTTCAGAATGCCTGTTAGAGGTGGTGGTTTGCATCAACTCAGCCATTTTTCAGAAACTAGTGGAAATTATTTTCTGCCTCTCACTTCATGAACACACACACACGCACACACACACACACATATACATAGATCATGAGCTTTTCTTTTCCTGAGGGTCAGCGCTACATAGTCTCATGTGCTTGAACTGGAGGGTTTTAAAATGGTCACAGTTCTGACAGATGTCATGTCAAGAGAAATACAAGCCAAGCACCTTTCTTTCCAATTCCATCATGAACTCTGTAATGAACTTAAGGGCAGAGTAGCTGGGATTCCAGTTTACAAAGCAGGCACTCAAGTCTGAAGCAGGCGTTAGTGAGAACGGGTTTCTCTGCTCACAAAGGCATGGACATACAGCCAAGTCTCCGAGGAATAAATACAGTTCCTGCTCCCTGTGCTCTAAGTAACATCTGCAGAATTCCAAAACCCGTAACAGAAACGATATCCCATGGCAAGATCAACAAAAGAAACTCAGAATCCTGGCTTCCTCTTTAGACTAATAAAGGTTATAATCTCAGGAGCCATTAGACGAATGAGCACTTTCTGAGTGAGAGGCATGAAAGCATCCGAGTTCTAGTTCTTTATTATCAAAAAAGATGTAGGTTCATAGTCTAGTTTTGTATTATAAAAGCCCTTGGAGATTTAGCCTCCTCATCTATATAGTAATATATTCAATATTCAAATAATGTTTTAGTTTAGTCTGGCAATAAAACTTCATAGGTTTCTTGAAAAATTTAAATGAAAGAATGTGCCTTAACTCCTAGACATAGATTTAAATGCTCTGTGTGTGTCTCCATTATTACCTCTATTCTTGTAATTCTTGCTGGCACATCTCTCTTGTCCATTACAAGGCGCTCCTTAAATACACAGAGTATGTCTTGTTCATTAGCGTATCTTTGGTATCCAGATCAAGAACCCCACATGAAAGACACTCAGAAATTGTTTGAATTAGTAATCCCAGTGGTGCTTTAGCAATGTTAATCTAGTTGAGTCATACAGGATGGATCAGAAGGTACAAGCCAGGAGCCAGTGGGATTAGTTAAGAGATCGTGACAATCTGATGACATGTGATGGAAACGTGTGCTGAGCAATGGCACTGAAGGATAAACTGGGGTCACAAACGTCTAACGTTGGTCCCTGAGGGAGCCAGTTTCTCTAGAAAGGGATTGTAATTTTATTTTTTGATATCTTATTCCATTTTTAAGTGAAGTAGCCTTCATTAAATCCTCATGATCTGAAATAATGTAACAAGTGTCTGTCTGATCCTTGAAACCTGGGGGACTCTATGTGATACAGGTGCTCTGGAAAGTGTGTGTGTGCGCTTGTGTGTATGCGAGGCTAGTAGTTACCAGGCAGATAATTTTGGCAGAACCACTCAGCCCCAATTGCTTCTTCTGAAGATAATATGTTTTCAAGCCTTTTCCTTTGGATATATTTGCTTCAAGGACACTTAAAACTACTCATTAAGAGCTTATTTTATTCTTGCCAACATAGCAGCGTGGGGAGGCACAGCCACTCAATTCATCAACTGAGGAGCGCTGTGTCTTTTTTGGTTTGACTGGCCATATTCCACTGTTTTAAAAGCTGCTAAGCAAATTGATGGCATCCTGGAGTATTTTATTTGGGGGATTGTATCTCCTAAATCTTTTTTGGTTTTTTTTGTTGTTGTTGTTGTTTTGCCACAACTCAAGTCTGGGATAAAAATCCTACCTGTCCTAGAAAGCTACAATAATAACAGTGCTTTGGCGTCACTGTCATGTGCAAAAAGCCACTTGGAATACAGATTTCCAAGGACGTGGGCAGAAGTGGGGCTTGACTTAGGAACAGCTGATAGCTGTCATGTATGTAGCCTTTGGGTTTTGCTCCTGAATGTCCTCAGAGATGACAGACTTTGATAGGGTGCAGTAGGCGGCCCCAAAATTAACCAAGCCAAGCCACACACCCTGCGGAACAACTGACCTGCACTTGATACATCTGTAACTCCCAAGGGGATGAAGGCTGAATTCTTTTCCCCTCTTCCTGCAGTGCAAAGACTGTCCATGCTCTGCCTCTCATCTCATGGTGTTAGTCCTGTCCTTTATGCTTCAGATTATTTTTTACCAATCCCACCTACCCTTTGAAATTAAGCAGAAATTCTATTTTCCACTCCCACATTCTAGCTCTAAAATGGAATCATTACAATTTAATGAAACCCCTCTTTTCTACATTATACTTTGATATTGGCGGTTGCAAAGATTTGTGGAACTCCTGCTCCCGTTTTAGTCACACTTTACTGAAGAGTGATTCAGCACCTAGTGCACTAATGGCATAGGAAAGTGCGGAGGTCACTGAGGGCCACTGCATCAGAGCTTCCTTCTGTGACTGCCGGGGACATTGAGATACCAAAACCAGGAGAGGAGAAAAGGAAAGTCAGGTTTGTAAAACATCGTTGAGATGGCTGAGTTGGGGTGTCCAGTCATCGGATTAAGAGATACCAACTTAATACCTGGTAAAGCGTCATTATTCTCATGCATCTGTAGGCACTGCGCTCACTCCACTTCTGATGAACAAAAACCATGGGTATGTCTGCATTTGAACAAAATGATTGGGCTGTCTGTGAGGGTGTTTCCAAAGAAGAATTGTGTGTGAGTTTGTGGACTGAATGGGGACAATCTACTCTCCAGGCGGGTGGGTATCATCCAATGAGCGGGTGAGTCCAGATGGAACAAAAAGAAAGCAAAGGGAGAAATTCTCTCTCTTCCAGAGCTGGGGTTTTCTTCCTTTCCTGACTTTGAATGTCAGAATTCAAGGTTCTCCGATCTTTGGACGGAGGGACTTGTACTAGTAACTGCCTATCCCATACCCACGCTGGGCTCCTGGGCCTTAACTCAGACTGAGAGTTAAACCATCAGCTTTTGTGGTTTTAAGGCCTTTGGTCTTGCCCTGAGCCATGCTATGAGCTTCTCTGGTTCTCCCAGTTGTAGATGGGCTATCGAGGTACTTCTCAGCCTCCATCATGGACTGAACCAATTCCCCCAATAACTCCCTCTCACCCTTCTCATGTCTCTCTCCCTCTCTCCTCCTCCTCCTCTCTCTTTATCTCTCTTCTCTTCCCCCCTTTCCTCCATCTCTCTCTCCAGTGAACCCCAAACTAAAACAGAAACTAGTACTGAAGAGTGGGGCTTCTGCTATAATAATACCTAAAAATATGGAAGCGGCCTTGGAACTGGCCAATGCGTTGTGGTGGGGACAGTTTTCAAGTACATGCTAGAAAAAGTCTGTGCTGCCACCAAGAGCATTAACACACTAAGAGCTACTCCAGCGAGAGCTCAGAGAAGGGAGCTGCGGAAAAGCTTCATTCGTCTGAGGGGTCACTTAAGTGGTTGTGAACAGAATGTTGGTGGGACAATGGGCAGTAGAGGTGTTCTGATGGAGTCAGACATGGGAACAAGGTATCGGAAACTGCCCAAAAGGCCATCTGGGTTACACATGGGCAATGAACTTGGCTGAATTGTGTCCACATTCAAGAACTTTATGGAAAGCAAACTTAGTGATGATGAATGGGAATATTCAGCATAAGAAATACCTAAGTCGTAAAGTGTTTCTAACACTCTGTGGCTTCTCTTAACTGCTTAGAGTAAAATGCAAGGTAAGAGGCACAATTTAAAGGGAGAATTTATAATGAAAATGGAAATAGGACGTAAAGATTTGGAAAATTTTCAGCTATGTAAAATTTAAAAAGCACGTTTGCCAAGGGTGTTAAGGCTGTTGTCAAGGAATCGTTTGATAAGAAGATTGGTCAAGATCTAAGGAAGCTAAGTGCTATTTGTCGAAATCATAGGAAAATGACCCCAGAGGCATTTCGGAGACCTTCAAGGTGGCCTCTCACATCACAGGCCCAGAGTACCAGGGCTTTGAGGACAGCAAGGTTTCCAGGCAGCAGAGGGAACCCGTGAGCTTTTGGGGCTCACAGTCCAGGGCCACCTCAGGTCTCTGCCTCCGTATTCCAGCCCACTCCTCAACTGCCCAAGTGTGGCTCAAACCAGCCCAAGTGTGGCTCAGGCCACTGACCTGGAGGCACAAGCCATGAGTCTTGGTGGCATCCACTTGATCCTAACTCTGCAGGGATGAAGCATGCAAGAGCTCAGGGGACACAGCTTCTTCCACCTAGATTGCAAAGAATGTCTTGGGAAGCCTTGGGTCCCAGGCAGTGACCTGCCACAGGAGTGAAGCCACCACCCAGAGACCTTGCTAGAGCAATGCCCAGCAGAACTGTGGAGGGGAGGCTGCCCCAGAGAGTTCCCACCAGGGCAGTGCCTGGTAGAACAGTGGGATTTGGGGCTCCCCAAGACCTCAGGACCATAGGGCCCCCAGAGTATAGCACTGACCTACAGAAACCACAGGCACATGACTTCAGTATGTGGGAGCTCAAGTGAGGGCTCTGCCCAAACAAACCCTAGGCAGCAGGGATTCACTCCAGTGGGCCCAGGAAGGGCTGCAGTCACAGAACATTAGTCCCCAGACTCCAGATTTAATGCTGTTGGCCCTGCTGAGTTTGGGTCTTTCTAGGAGTTTGTTCCTCCTTTCTTTTTTCCTATTCCTCCCTTTTGGAACAGGAGTGTCTACCTTACACCTGTCTCGCCACTGTGTTTTGGATGTACATAGTGCCCACCGGGTTTGATTTCACAGGTTCACTGCTGGAGGAAAAGTCACCTCAGAATGAACCAAACCTTGAGTTTCATCGGTATCTGATTTAGATGAAACTCTGAATTTGATGCTTTTGAGTTAATATTGGAACAAGTTAAAACTTAGGGACAGCTGGGACAGAATGAATGTATTTTTGCATGTAAGAAAGACATAAATTTCAGGGGGCCAGGGATGAAATGGTATAGTTTGAAAGCCTTTGTTTCCTCTAAAATTCATGTTGACATTTAATCCTCAAGGCAAGAGTATCAAGAGATGGTGGCCTTTGGGAGGTGACTGAGTCATGAGGTTTCCACCCTCACCGAATGGGGTTGGTGGCCTCATGAAAGGGCTTGGTGGAGTGAGTTTCCCCCCTTTGTCCTTCTGCCTTCAGAGCACCCCTCTCCAGGGGCCAGCACCTTGATCTTGAACGAGAACATTCAGAACTATGAGAAATAAATTTCTGTTCTTTAAAATTTACCCAATCTGTGGTTTCTGTTATAGGACCACAAAATGGGCTAATTGCTGTTGCCAAGCCATGTGTCTGCTGGTATTAGACCAAGAGCTCCTTGAGACCACAAGCCACATTTTACAACTCTCCCATTTCCTGATCAGATACAAAATACGCAAGGAGTGATTTGATTCACTGTTGGTGACGGTGACTGAAGGGGATAAATGGTGAGGACTGCTATCTCTTTGTTCACTGTCAGTGATTATTTCTCATGATGTGACATCAAGAAGCTTCTCTCCTGCCCACCGTCCTTCCAGCTTCTCATCAGGAAGGGGAAGGTGAGTTAATATTAATTATTTGGGGATTTTATTGTTTTGTGTATAATTTCCTACAACATATTCTATTTTCTGTTTAATCTTCCAGAATGCTGTCTTTAACTAAGCAACTAATCTCTCATTATCTTCTGACATCAAATACTCCAGAATGGCTCCTGATGAGGTGCCCGCATGAACCTCTCCAAATCATTCCTGACTCAGTTTTCATCCCTATTTTCTCACTGACTTATTCAACAAATATTTATTGAACATTGACTACAAGCCAGATACTATTCTTAAAACCGGGCATATAACACTGAATCAAGTAAATGTTCTTGTTCTCATAGAACTTCCATCCTAGAAAATAAACAGAGGAACAAACAAATATAAATTATGGCAGAAATAAGTGTTCAGTGTAAAATAAAATAGGGAGTGTGAGTGAGAGAGCTCAGAGAGGGCTGCTTGATATTTTATTTTGCGTGAGCAGTGAAGGTCTTATTGATAAGATGACATATAAGCAAGTAGAACCTGAATAACTATGAGGGGAAGCATGTTAACAACCTAGAAAAGGAATATTCCAGGATGACTGAAAAAGGAGGTGCAAAGGCCCTGAGGCAGAAACATGCTTAGCTTGTTTAAAAACAGCAGAGAAGATCAAATGGCAGGTCTATTTTTAGTTCTCTAAGTGTTCTCCAGACGTCTTTCCATAAAGGAACGTATTACAACAAAAATATTTGTACCAGAATGTTTATTGCAGCCCAATTCATAATTGCCAGGTCATGGAAGAAGCCCAAGTGCCCATAGATCCACGAATGGATCAACAAACTGTGGTATATGTACACCATGGAATACTATGCAGCCATAAAGAAAGATGGAGACTTTACATCCTTCATGTTCACATGGATGGAGCTGGAAAATGTTCTTCTGAGCAAAGTATCACAAGAATTGAAGAAAAAGTATCCAATGTACATAGCCCTATTATGAAATTAATTTATAGCTTTAATATGAAAGCTATAACCTAATTATAACCTAAGAATATGGGGAGAGGGGAAGAAGGGGGAGGGAGGGGTATGGGTAGAGGAAGGGTGATTGGAAGGATCACCTCTATGGTTTATCTCACAAGGGTACAAGGGAATCTAAGAGTAGAATATAAATGTCTTAACACAATAACTAAGAAAATGACATAAAGGCTATGTTAACCGGTTTGATGAAAGTATTTCAAATTGTATATTAAAACACCACACTGTACCCAATGATTGCATTAATGTACACAGCAATGATTTAATAAATAAAATAAAATAAAATAAAAACAGCAGAGAGGCCAGTGTGATGGGAATAGTGAGGGTGAAGGGAGAATAGAAGTAAATGAAGTCAGAGAGGAAGGACGTTGGGCCATGGTAGGGATTTTGGCTTTAACTCCGAGGGACATGGGAAGATTTTAAGTGGATGATAGAAGAGATTTGGCTTTCCTGGTAGAAGATCACTCTGTCTGCTATGAAAAAAAGACAATGAGAAGATAAGGGCAGACGGAGACAGACCAGCTGGGAGGCTGCTTGATTAAACCAGGCATGAGATGTTGACGGCTTGGCCCACAGCGTCACTACTGCTGGTGAGAAGTTCTGATTCCAGATCTATTTTGAAGAACAGATCCTGTAGAATTAGGTGATAAATTGGAGGTGGAGTAAGACAGGAAAAAAATATCATCAAAGATTCCTTCACAATTGTTGACCTCAGCGGCCGAGATCATGACTGTCATTTACAGAAAGGGAGAAGCCTAAGAAAACCATGTTTGAAAATGGAAATAGGAACGTCTGGGAATTTGATCTGGGGAATATTTCAGTGTGTGGGTGCCAACTAGGTAGGTATCAAATAGGCAGTAGGATAAATCAGTTTGGAATACAGAGCAATGTGCTGGAGATTAAACTTTGGGTGTTAAAAACATGTGGATGCCGCTTAATGAAGTGAGACTGGGTGAGATCACTGGAGAAAGATGACAAATAGAGACAGAAGGGGAGCAGGACAGGACATCTACAGTCTGATAGTCACAGGTTGCAGGAAGGAGGAGAAACCGGGAAAGGAGACTGGTGGCCAGAGGAGAGCCAAGAGAGATTGGCACGAGGAAGCTGAGTGGAGCAGGTGTTTCCAGGAGAGGAAGGAGTGAAAGATTCAGCACCATGAGGACTAGCAATCAGCCTTTGATTTGGCAGCGGGGAGGTCACTGGGGACCTCGGCCAGAGCCGTCTTGATAACACTGGAAAATGTGAGCCTGGTTGGAGGGCGTTCAAGAGAGAGTGAGAAACAAGGCAGCGAATAGAAGATGTGCAGACAGCTCTGTCTTGCGGTTTAGCTGGAAACGGAAGCAGAGAAATGGAAGGTTGGAGGAGAAGGATGTAAGCTTGAGCTAGGTGGTTATCTTTCACCCACACTCATCTTGATCAATTCATATGTGTTGGGAGAGTCTATTTGCCGGGTGAACTATAGATGCCTTCGCATTGATAAGAAGCAAGATCTTTTACTTTATTAAACTGACTTTTGGTCTCCTGGATTCATCTGGCATGACATTTGTTAGAAGCATTGCTGTGTGAGAACATGATGAATGAAGTATCTCTCACATTCTGATGAGCGAATCCTAGTACCCAAGATGTTCACTGTAAAAGGAACTCCCTTCCACCTTTTTAGAAACCCTACATTTTTAGAGTCATGTGAGCCTACTAGTGCTACTTCAAACACTCCCTGGAAGTAATGGATACGTTTTAATCTACACTTCAGGGTCAAGCACAGGGAAGTTGAGTCGGTTCTACAAAGATTAGGCTACATTTGAATTTCCAGTGAGTGTGGCTCAGGAGAGACATCAAATACCAAGGAGCAATGGGAAGCCAGAAGGTTTGGGGCTGACAGGAACCTAGAAAACCAATCATGGGTTGGTGACGATGGGGCAACGGGACGAACCCTAGCATGGATCAGAAGAGGACTGGGTGCAGGAAGGAGGACCCAGGGCTCAGACAGAGATGAAGTTTGTAGGCTAACTGGTCTATTCCCATAGGATTTTGTCTTTCTTATTCAGCTATTGCATCTAGAGGGCTTATTATACTCCAGTCGGTGTGTTCAGCACTTAAGATATTAATAAATAAGGGCCAGGCATGATGGCTCACGCCCATAATCTTAGCAATCTGGGAGGTTACGTGGGTGGATTGCTTGAGCTTGGGAGTTCATCGTGACCACTCTATCGTGACCACTCTAAGCAAGAGTGAGATCCCATCTCTACTAAAAATAGCTACTTGAGGTGGAGATAGGAGAATTGCTTGAACCCAGGAGTTTGAGGTTGCTGATTCAGGGCATTCCACCTGGGAGGAAAGAGTGAGACTCCATCTCAAAAAAAACCAAAAGATATTAATAAACAAGCTCATTTAGTAAATCAGCTCATCTCTGCAACTACGATATTGTTTACCCTCTTTTGTAGATGATGAAGCTAAAGTTCCGTGCATATGCCCAGAGTTACGCACGTGTTATATGGCGGAATGTGATTCTGTCATAGAACAGACCCTTAACATTTTCTGGTGTATGGTCTACAGTGCAGAAGTACGGACCACACAGGGGAGTAGCCTGTGAGTGAGTAATGGAAATAAAGTTAGTATCTGAACATGGCCCTGGATTACATTCAGTCTTAAGAATGGAAAGGATAAAAGTAAGTTGCAAATGAAAGACTTTTAGGGAAAGCTGTAAGATAGGAAAAAAAGGAGTTTCATCCAAATTGTCTTCATTCTTGAAGATTACAATTTGCTTCCCTGCTTCTTTTGCTTCTGAGCAGAGATGTCAGTCTCATCTCTTTCTTAATTCACTCTGTCTCCTGAGCTGGCAGGTGGTTCGGGGACCGACTTACAAACATGCCACTTGAAGAGCCCACAGCTCACCAATCTATGAAGCAATAGGAACACTTTGAGGTCGTTTGTTTACAGCTGTCTGCCTTATACATAACTGCAGCAACCCAAGATCCAGGTAATTGCTATACTTGAAAACAGATGAGAAGCATTTGATGTTTACCTTGACGCGGTGCCTTAATTTTGTGTTTTGAACTTGCCCAGCTATAGGTTTTCTGATACCTAGACAATAGCTATAATACTTATTGAATCTTAATAGTCTAAGTTTGTGATGTTTCTGATAGACTCATCTGGTCTATAACACTATGAGTTGCTTGTTAGTTCACTGCCAACAAATGTTATTCAGATTCACCCTGGGAACTTACTGGGAACATACATATTCTATACACTCATCAAGAATATCAATGGGAGATTTTTTCAGCTGAGAGTCACAGAGACACATGAAAATTACCCGACACAAAGTTATTAAAAAGTGCAAATAAAACTTACAGCGGGAAATATTCTTGTGGGCAAGGAATACCCAGAAGCAATTTCTGAAATTTAGGTGTAATGTGGTGCTGGTATCTTTCTGATTTCCTCTTTGCTTTAAAAGTGTGTGTAGACAGCAGTAACATTCATTGAAGACAGAAGTGGAACAGATTCTCCTGCAAGGAAATGGATTCCATTTGGGGCATGCTATATGTTAAGATGCTCGTGGATGTAGAAATGAACAAGCCTTCTCTGCAACTAGACATGTGGTTGGTCTTCTATTGAAGGGAGCCGCCTGAGATGAGGCCAGAGATTTGTGAGTTATCACCACAGAGAGGATGGAACTCTGAGCGTGCTTATAATTGGCATAAAACAGAGACAAGGATGGAAAACTCAACATGCAAGGAGTAGAGACCAAGAAGATCGGAGAGGGGCTATTTACAATAACGGAGCATCAAAAGGAGAAAGTGGGTTTCTAATAACTGGAGAACTAAAATTTTTAAAGGTACAAAGGTGTTAGTGAGGTGAGGAAATAGGAAAGAACAGGTGATAAAGGAAAGAAAAGTAAATCTTGAAATTGCTTGGAAATGAGCCAAAAAATAATCTCATCAATTTAGATAAGAAAAATGTTAAGAAATATATTTTTAAAATTAATAGAAATGAGCTGGATTCATCGATTAATTTTAGTAGAACTGGCATCTTTAGTATTTCCTATGCTATCTATCAGCATTTCTTGGGGTCATGTTTGTTTACCTAACATTTTGTCATATTCTCCCATAAAAGTCCTGCACGCATTGTGCTAGGTTATTTCTGGGTATTTAGTTTTGTTTCTCTCCTATTATCTTTCCACTATATTTCATGATGAGTTGTGACAGTAGTTAGGTGTGTTCATGATTTGTATGGGCTGATCTTGGATCCGAGGCAAGTCTAACTCAAATATTACCTGAATAGGAGGTTGAAAACTGGTTTTAAAATTCACAAGGCAGAATACAAGGCCAAGATAAACTCACTACTCAAAACAGAACAAACAGTCATGGATGACTTTTTTCCTACCAGATATCAATACTTCCAAAGCTGCAGTAATTCAGAATGTGGTTTTGGCAAAGGAATACATAGATGTTAGATCAGTTATAGATATATTAGCTCCCCAGATAACACCAGCTACATGTGAGAATTAGCTAGGGATTTGAGAATATGATTCAGATAGTATTAGAAACCAGTGGGGGAAAAGATGAATTTATCAAAAAGCAGTGTTTGTGCCACTGGTTTACCATATGGAAGATCACAGGAATAGCTGTTCCTCATACCGTATACAAAACCTAAATTCCATATGGGCTGGAATTTAGATCTCAATGCAGAAAACAAAACGTTCAGAAGGTTATAAGAAAATAAATAGACCTTTAAAAGAATTCGTTAGACAGGGCCCCCCCAAATTCAACTCATAAAAAGTTAATGATACATTTAACAACACCATTTTACCACATTCAACTGTATCAAAATTTTAAACATCACTAGAATGAAAGACAGGCACAAAGACACAGGATAAGGAAAGGTACTTGTCTGTGCTAAAAGGAATTGGAATTTAAAATGTGAAAATGATTTCCACAAATCAATAGTAAATAAAATAAGTAGGCTGCTCATTCCTGAGAAGACACCCAAGCAACAGGGTCTACGGAGTCCCATCCTCAACCCATCCCTGTGAGGGCCACGGTAGTGAAGGGTATGTGTGTGTACCTGAAAAAAATGATATGAAATCGTCAGGGCATCAGCTATAGACACCTGGCATGGAGAAGAAAAGGGATCACGAGGGGAAGGGAGAAGGCAGCAGCGTGGACAAGAGCTGCATTGAAGACAAGAGATTCTGAGTTGAAACCCTTTCTTTACCACACAGTGCCCTGCAAGCATGCTTACCTGCTCTGTCATCCTAGCCAGGCAGAAAGAGAACAGAGAAAGGCAGCATCCCGTGACGGCAGAGCCCAGCTACATCAGGCACCATTTATCAATAGATGCTGCAGGTGGCCCATCCACTGGAAATTTCCTTTCCTCTCACTCAACCCATCCACTTTCCAGGGCCAAAGGATTTCTACAGAAAGAGCCAGAGGGAAGGGAGAGGGTGTTTCCATGAAGAGCAGGGAAAATAGAGAGGGGACATTTAGAGGGGAGGGAGCTCTCCACCCTGGCATGCAATCTCTCTCTTACTGTTCCAGGAAGGAAAAAATCCAGGTCTGGATCATGGTCCCTCTTTCCAAGACACTGCTGGAGGACCTCTAAAGAACATGACCCCATGCAACAACCCAGCTACAGTCATCTACCTAAGCTGTAGCTAAGATCTGAGACCTCAAGTTGTATCACAGAAAGATAACAAAATCTTACAACCTGTACCAGATGGAGAAGCATTCATGCAACAGAGATACATTTAAAATGAGCATAATAAATAGCCTTCAAGAAATAAGAACAGATTCTGGTCACATTAATCAGGAAGAAAAAGTATTTAAAAAAATAAAACAAAAGTATTGATGTGAAAATATAAGAGTTGAAATAACAAATCCAACAGAGGGCATAAATAGCAAAATAATTAGAGCAGAAGAGGGAATGAATGGGCAGAAAGGGTAGATAGGAAACGTCTCTCAGAAGTCTTCTGGAGGGCATAGAGAGAAGGAAGATATAAAATGAAGGAACATGGAGAAGGGAAATAGAAATGTCTCTCCACTAGAGAAAAATAATAGAAAAGGAAAAATATTTTTAGAAAAAAATCCAGAAATTCCCAGCATTAGCTCATGGAAGACCAAATACAAATGATTCACTAACAGTTCAGTCAAATTTGAAAAAGCATAGCAAAGAAATGATGTTTGTTCTAGCAAATATTAATCGCTGCCATAAAACATAATAATAAAAAGGCAATGGTTCTGAAAATAAACATTCTACCATACCAGCGAAACAGGACCAAGGAGTCGAAAATCTCGGAAATATGGAGAGGTTGCTTTGAAGTCAAATGTGTAAAAACTGGATTAATAGATGGTGTTGGGATAACTGGCAGCATGTAGAGGAAAAAATAAAAAGCTGGGTCCCCATGTTTTACTGCACCACAATAAATGGATTCATTTCAATGACAGAAGAAGCCATAAAGCTAATGGGAAAAAATAAACAGAAAATCCCGTAGCCTAAAAGTGGAAATAATTTTCTTAAAAACTAAAAACCAAAAGGTCAGAAGACAAAATATTGACGAAGTTAACTGTGAGATATGAAGGATTTCTATTTGGCTAACATCAGGAGAGATAAAATTACCATACCTTCCCAGGCAGACAACTGACTGGTAGAAGGTAGTTTTCATTTCTAAAACCAGTGCAGAATTAAGACTGGAATATACATGGAGCTCCTGAAACTAACAGGCAATAGACATGTTTAAAAGATGGCTTAGCAGCAATCATAAGGAAATTTGAATCGTTCAGAATGCATTACAATCAGAAAAATAAAAAATCATCAAGCTATCACTTTCTATTCAGCTTATGGTCAAAATACAAATAATAAATAGTAACAAATATTGGGGAAAAAAGAATGCTCAAATGATGTTACTAAGAGCATCAACCAATACAGCAATTGTGGAAAACTATTAATATGTACTTTGTGTAAATATCCACATACTTTACAACCCACTTACTGCACTCTTGGCATATCACCATTTTTTTTTAAATTTCAAAAGAGTAAGGGGATACAAATGTTTTTGGTTATGTGTATCGATTTTGTTATGCTTGAGTCATGGTTACAATGCACCCCTCACCCAGATAGTGTGCACTGTACCTGTTAGGTAGGTTTTCACTCATCCCCTCCACCCTCGTCTTGATTTCCACCGAGTTTTACTTCCCTCTGTGCACATGTGTGCTCATTGGTTAGTTCCAATTTAATGGGGAGTACATGTGGTATTTATTTTTCCATTCTTGAGATACTTCTATATCATAACAGTCTCCAGGTCCATCTGAATTTGTTGCAAAATGACTTCATCCATTCTTCTTTGTGACTGAGTAGTACTCCACATTGTGTCTCATTAATCCACTTATGAATCGATGGGTACCTGTGTTGATTCCACATCTTTGCAACTGTGAATTGTGCTGTAATAAACATTTGAGTGCAGGGATCTTTTGGATAAAATGACTTCTTTTCCTCTGGGTAAGTAAAAAAACAATAGTGAGATTGCACGGATTACATGGTAGGTTTACTTAAAGAATCTCCATACCGTTCTCCATAGCAGTTGTCCTCATTTGCCATCTCACCAAGGGCGTGTGTTCCTTTTCCCCTTCATCTGTGCCCACATTTATTCTTTTTGGACTTTTTAATTAAAGCCATTCTCACAGGGGTAAGGTAATATGTCATTGTGGTTTTAATTTGTATTTCCCTGATCAGTGACATTAAATTTTTTTCCATATTTTTATTAGCCATTTAACTATCCTTTTGGGGATAGCTTCTGTTCATGTTTTTTGCTCATTTTTTAATGGGCTTGATTTTTTTTTTCTTGGTGATTTGCTTGAGCTCCTTGTGGATTCTGGTCTTAGCCCTTTATCAAATACCTAGCTCATGAATTTGTTTGCCCATTCTGTAGATTGTCTATTTGCTCTGTTGATTATTTCCTTAGCAATTCTCAGAAACCACAACTGAATATGAATGAGGGTCTTCATCTGGGATATCAGCTGACTGAGTACGGCCTCACACTCTTTGCTAGTAAGGGAACATATTATTAAAAGTTGATGGAAGCATTCCAGAGAATCCTATGAAGATGAATACTATTACCCCTAAAGAGAGTGTACAGTAAGGAGAATAAGAGGCTCCAGATGAATGCCTAAGAAATTCCAACACTGAGACCCCAGGGAATGAAACAGCTGGCAACGTAAACAGAGTAAGAGTGCCCAGAATGGCAGCAGAAAACCAGACTAGTGTGGTGTCCTGGGATTTGAAGAAGACAACTGGGTTAGAAAGAGACAGTATTCAAATGACATATATACTCTTCCCCTGGGCTTCCTGCCGGCTCCACCAAATGAAGCACATAGTAGAAACAAATGAAAAACAACGTACTTTCCTATCTGGTTAAAATTAATGGCAAAATTTTGGCCAGATTATGAAATTGGTTTTGTAAGAATAAGGATACACACACACACATATACACACACACTATATAAATCTAGAAAGCTTGACGGCCATATCAGGTATAGTCTGAGAATATACTGTATTCCAATATGCAGGAAATGGGAAAAAGAGTTCAAAACCATCAGTATGCCCGCAAATTGTCCTTGTGCACAACGGTCATTTTTCCATTTCATTTGTTTGTTTTTAAAAGGAAGGACCATCTTTCTGGAAAATTAATAACCAAGATATGATACATCTTTTCACCAAGTTGAAATCAAATAAGAATGATGTTGACAGAGAGGAATTTCCTTTTCATAACTGCGTTCATGAAAGTGAGTTTTGGAAATGATGGCTGCATGGGTGGTACTCCAGGATAAGTTCAAGTTGGCTTGTATCTATTGGAAAGAACTGCTGCCATTTGGTTAAAATATCCTGCCATTCTGGAATGTTCTATTCATTCTCACTCCAGCTTCTGTCCACTCTGGTTGTCAAGGTTTCACCTCACCTCCTCCTTGGCTCCCTTTCTCTTTCAAAGGACACAAAGTCTTGAACCTCAGATAAGAATATCCACTTTGGGAGGCCCTAGAACCTTCTCTATGGATGATGGTCCTTCTGTGGAAGGAATTCCCAATACATGAAAAGAAGCATCATCAAGATCCTGGGGGATATGTGTTTCATCTTTTATGGGGAGATAACTGGAAAATCACTCCTGACACTCTGGATGTAATGCCATAATCCTCTGTTTAACATTGTGTCACAAGCTAGCTCAGTGCTGGTGTCCCTGTCACAGGGCTGGGGTCACCTCCTTCAGGTTGGTTGTCTATGAAATATCCCAGGGAGGGTTAGAAGTCCTGCCAGCAATTAAGTATAAAAATGCAGAGAAATGGGCTAAAGAGCAAACTATTCAAAGAGAGATGCGATGTAGAAGATTCCAGGAAAGGACTGGAAACCGTACAGGTTTTTCCAAAAGATTGATTTCGGTTTTGGAAAAGCCTTTCTAAACTGCCCAGAGTTTATGCAAATCCAAGTCCTAAATGTTTTTGAGGTCTGCCCTATCAGTCGCAATATTTAATGGAAAGAACTAATTATCTTAGAACTGTGCAGCTGTATGCAACCTTCAGATTAATATCAGAGTTCAAAGAAAAGCAGATGTGTAAAGCAGGAGCGATGCCAGATACGGAGATTGGAGCATTAGGAAATATTTGGTTTGATGAAAGAGTCGTATTCAATAATAATTTTCCATCTCTCAACCGTGGCGATGGGATTAATATATATTAGTCTGTCAGCCACGTTGCTGTTTTTCATTGTATTTGTTATTTTTCCATTTGGGGCTGAATAGACAGGAAATTGTAGCTTTTTCAGAGCTCATGTGGGTTTTGTAAGTCGCAACGGAAGACACTCAGAAAAACAAATCCAAATTAGGTACCTGAGCTATTGTCAAATGCAACTTATTATTCCCTTTGTAGCAGGACTGAGAATAACCCTGTATAATTCAAT
Organism: Otolemur garnettii; assembly: GCF_000181295.1. Classification (NCBI taxonomy): domain Eukaryota; kingdom Metazoa; phylum Chordata; class Mammalia; order Primates; family Galagidae; genus Otolemur; species Otolemur garnettii. Next base: position 13,552,594 of record NW_003852414.1, on the reverse strand, counting down.
CTGCTGAAACTCGCCTCTTAACTTCTGAGATGACTGAGTTGGGATGCAAGTGTTTAGGATAGCAAGCGTTTGCCAGCACTGTGCTTTAAGCAATCCTTCTACATGCAGTAGGAAGCCAGTCCAGTCCATCCCAAAGCCAAAGAGTCAAAACATTCAGTTTGACTCTAAAGAGGCTTAGCTTTGTGACAATCGCATATCTTTACTGAAAGCGAGCCTTTGATCAGAAGAAGAACACATTTGGAAAAGATGTAGTTAAAATTGGGCCCAGAAAAACAACTGGATATGAATACAGCCCTTCCGGAAACCAATATAGAGGAGCCTCAAGAAATTAAAAGTAGAACTAGGAGAGGATCCGGAAATTCTGCTCACGGGTATACATCCAACGGAAATGAACTGGCATGTCACGGAGACGTCTGGCCTCCTATGTTTATCGCAGCATTATTTTCATAATAGTCAAGATATGCAATTATTCTAAGCACCCATCAATGGGTGAATGAACTAAGAAAATGTGGCGTACACACCCAACGGGAAACCATTCAGCCTTACAAAGGGAAAGACGCTGCCCTTTGCAACAACAGGAATAAAGCTGGAGGACATGACGGTTAGTGGCAGGCACAGAAAGACACCTATTTCAGGACATACACTCGCTGTATGTGGAATCTAAAGGAGTCAAATTCATAAAAACAGAAAAGAAAACTGTGGCTACCAGGGGCTGGGAGCAAGGTGGGGATGAGATTGGGGAAATCAAAGGGTATAAAATTTCAGTGACAGAAGAACACAGTACCTACGGAGAAACACAGAAAAAAGACAATGTGATACAATGTGTGTGTGAATCAGTTTGCTTTACCCATTCCACAACATATTCCTATCATGGCATGGTGTACATCACACATACAATTTTATCAATTCATATATAATTCAAAAAAGAAAAGAAAAGTGACTGAAGAAAAAAATATCCTAAAATGAAAATGGACGATGTTTGACTTTCTGTTCCACTTCCAGCCTCTCCCCCTTTTTCAAAACTTCCATAATGGGAACGGAGCAGTGTTTAATTGCGATGAAACTATACCGTTTTAAATTTTCTAATTGACGTTTACTTACTCTAACTTCTCACAGGATGCCAGCTCCTTTAAAAAGCAAATGCGTTAGTTAATAAGTGGCTGGATTTATAAGTGTGTCTTTTAATTCTCTAGTCCTGCACACGATGTTTGTTATAACTGGAGATCAGGAAAACCTACAGCCCCCCTATTTCTTACAGTATGAGCTTTCTGTATTTTCCATATACCAATTGATAATATGATTTTTTTTTTTACTTAAATTTGAAAACAGGGCCCAGAGTTGGCGATTTGCTTTCCCTCACATGAACCAGCTGTAGCACATCCCAGCTGCTGCATGCCAAGACCCCAAACTGTGGGGCAATGAATTATGTAAGGTTAGATCCGGGACAGTCATCAGGGAAGTGACACAGGCTAATCTTCCTGGACTTGGTTTAATCCAGATGTTATCAAGTCCAATGAGCCCCTGGAGAGTCTAACCAGACACGTGGGCAAAAAGCAACTGGTAAGAGCTCTTGTCTGGAAAACAGCATCCATCATCCACAGCAGAGGGAGGGAAATGAGTGCAATGGAGGCTTCAGCAGCGCTGTGACCAAAGATCAAAGAGACCAGCAGATTTCTAGCCCTTCTCCCTGGTGCAGAGAACAGCAGGACAGCACAAGTTCAATGCCTGTGCCCCGTGCCACACCATCGATGAGCGCTGACAACCAGCACACGGTCATAAAACCCCCGCCTGTAGTCTGGAGCCCTCATACCACGCTGGGCTCCGCGCTGAAGGCTCTACACCCTTCCTCCCCTTCGTCCTTACAACTCCAAAGTAGGCACTCTTGTCCAACTTTTCAAGATCTCACACGTGGCAAATGGCAGAGTTGGAGTCAGAATCCCATCCCGGTGACTTCAAAGCTGGGCTCTTTCATGTTGCAAAGCATCGCCTCCCCACATCTGTTTCCACAGGAACACATGTGGGGCTCTTTGTAGCTTTATAGCACTATCACGTGGGATCCTCACACCAGCACTGTGATGTAGGTAGACCAGATGTCCTGGTTCTATATATGTAAACACAAAGACTAGGGAGCTGGACTGCCCAGGCCAAGGCTGCAAATCCAGAAACCACTGGAGATGAGGCACAAAGGCAGGCCAGACTTCCTTCCTTCCTTTTTTCCTTCCTTCCCTTCCCATCTTTCCTTCCTTCCTCTCCTTCCTTCCTCTCCTTCCTTCATTCCCCTTCCTTCTTTCCTTCCTTCCCTCCCTTCCTGTTCCTTCCTTCCTTTTTCCTTTCTTTCTCCCTCCCTCCCTCCCCCTTTTTGTAATCCATAACGCATAATCTGCAATTTCTCATTTCTCAGTTCCTCAGTGAAGTGTCCTTGTGTGGCAGGGAAAGCTCTGTGTTGTCCACCAACTAAATGGAAAAACAATGGCCCAAATATAGTCGGGACATGAATAACACAGATGAAAAAGAAAATCCTGCCAGGATGTAGGATGAACCTCTTCCTCAAAAGAGGCACGAAATATGCAAACTCTGATCACCATAAGGTGTTAGATTTGCATCTTATCTTAAGTATGGCTTTATTAGAAAGAAATCTGTGAAAATTATGAGCTTCTGTTTTATGAACAACAAAGCCTTAGAGGCCTGTGATTTATTCCTTTTTTTGCTTTAAGTATAACCATCAGGATGATAGAACTGCTTCGTAGTGATATAACTGCAACCAATTTTTCTGCTTGCTTGAACCAAAGTGCTTTGTAATAGAATGCCCTCAGTCCTGCTTTGGAAAAAAAGTAACTGAGCAGGATGGGTCAAAGTTCTACGTTGATCAATTACTGCCACAATAATGCTGGGCAGACAATCACCCCAAAACAAAGAGATGTAAAACAACACACTTATGCTCCGAAGTCTGTGGGTCCATTGTGGTTCCACTCTGCTTCAGGCTGTGGCTCAGCTGACCTTGCTAGCAGGTCACTCTTGGTGGGCTAAGCTCAACTCCAGGCCATGTATTGTTTATTCTGAAGGTGAGAGAAAGGCAAGCTAATGGCTAAGATTGAAAGGCCCAGCAGAGAGCAGGTAAACCAGGTTTGAATGTCTCAAATGTTCCCAGTCTGGGTCCCCCTACATTTCCCAGAAGACTGGGTCCCTTAAGCAGGGTTTTGAGGGGTCATTACCCACAGTGGTGCCTAAAGCACACTACTCTTCTGCTGGGGTGCAGAGAGGAGGATACAACCTCCCTTACACCAAGCCCAGTGCTAAACCAGAGCTTATGACAAACACCAAAATGGTGAGAATCAAGGGCAGCATTCTCCTTTTTACGCCCTAAAATTCAAATTTACATGGAGGAAGTCATAAGCATGGGCATCTAGAGAAAATAGAAAAAAAAAATTAATGAATCAAATATTGTCAACACTGGGTCCCATTTCCAAACTGATTAAAATGATAGAGACAAGAAAGGACATTAGTGACTTTTTTCCATATTGAAACACTCTGCTATGATTTGCCTCACAAAAGGATTCCACCCACCCTATGGGTCTAAGTTTACTTTTGCATGTTTCAAATATCAGCTTTCATAATTTATGATCAACTGATTTACACTACTTTGAGGAGTCAGAAATGCTCTTCATTAAAAATAAATTCCTAACACACGAAAATTTTATCTTTTCTCTTTCCACATTGGATTCTTAAGTAGTTGGCTAAATATTGCTCTAATGTCTAATATTGAATCCTCACATATATTTATACCTTTTATTTAGACTTGATTAGGTTTGGGCATATTATCTCAGGTTAAAAAAACAAAATGTAAAGTAAAGCTATTTCAGACATCTCATGAGAAAATATGGGAATGGAATTTTTATGGGAAATCTCAGAAAATTATAACTAGAGCTTAGTTAGAAATCTTGCTTGCCGGTAACTGAAATTATACCAGGCCCTGTCTTTCACTGTCCACCTTCTGCTAAGCTCCATTTTGTTGACCCATTTGGATCCCCAGTTCTGTTATGGCAACCATTCCAGTTTTACTCCTTAAAGACAGTTTCTTTCTTTACTTTGTGTATCCACCGTAGACCACGGGCACCCAACTCCAGGCCTTGCAATGTGCCCTGGCTTCTAGAAAGATTTACAGTGAACTGTCTCTGTTAAAAAAAGAAAAAATCCCATCTCTATAAAAAATAGAGAAATTATCTAGGCACAGCGTTGCACTCTTGTAGTCCCAGCTACTCAGGAGGCTGAGGCCATAGGATCGCTTGAGCCCCAGAGCCTGAGGTTGCTGTGAGCTGTGAGGGTGCGACTACACTCTAACCTGAACAACAGAGCAAGACCCTGTCTCAGAAGAAAAAATAAAAGAAAATAGGAGGAAATGACAACATTTCTAAAGTGCTTTTCAGTGAATTTTAGAAGGGCTATCTGTATATGCCTGCCCACAATCATACAGACGCGTGCGTGCAGCGCACACACACACACGTGTCTGAGGTCATCAGTGATCTGTTCACAGTCACAGAATTTATGTTTCCTTCAAGTCAATTTTATCATCTGTAGAAACCTCGTAAGAGGCAAACTGGTTACCAGGGAGGCCATATTGTATTAGTGTCCTGGGCTCCCTCCTCCTTCCTCTAGCATTTTTGGTAAGCACCAAGGTGCATTACTCCCCGTGGTCATGGGTTTCTCACACACCTGTAGAGAACAATTCTGCAAATGCCTTTTCTTCCCCTTATTTATGTATTTATGAGTCTTATAGCAGCACAAACAGACTAAAGACAGTAACTTGGTAATGCATACACATGTGTGCAGCACTGCAAACTTAAATAACAAATTCTGTGGATTTAACATCTCATTTTTTTTTCTTTTTTCTTTTTTTTGCAGTTTTTGGCTGGGGCCAGGTTTGAACCCGCTACCTCTGGTATATGGGATTGGCACCCTATTCCTTTGAGCCACAGGTGCCACCCTTCACATCTCATTTCTTTCTTCCTTAACAAGCCATAACTCCAAGGAGTGTGGAGAATGCCTTGTTCACTGTCAGCATCCTCAGGCCTAGCCACTAAGTACAGCACAAAAAATATCAATGGACATAAATAAATTCAGTGTGCTAGCCAGTGAGGGTGCCAAGAGCCAGACACCGTCTTAGGGAATTCCACAGCTAGCTGGCCATGCAGGACATTCAACTATAAATGCAACAGCTATGGAGGTAAGATGAAGAATACTCAAATACACTATAAATTCCAAAAAAAAATACCTTTATATTTTTGGTGACAGCGGCAAGGACTTAGCGGAGTGAGGACAGTGGTTTCAGATGGCTAAGCTAGGTTTTGTGAAGAAAAACAAAGGAGAACCAGAAGAATGGGGGTAACTTAGTGAAGTGGAAAGGAACTGGGTCTGGCCTTGGTCTTCTGGGCAGAGAGATGGTGGGAGACAAAGGGAAGAGGCGCATGCAGAATGGAGTCAAGGGGCTCGTCTGGACATTTTCATTTTATTCTCTAGTCTGTAGGATACCAGGGGCAATTTCCTTCCTTTCTTCCTTCTTCCCTCCCTCCCTTCCTCTCCTTCTCCCT
>NW_003852414.1:13509122-13546799 GCF_000181295.1 Otolemur garnettii | reverse complement strand
CCTTCCTTCCTTCCTTCCTTCCTTCCTTCCTTCCTTCCTTCCTCCCTCCCTCCCTTCCTCTCCTTCCCCTTCACTTCCTTCCTTCCTTCCTTCCTTCCTTCCTCCCTCCCTTCTCTCTTTTCTTCCTTCCCTCCTTCCTTCCTTCCCTCCTTCCTTCCTTCCCTCCTTCCTTCCTTCCCTCCTTCCTTCCATTTGGTTCTTTTTCTTTCCCTCCTTTTTACAGCAAAAGCAACTTTTGGAATCCCTTCGTGTGACAGTATTTAGAGGTAAAAAACATGAAGGGAAGGAGTAAAATTCTGTCATCATTCATGTGACAGAATGAGAGGAACAGTAACAGTGGGAAGGAAGGGACAAAGGCAAGACCAACAAGACCTGATTATTCACTAGACACAGAAGGCAAAGAGAGGACAGCATCGGAGAAGACGCCAAGGTTTTGAAGGGAGGTGAAGAACAGTAGGAATACGTTAAAAGAGATGTGGGGAAATCGAGAGGGAGAGAAAAGTTGACTATTTTGAGTTAGTGACAACCCAGCTCGGGGAAACTTCTCAGCTAGATGTGGTCTTAAGGCTGGTTTTGTGGAATGCAGGGCTGAGGAGTTAGGTTTAGGGGTCAGCTGCATGCAGATGTTTTGCTACCCTGGAGAACTCAGAGAAGAGAGTCTATAGATGGAGAAGAACAATATTAATGCACTGGCTTTGCTTATAAACGTAAAACAATAAAAAATGTCCAATGTTTTCATGGAGTTCCCCCCCAAAAGTGATACTGACCATTTGGGTTCAAAATTTGCATATCCTATTACTGACTTCTAATTTTCCGAAAAGAATCTGAAACAGTAATATAGTTCAATATTCCAGTGTTATTCACTACTACTAACAAATGTTAAATGCAAAAAGGCAATGAATAAACATGATTAGTATTTAAAACCAAGCAAATGGCCAAGGCTGGTCTCAGGATGTGAGAAATGCCCATTTCAATACCACCATTTTGTTATAAAAGTTTCTTACAAGATGTGAACTTTGGTAGAGCAAACAACCCAAGGAAAAGAGAAACTGGCTCAGCTTTGAGAACTGAAGATCTGAGTGAGCAGAAAGCAGGACAAATTAGCTGCAAAGAAAGTGTCTATGCTATAAAAACAGTTCTGTAGCTTTTTCCAGTGGTGTCATCTAAGATGAACAGTGTTGTAGTCATTAAGTAGGTTTTTGGTTGGCTGTGCTGCAGACTCTTCCAGCAATGAACAGATAGTCAGCAACGACAGGGCCAGCTATTAAATCGCGCCAATTTTTACTGCTGAAATGTTGACCCTTCTGTGTGGTGCCAGTGGGAGTGAGGAGGCTGCAGGCTGAAACCAGCCTGACATGTCCCACCTTATTTAGGTTCCCATCTGAGTTTAGCATGTTGGCACCAAACACCGGTGCCCACCTCTGTCCAACACAGGAAGTCCCCCTGACAGTTGGCAGTAGGCGCTGGGAGCCATATTGAGGAAGCCAGGAATCTGACCAGATGGTAGCTCTCTCTTGGACTTCTTCAGAGATTTATTTTCTCTATGAAGCAGAGGGAATTGGGCAAGTCTGCCAAGCACATGGCCTTTTTCTGTACTTTCATCAGATGAGGAAGCCCTGGCTAGTCTCTTGGCAGCCGAAGATTTGGCAGCCTGGTGATCTTGGCAATGTCACACAGCTCACAGACTCTTGGGGGCCCTTCAGATCGCAAAGCAAATCTTGCAGTTTGCAAAGTTCCTAGATGAGGGGTTGGGGAGGGGAGGTGGAAATGATCCACCCCAGACACCTAAAGGCATTCTGGAAATATGACCAGCTCTGCCAAAATGGAAAGTGACACAGATGTGTTGAACAAGACTTTCCCAGAGAAAACTTATTTTGAAAGTTTTTAAATGCATGGACACTGAATGGGCATTATGGAACACCATCCATGTATCAGTTTCCACATGCGTCCAAGAATCTGCCCAGACTCCATAGCTTTTCACAGTGAGGGTAGAAACTTATTTTCCTTTTGTATTTTCCCTTATTATGTCAATCTTTTCTTTTGAGGACAGAATAATGAGAGCACTGAAGTGCCCTGCTCCACAGCCTGCACGTGACTTTGTTTTTAAACAGTGTTATTGAGATATAACTCACAGACCACACACTTCCCACATTTCAAGGGTCCTATCACGGTTCTGATATATTGTATTATGAATTTATTCAAACTGTGGCAAGATCTACATTTGCAATTTTCCGTTTTGTCTGTTCTAAAATATACAATTCAGTGTCATTAATTATATTCACAGTGCTATACAACTAGCACCACTATTTCCAGAGATTCTGTAACCATGAACCAAAAACTCCTCATTGCCCTACCTCGTGAGGCCCTGGCATCTTTTATGGTACCTTTATATCTCTATGAATTTGCCCAGTGTATTTCATATAAGTGGACTCATACAGTATTTGCCATTTTGTTGAAATTTCAACATATGTTTTTGAAGGTACATCTGTGTTGCCGTGTATGTAGAAACTTCGTTCCTTTTTATTGATGAATAATATTCTACTGTATGCATATTCTATATTTTTTAATATATTTTCCCAGTGATGGACACTTGGGTTGTTTGCACCTTTTTGGAAAGCTTTTGGACTGTTGTATTCAACTGACCTTTGCATACCTTTCTTTTTTTTAATTTTTTTTAAAATCATAGCTGTGTACATTAATACTATCAAGTGCCCTGATTCATGCTGCAATTGGCTGCACATACATTCTAGATACTTTGCAATTATAAATACTCTAGGATAGGTGTTCCATCAGTGCCCAGCATCGATTAAGATTGGCTGGTATAAATTATATATATAGTATATTATAAATATTTATATAAATAAATATATAAATATATTTATGCAAAATATATAAAGATATATATTTATATATGATAGAAATATATATTATATAAAAATATATAATTAATATATTATATAATCATATATGATTATGTAAAAATATATAAATAAGATATATAAAGTATCTTAAATATAATATTAAATATATATAAATAAAATAAAGGATAAGATCATTGAAAACTCCTTCCAACATAATCTACTTGACAAAAGGTGGTTTCCCTAGGCACAAACTATGCCTAATTAATTGAATAGACTTCTTTGATGTAATACAGACTGTGGAAAAACAGATACTGAACTAAATGGTTTGTTTAAACTTTCAAAATATCAAAAAAAAAAAACCCACCAAAACCTTTCAAAATACCTTAAGGAAGTGTTACATCAAGGCTGCTAAGTTTTAATCAAATTACCATAGGATTGGAAATAGGAGAAAACTGTTTTGCTGCTATAGAACATTGACATTCACTTCAGTGGATATTTATGATTTCTTAGTGAGGAAGAATGGAAAATGCAAACACGTCCTTTCTGTACTCATCCATATCCACTTCCAAGGGAAAAGGAAGCACAAAGAATAAAATAACAAAATGTACGGCATTTAGGATCACACTTTTATGAGAAAAAACTGTACACAATGGAATCCTCAGAGATTCAGAGCTGAGACCGGTTCTATGTGAAATATATTAAAGTGGTGGAGAACGTTTAGGAGGAAAACCCCATGCTTCCTTGTGAAGATGAATCCTTCTAGAAGGAAAATCACAGAGGAATTCATACTTTATGAATGAACAGCACCAAAAACAACTGATACATTTTATGGAGCCTCAAAAGTCTAATGAACTAATACCAATAATGTAATATAAATCCATCCTATAAATATGTTAATGTGATGATTACACTCTGTCAAATATGACCAGCGCTGAGTACTTAAATGTGATGTCCTCACATCAAAAATATTATAGTGGGCTAATAGGATTTAAAAAAAAAACCACAATGATATAAGATAATAATAGGAAGACTATTTGGGAATGGGCCAGAATAACATCGCTTAATGCAATCACAATCTTAAAACAGTCATACCTAGTCCTGGAATTAGATGTTTAAAATCACGGAATTATGAGATATATATAATCCTGTAATCTCTCAAGGTGCATTTCATTGATAACATCAACTTTCTCAGGCATAATTTTTTTCAAGGAAAACACCCCCCACATTCCTATTTTATGTAAGACATGAACAATACTGTGGTGTTAACTGTTACAATGTGGGAGTTAAAATATATTTTTAAAATTTCACATGAAAAATCCAAACAACATATTCAAGTTAATGGGAGAATAATTAGAAACAATAGTTTTGCTTTTAGCAAATGTTATTTTCAATATCATCAGCTTACGAGTTATTACCAGATGTAAAATCTGAGATACTTAATTGTGCAAATGGTAGTATAAAATAATATTAAAATGTCATTAAACTAAAGGAGGACTTAAAACATGCCCCAACACTGAATGTCAAACGTGAAGTTTAGTAGACATCCTGGTCATCGGTTGAAGTTAGCCATGGAGGCTATTACCCTCCAAGCTCTCCCTTTTTTTTCCTGCTTATTAACAAAGATGTAATAGGTCTGTTTGTGACGGATAAAATATAATGACTTGGCAAGGATCTGGAGAATGATAAGTAAAAAGATCAAAGGAGTGGCAGGAGATGTCCATCAGGACAAATTCAAAACTTAGAACTATAGTTGGACGGTTAAATAACCAGCATGAGATTATTTTTGATCTTGTTAAAAATTGCAAAAGACAAAACTAGGAAAGGAGATAAGCAGGACCTCAGATTCTGGAATATTAGAACCAGGAGTCAATAGCTTCGATCATCACTGCGGTACGATAACTACTTAGGATATAACGTCATAGTACAAAGCGAACTCGGGTTATAGAATTTCACCATAAAGACAAAAAATAAAGCATTGACATAAACTCGCACATCGACAGGTTCATGATATGAGAAGAAGATTATGAGTAGATTTTAGGATTTTCCTCACCCTCTTAGGAGATGCCCCTGCAGTTAAACACGTCCTTCAGAAACACATCTTTTCACGTCCCTATCTTAGGATGCTGGACTGGATAATTACAGTAAGTCCAATCTCATCTTGTGATTCTTATGCTTTTATGACTTAAAGGAAGCTCCAGTGGTGAGAACTGAACATAGCCTATGGAGGAATCAGGTAGAAGGCATACTTGGAATGCGTTTTCCTCCAGAGCCCAGCACGCTGCCTGATAGTGGATTTTAAGTACAGAAAGCCACCAAATGCCATTTTTCTCTGCCCATTTTAGAGAACAAATGGAGAGAATATTCTGAAATCATCCAGAGTCTCAAAATAAATATGAGACATTATCACACTCATTTACGGGTGCTAGAAAGAGAGTCTATTTTTTCTGAAACGGAAACTGGTAACAAACCTTTTCATTTCTATTTATTATTCGAGTGTCACTCCCAGAATCATAATATTTACTCAATTATTTCATAGTTTGGCTTGTACGTGAATTAAGTTGGACTCTAGATTTCACCATTTCTAATTGCTTTTTTTTTTTCCAAAATAAATGAAAGCTAAATCCAAGTTGAAGAAATGTGTTTTTAGTAAAAATTGACTAAATTTGTAGCAACCGTTTTTTTTTTTTTTGGCAAAAACAGATTTAGGGAAATAGTTTATATATAATTTGGCTGAGGATTCACCTGGTTTCATGAAAGTTTCAATAACTAAATCTAAACTGGAGAAACAAGCCAGGACTGGATCAGGATAATTAACAAATGAGATCAGTAAAATGCAGATGAATCTTTACTATACGGAAGTCACTGTTAATTCTACAGTGTTTAGCTGGGATTAGATGGAAACACTGGAGACTCCAGTCACTCGGTGATAAAATAATGGTTGACTTAATTTGACTCAGAAACCACTGCCTTTTAATGCTTGGGAACAGATACACTAGGTACCTTCAATTATGTAACTTGTATCAAAACTTATTCTTCCCTCTGGTGAGAAAATTTAAAAGTAAAATCAGTGCCTCCCTTCTCTGGATCCAACTGTCAGATACTTCTGGAAATAATGCATTGGGGAAAAGGCTAAATATGCTTTCATTGAAATGGTTTGTCAGAAAACATGACTGTGATTCAACAGCTTAAGACCCAATCACGCAGGTGGCCAAAACATGAAAAGACAGCTGCAATTTCCCCCCTGTGCACGGCATAGGCAGAAGTTGAGATGCACATTCTGTGTGCTCTGCAGGGGTCTGGAAGAGGACTATGGGCCTAATTTAAGTTGTACCAATAGAAGGCCAAAAATCTTGATTTAAATTTATTATTTTAAAATCAAATCACCCAGAAGTCCTTGAAGTGCAACAAACCTCTAGAATTAGGTATCTCTGCACAACTTGGAAGATTCTTTCCTTTTTCATCTGACGTTCTGGCATTAGGAGGATCAGTAAGTGTCTCCTCAAATTGTCTTTGCTTCTGTGAATTCTTCCTACTCAACATCAAAATTTTCTATTTTCTTCTAGACTTGAGTTACTGTAAACTTATCTGATTTCACTCATAAATTCTGGCTTTTGCTGTTTTTTTTTTTTTTTTTTTTTCAAACAGCCTATTTAATCCTCTACAAAAGAATTAAAAATCCTCTACTGTTTGATTTGCCTGAATTTTCATCTTTTGAATTGGGAAGTTGATTAAGCCAGTGCTTCTCAAAATTTTATGTGTATGCAAATGATCCAAAGATCTTGGCAAAAAGTAAATTCTCATTCAGTAGGTCTGGGGTAGGGCTTGAAATTATCCATTTCTTTTTTTTTTTTTTATTGAATGGTAACTATGTACATTAATGCACTTCTGGGGTACAGTGTGGGGTTTTCACATGCCATCTGAAATAATTCCATCAACTGGTCAACACAGCCTTCATGTCATTTTCTCAGTTATTGCTTTAAAACGTTCACATTCTACTCTTAGAAAGATTCACCTGTACCCCTATAAGGTAAACCTCAGAAGTAATCCCTCCAAACCCCCTCCCTAAATTATCCATTTCTAATAAGATTCCAGGACATGCTGGTGGTCTGAGGACCACACTTTGAGTAGCATAGTTAAGCAGCTATTTTTTAATCCATCAGTCACAACACTGGGTATACTTGAAAGATATTCTGAAAGTGCTATTGAAATTCTACATGTTTATGCTCTAAAAATTGCCACACTTTTCACTTGGAAACTGCTTTTTGCTTTGGCTATATCATTTAAAGTTGCTAGAAGAGGATGAACTCCCTACCTTGAATTCAAAAAATCAAACCACAACTTTGAAGGACCTGGTATCAGCCAAATAAGGTCACTCAAATACAGAGAAATACCTTCAAGTAAAGAAAAATTACTTTTTGTTTCAATGAACTTTACGCATAAAGAATGAAAGTTGTTTTCTACTTCCAGGAGCTTCTTATCAAAAGGAATGGCAGTGACTATACTTTTAAAAGGTCAAGAGATTTGCCTCGGGTTTTTATAGCTGAAGAGTTTCATCACAGTTTCTACAGAATATTGAGCTTCCTGGACTTTGAAATGAAAAATCTACTATTACCAAGACATACCTCAAGCACTGCAGTTTGTCACAGGTAATTTTCTAGCTGGAAAGGATGGAAAATAATGGCTGGCTGATGAGGGATATGGCTCCAGTGTACTGATATATCAATTTCAATATAAATTGAAGGGGTGAGGGGGAGGGGAAGGACGGGGGGGATGGATGAGTGGGGGGTGATTGGAGGGATCACCTCTATGATTTATCTTTCAAGAGTACAAGTGAATCTTTCTAAAAGTAGAATATAAATGTCTTAACACAATAGAAAAATAATATCTGGAGAATACTGAGAGAACTAAAAATAGACCTGTCATTTGATTCTGCAATTCCTTTATTAGGTATATATCCAGAAGACCAAAAATTGAATTACAACAAAGATATTTGTATCAGAATGTTTATTGCAGCCCAATTCATCATTGCTAGGTCATGGAAGAAGCCCAAATGCCCATTGACTCACGAATGGATCAATAAATTGTGGTATATGTACACCATGGAATACTATGCAGCCCTAAAGAAGGATGGAGACTTTACCTCCTTCATATTTATATGGATAGAATTGGAAAATGTTCTTCTTGGCAAAAAAGTATCTCAAGAATGGAAGAAAAATTATCCAATGTACACAGCCCTACTTTGAAACTAACTCATAGCTTTTATAGGAATATCATAACCTAATTATAGCCTTAGAATATGGGAAGGGGGTGGGAGGGGGAGGTGAGGGGGGATATGAGGGGAGGGAGGGTGATTGGTGGGGGTCACCTCTATGGTTTATCTTACAAGGGTATAAGTGAATCTTTCTAAAAGCAGAGTATGAATGTTTTAACACAGTAACTAAGAAAATGACATGAAGGTTATGTTAACCAGTTTGATGAGAGTATTTCAAAATGTATATGAAAACAGCACACTGTACCCCATGATTGCATTAATGTTATGCATAACAGTTATGCTATAAGAAATAAAAAAAATAAGAGAAAAATATATAAATTGAAAAAATTATTTCTATAATTTAACAAAATAAATTCATTTCTATATTAAATTTATCAATGTCTCAAGAAAAGATACATATTAGAATTCTAAGCAAAGAACAAATTTTACATGAAAAATACATAGAAAATCAGAAATATATAGGAAATAGGTAAGGGAGAATTGAAGAAATGCGGGTGAACACAACCAGGCATAACATACAAAGATTAAACTGGATTAAATATGGAAGCCTCATATGTTCTCATATGCTCATAGTCAAATCCTCCCAATTCTATGGATATAATTTCTTTTATATTAACATTCCCAAACTCTGCTTAGGGAACAGAGTAAGGAAAGAGACTGGTAGCTAGACAAAGCTAAAGCAGGTGGAAACGTTAAACATACATTATACCAATGTCATGGAATCTGTCCAAAATTGGAAACAAGTGTATTATCTGCATATATTAAATATTTGATTTTAATAAATATGAAGAATTTTTATAAGTAGGAAATATTCATTTCTATGATATTGTAGTGTAACCTTATGGTTTAGAATTGGGAAACATTAAATACAAGTGACATTATACATTTGCTCTGATGGTAACAAATGCCATTTAGTAATATGGAAATCATAAAGTAATAAAAAAAATTTTCTATATTCTCTGAACTACTTAAGAACTAGATTTTAAAGTTAACATAAATGATCTCTGTGGAGAAGAAAATTGCCATCTCAACATAATGATACCGCTGATAGGCTAATACAATGTATATAGGAGAATGACAAGAGAAAATATATTATTTGGATAATAATAGAAAGGATTAAAGATGATGATAGACAAGATGGAAATAATCCCAAAGTGAGTACTACTTGGTTAAAGAGACATATCCAGTGCTCCATGGCTCACTCATATTCTGAGGAAACATTTATTCCTGACTGTATCTGAAAACGAATGTACCAAAAGAAACCCTTCACACAATGAATCTTGATAAAGGTCTATCCCACTAAAAACTGAAAGGGTAGTCATATAAGATAGCAGTTTACTGGCAATACTGTGTCCTGTGCCTTCAGATACTTCTCTCTAAATGTTCTCAGACTTCCTTTTTGTGTGTTTTTGGCATTGGTGCATCAATTCTGGAGAGAAGAGTTCCTTAGTGATGCCAAGACTCCAGTTAGTGGAACTTCAGGATTACTTTTTCCACAGCTATTGGGAGGAAGTGGATCTGTCACTTGATGAGTAATGGGGTTTTACTAAAGTTAAAGGTCTATGGATGACATTCAGTAAAATATCAGCAATATTTGCATAAGACTGGGCATTAAATAGTCAAGAATTTTTAAAATCTTTCAAGCAGGTGATATATCAGACACTGCGGCTTACCACCTCACATCCACTGACCACGGTGAGGCGGCGAGGCTGCACAGGCTTATTTTGGTTTATTTAGGTTAACCAGCAATGACTCCTCCAGGCTCCCTATTCTCTGGCCCCTTTTCTATTTTAAAGAAAACATCCTACAAAGAGCTTTACAGTGGCCTTATTTCAATGTTACCTTAAAAAAGGCATCTTCTGGTTGATTTCATGTCTCTTTTCTGTCTTACATCCTCTGCTTTATTCATCCACTGACCTCTTACGTACCCCAAATATCCTTGTGCTTCTCTTCCTTCCGTATCATGAAATTTAAAATTTAAAAGAGGACTTTTCCAGTGTTTCATCTACACTGAGGAACAATGAAGCAGGACAGACACATATACAGACACAGATGTGAACTTTTCAGGAATATAACTTTCTTCTTGTTCTCTTAGAAGCTTTCATTTTTAAAAAACTACTTAGTAGCAGGGCACTCTTTGCAAACAGCCTCCTATAGTGTCAATGATGCCTGTGGAGAATTAAAACTTCCACATTTATCAGTGTGTATGGGATCTATGATCATGTCCCATGTAGGGATATAGGCGAAATACAGGCAGAGAGAAATCTCTGTGTGTGCAAGTTATCAACAGAAAAAGGCTTGGCAAAATGACATTATAAAGGATATTTATCAATATCTTTTCACATTGATGAACAGCTGCTTTTGAAACCATGTTTACAAATTCCATAGCTTTTTAGAACAAATAAATCATGACTGAAAAGCTATCATGATCTGCTTAAAGAAGGTAAGGAGATTTCAAAAATCATTAGTAGAGTGTGTGTGTGTGTGTGTGTGTGTGTGTATTTCCCATTTCACTGGAGGAACAAAAGAAAAAAAGAAAGATGTTTGGAACTTATCATGCTTATAAAAGGAAGAAGACAAGTGAATCACAAGAACTAGAAAATAAGACATTTGAAAAAGAGGCTACCCAATTAAAATCACAGCAGTTTACCCTGTGAATATCAACAAACTGATTCTAAATTAAAATGTAAGACAAAGACTTAGAATAGCCAACTTGGTATTTGAGAACAAGAAAAACCAGAGGACAGATACTACCCAACTTCAAGATTTAACTATAAAGTAATCAAGATAGTGCAGTATTGACAAAAGTATTGATAAATAGATCAGTAGAACAGAATAGAGAGAGTCCATAAATGGACCCACACAAATATAGTTGATTGAGGTTTGACAAAGGAGCAAAGGCAATTCAATAGAGAGAAAAGATAATCTTTTCCAAAAATGGCACTGGAACAACTTGACATCCCTATGCAAAACAGTGAACCTAGACAGGACTTTTAACCTGTCAAAAAATTTAACTCAAAATGCATCATAGAGGTAAGTGTAAAATTCTAAGCTATAAAACTGCTAGAAGAAAACATGGTAAAATCTAGGTGGCCTAGAATTAGTGAGGACTTTTTAGATACAACACCTAAAAGCAATATCCATGAAAGAAAAAATGATACATAGGACTTCATTAGAAGTAAACATTCCTGCTCCATGATGGACACTGTTAAAAGAATTAAGACAAATCCAAACTGACTTGGAATACATATTTGCAAAATACATGCCAGATAGAGGCCTTGTATTTAAAACATACAAAGAACAAACATTAAAGACTTAACAACAAGATAACCAGCAACCCATTTTAAAAATGGGCTAAAAATCTAAACAGACACTTTGCCAATGAAGATAGGTAACGGTAAATAAGTACATGAAAAGATGTTCAACATGATGTGTCATTAAAGAACTGTGAATTTAAACAGCACTGAGATACCACTACACTCTTATTAGACTGGTTAAAATCCAAAACATTGACATCGTCAAATGCTGGTAGGAATATGGAGCAATAGGAATGCTCATTCATTGCTGGTGGGAATGCAAAATGGCATAGCCACTTTTGAAGACAACCTAGGGGGATGAAGGAGGTATATGGAAACATTTTGCTGTTTCTACGCAATTTTTCTGTAAGGTAAAAAGTTCTCTAAAAATAAGATGTACTAATTTAATAAAAAAGAGCCAGAGAGTAAAGCCATTCCTAAAACAAAATGACAAAAATATACCAAAAAAGGAGAAAAGACTGAGTGCAGTGGCTCATGCCTATAATACTAGCATTCTGGGAGGACTAAGTAGGTAGATTGCTTGAGCTAAGGAGTTCTAGACCAGACTGAACAAGAGTAAGACCCCATTTCTACTAAAAATAGAAAAACTAGCTGGGCATTGTTGCAGGCACCTGTAGATCCAACTACTCAGGAGGCTGAGGCAAGATGGTCACTTGAGCCAAGGAGTGTGAAGTTGCTGTGACCTGATACCATGGTTCTCTAGTCTGGGCACAGAATGAGATGGTCTCAAAAAAAAAAAAAAATGAAAAGAAAAGAAAAGAGAAGAGAAAAAGAAAAATAGAAGAAAAGTCTTATCCTTATAAGAAATCATAAGACAAAAATTAAGAGTGAAACAAAATTGTTGATAGAATTTAAATGTTTGTCAATAGGATGATTTTTAAATTAAAAAAAACAAAAGAAATAGCAAACACAAAATAAAAAGTTCAGAGACATTCAATCCCATGTTATTTTCTCATCAAATCCTATGAGGATTTCAAAATCGCATGATGAAGATGAAAGAATATATTCTAAAAATCATTTGTCTCTTTTGGCATATGTCTCATTCATATTCAAATCTGGTTGATATTATAATAATTAACAGTCCAGGATAGGGGCCAACCTAATCTAATTAAAATTTCTTGGGGAATCATCATCATGAATTAATATTTAATTGCTGCATACTGCAAAAGCAAAAGATTCACAATTCCATGTTGTAATGATTCCTGACATCTCTGTGGAATTTGAAGAAATGTTATTTTCCCACTTCATGACACACTGGGAAATGAAAAGGGGGAAATGATGTAGAATTGCACAAAATGATGTGAAGACTCAATAATGAACCACTCTATTTATAGATATTGACAAACGGCATAGCATTTAAGCTGCCAAATGGACTCCCAGTGAATGAATCTAACGCCATAGAAGAAAATTACTTTGGCCCTAAAATGCCAAAAAGTATTATAATTACTATTTTGTTTTTAGAGATTTCCTTGGACATTTGTTGCTATGATTTAATGCTGCATGAACCTTTGGCACTGAAAAATTCTCTTGTTGAAGGCCTGATTGCTACTTGATCATTAAATATGACGAGAGATGAGATCTTTTCTACCTAGGATTTTTTTTTCAGTGAACTATGGATAGTGCAAATGGACTCTCAGCCAAAATTGGTAAGTATAGAATTTGCCCTCTGTCTTCAGGACCAGGAATATTTCCTGCTTTACAAGATAGCAGTGGCAGCAAACTCAAGTGTGTGATGGCAGCCACTTCACTTCCTGGGATTCACGTGCGAAGAAGCTTTGATTCCACCATGGAGTAGACAAAAGACAATGTCACCTTGTTGCAGACACAGATATTCTGTCATAGTTTCACTTAAGTGGTCAATGCTATTTGATGCGAACATCTTCATCTGCTCCTCTCAAAATGATTCAGTGTCATCTTTACCTGTCATCTTTCTCTCACAATTTTGTGAGGAAAAAAAAATACATATTCTCTTTTTCTCAACTCTGTAAGAATCAGAGAAATACAAAGGAAAGTACCAATAAGAAACTCTGCTTTACCAGTAGTATTGGCCAAAACTACATTCAGCCAGCACCAAGGCATGGTGAAGATGTTGATAGGATGAAAGGTTGGTGTAAAACTGTGATAGGGATGACGAGTTGTAGATAAAACTCCAAAAGTCCTTCTCAGGACACATAGTTTTAAGTGGGAAGTGGTGGGTGAGGTAGTGGCTGCATTTCCAGCAGCTGTGTGTGGCCCTGAAATTGTAGTTGTTCTTGCTAGTTCCAAGTGATTACTGTCTATGGGTCTATTATATCACAGCTCGCCCTCCTTGAACTGACACATTTTAGAGAATAATTTACCCAGATCTTAAAAAGCTAGAAGTAGACATACTCTTAGTATCCAGTGATTTCACATCTTAGTATATTTCCTGCAGAAACATTTGCACCATGCATCACATCTACTGCACCATCGTTTCTAGCAGGGAAGTATTAGAACCATATAAATGTTGATCAGTAATAGGAAGAATAAAAAATGTTCTCACATGATGACTTGCCCACACAGTTAAATGAGATAAACTATACACTGCATTCGAAAGATCTACATTGTGTATTCAAGTTAAGCTTTTTCAGAAAGAAAAGTTGACAAAATACAATCCTAGCACCCTAGAACTCTGGGAGGCTAAGGCAGATAGATAGACCTCCTGAACTAAGGAATTCAAGACCAGCCTGAGTGAGAGCTAGACCCCATCTCTGCTACAAATAGAAAAACTAGCAGGTGTTTTGGTGAGCACCTATAGTCCCAGAACTTGGCAAGAATATCGCTTGAGCCCAAGAGTTTGAGGTTGCTCTGAGCTATGATGCCACGGAGTGAGCCACGGCCACAGATTGAAACTCTATCAAAGAAAGAAGAGAGAGAGAGAGAGAGAGAAAGGAAAAGAAAAAGTTACAAAATGGAAGTTAAATATTACACCATTTATTTAAAACACAAACACAGATGAAAGAAAGACAAGGTTTATATCTCACTGTGAATGTGAAAATATATAGATGAGACTAGATGTATAACTGCAGCCTCTGATCTAAAGGAAAAAAAGGAAGAAAGTAGCTCTAGGTTTGAAGTCAAGAAGGGCTTTATGTGGCTATAATATTTCAGATCTTAAGAAAAATGATGCCAAAGTATGTTATTTGTGCAACAATTTTGAAAATAAATATGGTGACCAAGGACAAGCAGCAATTGTGGTCAAATATTGAGAGGGTTAAATAACGGGTGGTAGAAGTTATGGTGCCATATGTGAAACTGACTTTCATGGGATAAGCCAATATGTGCACAATAAACTCTCCAAGTATTTGTCTTGTTTTATATTATTGCAGGACCCGGAAGTCATGGCTATAAAAGATAATGGGTACTGGTGTGGTAGCCCACAACAACTGATCGATTTATTTTAAGAGCTTTGTAATTTACAAATCGTAAAATTCACTGGCTGTAATTGTGCAGTTCAATGAGTTTTAGTAAATGTATTAGTTGCATGACTCTTACCACAACTCAATTTTACAGCACTTGGTCACCCCAAAAAGGACCTTTGCTCCACTGCGTAGTCAATCTCTCCTTCCATCATCAACCCCAGGAAAACCACTGACAGATTGCTGTCTCTACAGTTTTGCCTTTTCTAGAAATTTTACTTAAATCTGTAGACCATCTGGCTTATTCAGTTAGCTTAATATTTCAAAATTCATCCATGGTTTTCTGTGTATCAACAGTCATTCCTTTCTATTGTGAGTCCATTTTGTGGCTATACCATATTCTGTTGATTTCGTCACCTGTGAATGACATATTGGTTGTCCCCATGTTGGTATATTATGAATAATGCTGCAAGTAAGTCTTTGTAAGGACATAGGCTTTCGTTGCTTCTGGGTAATATGGATGATTGAATGGTAGCCCCACCCCACAAGATATGTTTTCAGAACGCATGAATATGACTTCATAGGGGAAAAAGGTCTTTGAAGATTTAATTCAGCTAAGGATCTGGATGTGAGATCATCCTAGCTTACCAGGGTGGTAATAAATCTAAATCTGAAAAGACACAGACAAAAAAGGAGAAGGTCACAGGAAGACAGAGGCGATGATCAGCATGATGCTGCCACACACTGGGGAATGCATGAGGGCACTAGAAGCTGAATGAGGCAAGAAAGGATTCCGCCCTAGACCCTTTAGAAGGAGCATTGCCCTGTTGTGATCTTGATTTCGGACTTTTGGCTTCGAGAACTGCAAAAGAATCAATTTCTGTTCCTTTAAGCCATCAGGTTCATGGCAGTTTGCGACAGCAGCTCTAAAAACTAACAAAGTTAGCTTTCCATGGGTATTGCTAGGTCACGCAGTAAATGACCACTTAGCTTAAAAAAATGAATCTACCACACTGTTTTCCAAGGTGGCCATGCCATTGTGGATTTTCCCAACAACGTATGAGCACTGTAGTTTCTCTGTGCTGACAGCTACACTTGGTATTCTCATTTTTTTTAAGATTTTTTTTTTATTAGATCATAATTGTGTACATAGTCTTCTTAATTTTCGCCATTCTAATGGATGTGTAATCCTTTCTCATGTCCCTGATGTCTAACAATATTGGATATGTTGTGCTTATTTCAAATCTTTGCCCATTTTCTTATTGGAAAGTAGATCTTGTTATTGAATGTAAGAGTTGTCACATATTTTGACTCTAAGTCCTTTGTCGGGTATGTTTGCAAGTATTTTCTACAAGTTTATCTTGACTTTTGAAAGGCAGATTATTTTATAGAGTTCCATTTCCCATCTTTTTCTTTGATATATCATACTTTAGTGTTACATTTATGAAATGTTTGCCCTTTCTCCCATGTTGCCTTCTAGATGTGTTATAACATTCGCTCTTACCATTTATAACCCACCATTTCAAATCAGGACCCATGTTTGTGTATGGTGTAACTTCAAAGAGTAGGTTAATCTTTTTGCATATTGATAACCAATGTACCAGCACCATTTGTTGAAAAGACTGTCATTTCTCCCATTGGATTTCTTTGGCATCTTCATCAATAATTGATGATGATGTATGTGGGTTTATTTCTGGACTCTCTGATTAGTTCCATTGATCTGTATTTCAATCCTTACAACAGTATCACACTGCCTTGACACTGTATGTTAAGTTTTGAAATCAAGTAGAGGTGCTTGTGCTTGGTCATTCAAAGTGGGTTTTTTCCTAGTTCTTAATTGTTATAGGTATATAATAGTTGTATATGTTTATAGGGTATATGTGATGTTTTCCTAGAGGCACAAAATGTGAATTAATCAAATCAGGGTAATTGTGGTATCCACTGTCTCAGGCATCAATCATTTCTTTGTGTTAGGAACATCCCATTTCTACTCGTAGTCGTCTTGGCTATTCTGTGTCCTTTGAACATTTCCACGTCCATTTTAGGATTCTTTGTGCTGTTGCTTCAATCTGGCTGTATTCCACAGCTTGTGGGATCTTTCATATGTCAGCTGAAAATCGGTTCATATGTACCAACTTCTGCTAATATTACAGAAGGTTGCTGATAGTGATGTGAAGTGAAAATTTTGAAAATGGCTGGGACCACCTTGGGAAAATACGTTCTACAATCCAAGTATTAAAATGCAGGAATGGCCTCATCTCTTTGTATCGTTTAACATTCTACTTTAAATGTAAAGTGCCTTAATGTAGCCTGTAGCATTCGTGGTCTTGGATATACTATCAACAAATCTGTATTCACATTCACTCCACTCATTTCCTATTTAGACAATACGTATAATCTCTCAGAACTTCAGGTCCATTACCTTTAAAATGGCAAACATACAAGGGATCATTGAGCACTTACTATATTTGGAATTTATTGCATATAATAACATAACAATCATAAAAAAATCTCTTATCTAATCATGCATCCACCATTCATTGTATTAGGTAAAATCAGTTAATGATATGGTTGCTGATTATAATATTCTAACTGACAAAATCCCTCTTCTTACAAATTTTACATTTTTATAAGATGGGCAAAATCCAAGTTAAAAGGTAGATTATTCTCGACAGTGTTAATTATTACCAAGCAAACAAAACAGGATACTATATTGCAAGTGAATTGGGAATAGATCAGGGATGCCTGTAATGCTGAGACCAGCGGCAGTTAGAAGGACCCAGGTATAGGAATATCTAGGGGGAATATCATTTTAAGCATAATAAATGATAAATTCACAAACAACTGTGTTAACGCATGAAACCCATGTTCCAGAAATAGAAAGAAAGCTTAAGTAGCTGGAGATTAGGACTATTTGCTGTAAACACAGAAGGAAAAAAGAGGGAAGTTAAAGTCATCAGAAAAATAATACATTAGTTATCTGTTACTGCACTCCTAGCTGACTGGCTTAAAACAAACAACAGCAGTTCATTCTTTTTCATGATTCTGTGGGTTGACTGGGTAGTTTTTCTGTGAGTCTTGCCAGGACTCACTCATATGGTTACACTGAGCTGGAGGGATGGCAGGGATGGCAGGGATGGCTGGGCTCCTGTCCCCATGCCATCTTTCACCCCAGGATTCTGCTAGTCCCACAGTAGCAGGGCAGTGTTCCAACTGGGTTAAGACCACTTAAGGTCTAGGGTCCAGAGTGTATGTGTGTACCATGTCTCTTCCACCTCATAAAGGAAATAGCTCTTAATGAAAAGGGCTACAAAATATTATTCCCTGTTTTTTGATCCATTGTATTTTCCCCTCTGGCCAAAATTATTAGACTCAAATTTTTCCCACATACAAAATATGCTCATCATTTCCCCCCAAAGTATCATCCCACTCCAGTGTCTGGCCCAACATTGAGGTCTGGAACCTCACCACATAAATCAGATTCAGAGGAGGATGAGTTCCCTTGGGTGGGGACTGGCCAACCAAACATTTTTCTCATGTTACTGTTCTCCTTCAAATCCTTCAATATTTTCCCAGTGACTTGAAAATAAGTCACAATTCCTATAATGTCCCCGGTGACCTAGCTTGTTTCCCACCTCTCTGGTTCTCACTCACTGCCAGAGTCCTCCTCACCCAGGGTCTTTACAATAGCTCTTCCCTCGGTCTGGGACACTCACGATTCCCCAGTTATTCTTGTACCTTCTCAACATCTGTAGCTCAGTCCACATCAGTCAGCTTGGTTCTTCCTTTCCCCCATTCCCAGCAGTACTATATTCAATTTTCCTATTTTCTTTCCTTCATGTTATTAATGACTAGTTGGAATTACTTATTTTTTTTTTTAACATTTACTTGTCTCCTACCCCTCCTATTACAAGAGTGCCAGATTTAATTTTTCAAAATTTATTATTTGTATTATTTTTAGAGACAGAGTATACTCTGTTGCCCAGGCTGGGATGCAGTGGTGCAATCATAGCTCACTGCAGCCTTGAACTCCTGAGCTCAAGCCATCTTCCCTCCCGCCTCAGCCTCCCCAGCATCTAGGACTACAGGTGCATGCCACCACTTCTGTCCAAGCCAGTTGTTTCTAAAATTCTTTTAGGAGTGTGGTTTCGCTATGCTGCTTAGGCTTATCTTGAATTCCTGGTTTCAAATGACCCCTCTGCCTCAGCTTCCCCCAAATGCATAATACCTCCTCTGACTTATTATGTGCGATCTACTCCAAACTTAGAGCAAAGTTGAACACGCAATCGGTATTCTTTGATGTACTGTGAAATCAGTATCACTATATTATTAATGAAATATAAATGCAACACTAACCAGCCTTGATCTTTCCCATAGGTAGTTATGTGGGAAGTTTCCCTTGATATCTGTGCATGTATATACACTACAACAAGTCAACAACTTTGAGATGCAACTCACACATTATACAACTGTCCCATTTACAATGTCTAATTTGGTGTGTAGAGCTATGCAATCATCACCACAACGTGCAAACGTTTTTATCACACACAAAAGAAACCCTGCCCCATTATCCTTCACTCCTCAATCTTCTCCCCCTTCCCCTAAGGCACCATTGACCTGTTTTCTGTCTACCTAGATGAGCCATTATGGCTGCTTCTTACAAAGAGATTCATACATGGGCTCTTTGTGACTGTCTTCTTTCCCTTAGAATATCAGCTTCAAGATCCATCCTCTCATTACCTATATCAATATTTTACTCCTTTTCTCTAGCACGGAATAATAATTGCATCTTATCATAGACCAAATGTTGTTTATCTGTTCATCAGTTGACGGGAATTTTAGGATTTATTTCCCAAATTGGGGTTATTATGGATAATACTGCTCTATGCATTTACAAGTTTTTGTGTAGATGACATTTTTGCATTTCTCTTGGGCTCTCTACCTAGGAGTGGACTCTTGGGGTCATATAGCAACCTGTGTTGGACATTTTGAAGAACTGCCAAGCTGGTTTTATAGAGTCCCTGCCACAGTTTACATCCCGCCAGCAATGAATAAGAGTTTCAAGTTTTCCATATTCTTGCCAACACTTGGTACTGTCTGTCTCTTTTATTAAAGCCATGCTCGTGCATGGGAAGTGGTATCATACAGTAGTTTTGGTCTTTTGTTTTTCTTATTTAACACACATTTGTTAGTGTTTCATTCTATGTGAATGACATCCTATCTTTAGGGAATAGTAAAGCGTAGTTAAGCTTTAAATTTTTTTATTTATTTCAAATTAATATGAGGGTATAACTTTTTAGATTATATTGTCCTCACTTCCAAGGCAAAGTTCCAGTTGTAAAAGCGCCTCTCACCCAGGGGGTGTGCTATCTACCCTCCCATGGTGCCCCTCAGCATATAGAAGTTTTGATTCTCCTTTTCCTAATGTCTAACCATGTTGAGTATCTTCCCATGTTTATTAGCCATTTACATATCTTATTACAGAAATGCCTATTCAGAGCCTTTGGCCATTTTTGATTGTTTTATTTGCCTTTTTCATCGTTCAGGTGTTTGACTTTTTAATATATTCAAAATATAAGTGCCTATCAGATATACGATTTCTAAATATTTCCTTCCATTCTGTGGATTGTCTTTTGACATTTTTGATGGTATCATTTGAAACAAAAAAATTCTCAGTTTTCCTGAAGTTCATACTTATTTCTAAGAATTTATGCTTAGTATTAAAATAGATGAATAGCACCATAATGAACATCAAGCCTCTATCATACAAGGACAAATAAACAGATAAGCTCACTTAGGAATGATAGTTTTGATGAACAGTGAAAACACAAATTCCAGGATAAATTCACTATAGAAAAAGTTTTGGAACAGCTCCTGTATAATCATTTTTCAGTTGCCCTTCTGAGAATTCCCTAGAGCAGTATATTACACTGAAGCACTCACTTGATTCTTTTATATGGACTTAGCTTTACTAAAGGGAAATCTCGGGTTGGTTAAAATATCTATTGATTAAAGAGGCTATGGCTTTGGGAGGCTGATGGTGCAGTGGTTCCCTGTCTTGTTCTTTTTCCCTCAAAAAATCTGCAGATAGAAAGGAAATAAAGCTAAGATTTACTCAGCTCATAACGTGTGCCAGGCACTTTATAAGACATTTTAGTACATAGAAAAATAATTCATAATACAGTCATTCCAGAGAGGTTCTGCAGCCACAAAATATGGCCCTGCTTTGTTTTCTAGTCCTAGCGATAGAGAATTGAAACATTCATTCAATTCGTTCAAAGCATTTTTGCTAAATGCCTACTATGTGCCAAGTATTGTACTCGGTATCACAATTGCAAATGTGATCTATTTATCCTCTACAGGGTTTAGTTGGAGGGGTGAAGAGAAAATCTAAGAAAAATAGATATAATAAAATATTATAAGAAAAGAATATTTATAGGGTACAGGAGATGAATAAAAGATAACAATATTAGTGAATATATAGATGCTTTACATGGGTTGCCTCATTTTAAAATACACAGCAACACTGTAAGTCCAATCTTTCTGTCTCTACTATACAAACGGGAAATACGAGCCTCAGGAAAGTTAAAGAACTTAAAGGTCAGAAACATTAATAAGCAAAACAATAGACAGTGAAACAAACCAGGGTTCCCTGATTGCAGAACTGTGTTTATTACAGTTCTGTTATCAAGGTTCCCAAAGACTCATTCTGTTTGTCCCTTTAATTAAGCTGGAAAGAAAAGTACCAGCCCACAAGTGTCAGTCATTCTGTCACTCACCTGCCTCTGTCTATTGATTATTAATGTATTCTCCATATAACTCTTCTTCACTTTTAGATTTATCCTAATACAACATCAGACTGCAATAACTATTAGGCATACATAATAACTCCTGAGAATAGTTTTTAACACAGTATTTTAAAACACTTATTTTTTCGTACCATGTTAAGCCTGGTGGCAAATTGAATCATTGTTTACAATTCTTCATGCCTTCCCCCTTGATGCCTTCTTTCTACAACCTTTACCACTACCTTTTTAATTCCCATTTCTGAAGTGGGCAGAGGTAAGGGCCCAATCCCACTGATATTGGATTTGACCACTGATCTGCTTTGAATGAAGGCATGTGGGCAAAAGTAACATGTGCATTTGCAGCTGAGGCTGATGATGCAACATGCATTGTGCTGTCCTGAGCATTCACGATGCACCATTCAGCGGCTGGTGCATCTTCAGCCTGAATCCTGCAGTCAACACAGGTGGAAGGCAGCAGACCCAACTCAGCCTAGATCAGGGGCTCTCCACCGGTCTGAGAAATAAATACTTGTGGTTTATGTCACCAAGATGGTTATACTGTGGCCATGAAGTTCGTGTGCACTTTATGTCCACCCTGAAGTTGTTATTTACACTGGAGTAGCTAATGGAGAGAAGCCTCCTCCTCATCCACATGAGGAATTTAGAAGATAAGCACTCCAGATTCCTTTATCTGATTCACCTCTCCCCTTAAATGTATCAAACTTAGCAGGTCAAAAATGGAACCCTTTGTTTCCATCTTTCATCTTGCTATCAAAGCAAATGGCGCCATGATCCAGTGAGATGTCCAGTAGGTCATCCTGGGCCCTCTCCATTTCGTGGATCACCGTATCTAATCCATCAGCAGCTTTTCCAAAGATTTTCTGATTCATTCACCTAGACCCTCAATAGCCTCTATACTTGCGACCAAAAAGATCTCTTCTGCTCACCAGAAAGAGAGTGAAAAGACAAATCACAAAATGCAAAAGATAAAGAGGCTTATGACCAACCAAAGGCTGGTATGAGCTTAGAGCAGGGCCGTCCAATACAAATATAATGCAAAACACATTTGCAATTTGAAATTTTCCAATATCATAATAGTCATTTAAGAAATTTAGAAATAATTTTAATAATACAGGGGCAGTCCTCCAGTTATAAATGAGCTAGATTCTCTAGGTTGTTCTTAAGTTGGATTCAGATGTAAGTTGGAACAGGTAAATTTACTTATTACCTGCAGTAGCCTCTGTGCGTAAATGTGAGTCACATGTCAGTCCGATGTTTGTAACCTGGGGACGGCCTGTATTTTAGATAACCCAATGTATAAGAATGTCATCATTTCAACAGGTAATAAATATAAAAATTATGACTGAGAATTTTAAATTTTTTCATGCTATTTTCAAAATTTGGGTTTTAGGGTAAAGTGACCCCCCAATTCAGGTGCTCGACAGCTGCGTGTGGCTAATGAGTCGTCTGAAAATGTCTGAGTCCATAAAAAAAGACAGTCTTCCCTCGAGGTGGGAAAAAGTCACGAACACAAAACCAATGACTTAGCCGTCTTGTGTTCACAGACAGAGCACATTTAAAATATTTCTTCTGAGGCCAGTTCTAGGCACCGTAGTGATGGTAATAGGAGTCTCCCTTCCCCAAATGGCTTAATTCCCACTAGTTATGATTTTGTTACTTAGATGTTAATCAGATGGACCACATTTTCCACTGAAATTTCCTGTTTGCTTCTACGATATTTTAACAGTTGTCAATGTTCCTAAACATTTAATTACCCAAGATACTTTTAATTTTGATAGCCAATTCATTCCTCTTGGGAAAAATTGTGGTTTTCCATGACAGAATCATCACTATCCATCCAAAAGTTGAGGGGCGGACAGGAAAAAAAATCATGGAGGTATACAAATGTATTTATATTCTACAATTTCAAAAGAAGAAATTAAATAACCAAGCGTAACATCTAGCTCTTTGCAGAAAGCATCCCCACAAAGGATATTTTCTTATCTCTGGAAAACATTCACCTTGTTAAGTCCACTATTTTATATATACCTGAGAATCCTGTCCTTTCAAAAGCATAATTATGGCAGTAATTTTGCTGTGCTGTTCAGAGGAGTTCGGGAAAGGTTATCCATTTCCTAAATGCTGCCATTAGACTTCTTGGAGTTCTTTGTTCATAGAATTCCTGATAAACCTCCTCAGAGAAATAAGAGAGGAAAGGAAATAATTATTGAGCCTCAAGAATAAAACTTCTAATAGCATTAGAAGCGTTAGGCGGGAAGTGGACTCATTCTGAAGAAAGAGGAAGTTAAATATTTGAGCCCCTTCTAGGCTGAAGATTCGCTATTAGTAGGGAAAAGGTGCGTTGAGAGTTCACGCTGAGTTCTCTTATTCAAGTATCCTATGATGACAACCATAATATCTGGTATGGATTTTCTCAAAATAGGGAGTAAAATAAATAAAAGTTATAATAAAACCTGTTGATAGGGTAAAACAACAAAAATCACAGCAACATTAAAGAAAAAAAAAAACACCAAAGGGAGTAAAGCTACCATGTTAGAAAGTGAATCAACAGAGTGAGGGCCCAACTCTATCAATAGGAACAGCCAAGAAAGGCAATATTCCATGGTGTACATATACCACAATTTATTGATCCATTCATGGGTCAATGGGCACTTGGGCCTATGGGGGTACATGTGAGTCTTTCTAAATGTAGAATATAGATGTCTTAACACAATAATTAAGAAAATGACATGAAGGTAATGTTAACCAGTTAGATGAAAGTATTTCAAACTGTATATAGAAACAACACACTGTACCCCATGATAGTATTAATAAAAAAGAAAAAAAGTAAGAAGAAATAGCATGGAAGCCAAGTGACCACTCAGCAAGCCTGGGATTGATGTTAATTTAGAGGTAGCCAGTAGGTCCCCACAAGCCCCCAGTGTGAGCATCAGGGGCAGGTTAAAGAGAAAAGCAAGAGTGGTCGCAACAGCTCCCCCTATAGGGGATATGATGACACTGGGCACCAGAACTGGAGGGAGAACTTTGGTTGAACCACCCAGATTTTCCTGGCAAGGACAAGGAAGTTGTTGACTAATTTGCGAGCCTGGACAATGCACTATGTGTGTGGACAGGGAGTCAAAGGTTCTGTTCCCTTCACTGGATACCTTATTCCTGCCTTACAGCAGCCTGGAGACTGCAACCCCAAGTCACCCTGCTCTCACTCGCTCTGAACAGAGCAAAAGTTTCCACACTTTCCAAAGCATACTTCCCCTTCAGCACTTTTTAAAACCTACTTACCAATTTTATGGACTACTTATTTCATTCTGCATGTGATTTATAATGTGAAAAATCCCAACCAGTCTAGTTTATGGGCAGGAAGATGGTCCTACTGAGCTTTGGAATTGCTGTGCCTGTTCACTGAGCTATAATATATAGCCCAGGTATTTGGGGGAGATTGTGTCCGAATCCAAAATTTGAGCTGACGGGGGAAAAAGAAAAAAAGAAAAAAGCACATTACTTTAAATTAAGCCTGAGAACAATGTTTCTCCAACTTCATTTCCTATTTCTCAATCTTCCTCTGGGCAATTAAAAAGTAAAACATCGCTTCGGAAGATATATATTTAAATACTTTGCAGGGAGCCCATAATTTGAATCTAAAACACCCTAAATTACCTGTCCATTAGCAAAAATCAGATCCAGCACTCCCCAAACTACTTTGTTTAATTGAAAGCAGTCGAAGAACAACCGTTCATTAATATTCAAATTCAATGTCTTGAACTAATTTACCACTATTTGAATAGTCTGTCATGGTATGAAATTAAAAGTAAAGTCATAAAGCTAAGAAGTATTGCTAATAGACTACCCTTCACTTGGATTAATATAGATTAATGGATTAAATCTACCTTGATTAATATAGGAAGCCAATGTAACCAAAATGACCTATTACTTTTGTTCTTGATAGCAAGGATATTTTCTGCCCAATTTTCAATTTTGAGAAATTCCAACTTTACAGGACAATTGTAAGAATAAGACAATGTCTGTATACCACTCACTCAGATTCATCAATTATTAACCTTTTGCCATGTTGTACCTACTTTTAAATAAATCATGAAAAGGAGAAGGAAAAGTCAGTTGATCTTGACACATCACCACTAAAATACTCAGCCTTTATCTCCTAAGAACAAGGACATTTTCCTATATAACTACAATTCAATGATTATACTCAAGAAACTTAACATGGATACGATTCTATCATCTAATAGTATTCAGTCCACATTTAAATTTTTCTAATTTTTCCAGTAATTTTTTATAACTTTACAAAACTAAAAATTCGGTAAAGAATCACACATTAAATTTAGTTGTCATATCCTCATCTACTTTATTCTAGAACAGTTCAGCAGATTTTAATTTTCATCCTTTTTTTCTAAATGATTCTGGGAGAAAATTGGAGGGATTATCAGTAAATACCGCAGCATGTGTCTCTAAAGAGCAAAGCCCTTACAGAAATATGGTTCAATTTTTAAAATCAGTGTTTATTTTTGTTGCTATATTTAAGATACCATTTATTATAAAAATTCATTGATTCTTCTTCCAGAAAATGGAGAAAACAAAACATAGTAGGAGATAGGGAAACATTATTAGCACCTAGTACTAATAATTTAGTAAAAATGATGATAGTTATCATAACTAAATAATAGTGAAAAACAATGCAATCGCTATTCTGTTACATTTCCTTACAGTCTTTTCTTTTTATGTTGTTGATTTGCCTATTTGATTTCACATCATTACACAGAAGGAATATCATAATGGGAAAATTTAAATGATGCATTTTAAATTCCATTTAACAGCATCTCCCTCTAAAGCCAGAATGACCGAGACCCAAACACAGCTGGATAAATGCCATCAAAAGATTCAGGCTGATAATTCCAGAAATCACTGTCAAGATCCCCTTAACCCCAAAATGCTATCTAGAATTGCAGTGATAAATTGACACACAAAATCTTGCCATTATACATATAATATTTAGAGCTTCTAGGCAACTCTTGGTCCATAAAGTAGTAGCTTCAGCCAAACTGAAGTGGATTCCAGAATTTTCCACTGCCCTATCTAATTGAAGAAATTGGCATGGATGAGAGAGCACAAGGTGGGGAGAGAGGGGAACTATCTCAATTGCACTACTGCAGATCACCCTAATGCCTCTTTAAGATCTGCCTATAGGACTTGACCAAGGAAAAAGTATACACTTAAAGTGAACTTCAGGGCAATAAAGTCCATTGAAAAATCATGAGTTGATACAATCTTGGAACAAATTCAAGGCCTTCAACATTTCCCCAGATTTTTTTTTTCTTTTATCATTGTCAAAGTGCTCTGTATTTCCCACACAGAAAGTGTCCTCAGGCTCGGCACCTGTGACGCAAGCAGCTAAGGTGCCAGCCACATACACCTAAGGTGGCGGGTTTGAATCCAGCCTGGGCCCGCCAAACAACAATGATGGCTGCAACTAAAAAATAGCTAGGCGTTGTGGCGAGCGCCTGTGGTCCCAGCTACTTGGGAGGCTGAGGCAGGAGACTCACTTGAGCCCAGGAGTTGGAGGTTGCTGTGAGCTGTGATGCCACAGTACTCTACCCAGGGGGAAAGCTTGAGGCTCTGTCTCAAAAAAAAAAAAAAAAGCAAGTGTCCTCAGATAGTACCATCCAGTATATGTTGCAAAGGAAATGTGGATACAATGTTACATGAACACTGACCTTAAGAAGCACTGTGGGGATTGGTGGTACTGCCTGATTAAGTACAATGTCTAGGGTTTTGTTTTTGTTTTTGAAGTTTACTTCAGTCAAAACTCTATGGGAAGTCAGGCATAGACAACAAAGAATGAAATACTGCCCCGAAGTGTATATATTTCTTACCAACTGGCCAGAGTTTTACACACATGCTCGATGAAAGCCTTGACAATTTTTAAATGACTAAACTCTTCTGAGAAAGCAAGAAAGAATTTGATATTGTTCTACTCAAAGAAGTCTATTAGTTGTGTAATTTAGTTCGTTTCTAAATGCAAATGTAGCTATTCTGTATTAATAAATCTAGCAGAAAAGCCAGAGAATATTCTAAGAAGTCATTTCAAAACTTTTAAAAGTTTATAACATTTTTCCAATAAGTGTAATAAAATCAGAAATTAAACTTCCATCAGGTAATACATGTATTCATATATAGTCATATATTATATACATATAGAGTCATATGGACATATAGCAAATTCCTTAAGTCTTACCGGACTGTTGATGTCAGGAAATAATTATGTAAGACATATATTCTTAGTATAACTCTTTTCCCTTTTCTTTTTATTAAGTCATATACACGTAGATCATGAATCTATTTATGCATATGTGGGGTACAATGTATTGATTTTTTCATACAATCTGACGTGGTCACATCAAACCAATCAACATAGCTTTCGCCTCATTTACTTGACTATTGTGTTAAGACATTTATGTTCTACACTTGACAGATTTGACTTGTACCCCTGCAATATGCTGCAAGGTGTGGTCCTGCCTTTTACCCTCCCTCTATCAAACCTCCCCCTCCCTTTCCCTCATTATTTCAACCCCCGTAAGCACACACACAACTTATAAAATGTAAGAGTCTGTGTGGTCTCTCACAACCACAAAGATAAAGTGTAATTAATTAACTCAGAGTCACGCACCCTTCCAAACCCAGGAAACTAAGCTGTGCTTTGAAATTTTCTAGAATAATCTTACACGACCACTCTTTTCCACAGCTGTTAAAAGAAACAATCCATTATTTTATGCATATATAATAAAGAAGGATTAATTGAAGTAATAAATTATGACTAGGAACTGTTTGTTCTTCCAGAGAGTTATTTTTCTTTTTTTAGTAAATAATACAGCTCAAAATAAAGTTTATGCTTTTATGATATCATTAAATGTAATTGATACTCTCGATTTTTCCTGTTATGTTTTGTTTAGAAAAAGGAAACAGCCATTTGTTAATATTAAGCTTGGGTAGTTCTAATAGCTCCTATGAAAATTATATACCAAGTACTTGATATTGTTCTACTCAGAAAAATCTATTTGTAGCATAATTTAATTAGTTCATTTTTAAATGCAAATGTAGCTATTTTTCATTACTGTAATCTAGCATAAAACCCAGAGATCTCTTCAAGAAGTAAGTTTAAAACTTTTAAAAGTTTATAAAACTCAGTGAATAGGAAGATGGCAGAGCAGAGACAGCTTCTTTGCAACTGGGTGGGGTGAGCCTGAGGAGAGAAGACTCCAGGCACCTCTGGCTTGTGGGCTCTGCCCAGAAACATCCCTACAAGGGCACAGGGAGGCAGTGGGAGACTTGTGATTGGTCTGAAGCTGGCTGGCTGTGGTGGCTGCAGGGACAGCAGCTACCGCAGCACCAAGAGTTTGCTACACCCTCAGCATGGCCTCTTCTGAACATACAGCAACTTTCCACTCTAGTTCCCACTGCCTTTGGGCAACCAACATGCTTGATACCCAGAAGGGAGAACTAGAATCTTGTAACTGTGAAGAATTCCAATTCCCTTAAATCTGACTCAATTTTAATCACGTTATTCAAGCTTTACCAAGAAGAACTGGAGCCGACTGTGAGACTATTAGATATTTTTTGAATCATCACTCATCTTTCAATAAGGACTAATTTAGTTATTCATTTACAGATTTTTTTTTTCATTTCTCAATATGCTATAGTGGAATTTCAAATGAAGCATTCAGCCAGAGTCCATAAAGTGATTGCAATTTTCCTTTCCCTACCGAGGGATAATATTGAGAAAAATAAAATGGAACTCAACTTCAAATGCATCCTAATTCTCCCACTGCATAAGAAAACTCTAAGAATGGCACTATAATAAAGGAACATTAAAAGTGGCCTCAAGTCAAGTCACTATTCCAACTGGTGTCTTCAAACTGATTAGTTTCTTTGTTCTTTTGCTAAGCAAAGATACTTTGCTCTATTTTCTAGACAAGCTAAGCATTTGTATATACGGTAGAACCTCCATAGTTGACCACCTCCCTACATTGACCATCTCCTTAAGTTGGCCTAATTTACATAGACCAGACATGCATCCTATGTACATTTCAGTACATATCAGTAGGCTTAGTTCCCTATGTTGACCCCTTCTGTATGTTGGTGGGTTTGCTACAGGAAGAGCTCATGGAGTCAGCACCACCTAGGTAGGGTCTGTGTTAGACAGTTATCAGACTGGACTTAAGGAGTAGAGAAGCCAGCTTATTGAAAACAGACTTTATCTAGTGCACATTTTAATTCAGAACTGGACTCCTTACCTAATAAATGAGTGGCTTTTCCATACTATCATCTTGGAGGTGGAGGTGGGGGGAGTTGCCAAATTCTTTGACTTTACAATGACTGAGGCCAAAATGGAGAAGATTTATCAATTTAAGAACTCTCTGACAATTCCAAGTGATTTTATTTTTAATATATAGAACCAGTGCCTTCCTTCCCAAGTAATTATCTAAATAGATACAAATGCGCTTTAAAATTGTCCCAGTTTCTGGACACCATTATTCTGAGTTTGTTTCTGCCATCCTGAAGCCCAGAGTACAATTATCTTTGAGAATGGGGAATGATTTTTCAGGTAGGTTTCCTTTGAAAAAGAGAAGGCGTTTTCCCCAGGTTTCCATTTCAAGAAAATTAAATTGAATTGGATTTTCAGGTACTATTAATTGATGTAACAAAGAGAACAGAAACCTGATGATTTGGCTCAAGGCCTTTTTTTAGAAAAGGAAAAGACTTCAGTGAGAATGGCCTCCAGACCCAAATGTCAGACTTCTTGCTGCTTCTGCAGCAATACATGTAGTTTAAAAAAGTAAAAGGCAACAATGGATCTGATCATTTCTCTGGGGACAGCATATTTTTAACTGCGGTTTCTATATTCCACATTTCAGAAGTCTCTGAGATATATTATTTATAGCAAGGCGGATTTAAAAGAAAGACTGAATGATCTATAAAAAAAACTTTTAAGTTGTATCATTTTTTTTTCCAGAATACATTTTTAGTTTCCTGTATTTCTAATGTATTTCATAGAGAAATTTTTATTTGCCGCCTTGTAGGCTAATTGGTTAGATAAAAGGCTCCTACGGCAAGCAAAAATGCATTAGGTCACTAATAAATTTTCTACATGAAAAATAGGAATGTTGCTAATTTTATCTTTAAAAGTATGCATTAGTATGCACGTATATATCTACAAAAATTTTTATGATCTAAGAATTCTTGTATTGAGGTGTATTGAACATTGGCCTAAATGTCTACAGATGAAGAGAAAAAGAGAGAAATGGTAGAACTGGTTCCCTAAAGCTTATATTCTCAAATGGGGTGAGGGGGTGACATTGCCCCCAAGGGAGTAAAAATTGCTTCTTGGGTTCAAGAAAGTCTTGGATATCATAATGGTTTATGGTCCTCTGTGATAAGCGGAATAATGCTTTGAAGGGATCTGCTTCAAAGAGCTCCATTCACTAATCCCCAGCACCTGTAAGCACGTCATCTCATATGACAAAGAGGAATTAAGATTATACATGAAATTAAAGTTGCTACCTAGCTAACCTTAAGAGGTGAGATTACCCTGGATTACCCAGGTATTCCCAGCATCATCACAACAGTCCTTAAACGTGGAAGAGAAATATGGGGTGATAGAAAAAAATACATACAACATTTGCTTTACAAATGGAGGAAAAGGACCACAAACAAAGGCATGTGGGTGGCCTGTAGATGCTGGACATGAACTCTCTTCTAGACTTGCAGAAAGGAATTCAGCCCTGCCAACCCCTTCATTTTACTGCAGTGAGACCTGTTTTAGACATGCATTCCCCTGGAACTATGAGATGACAATTTGTGTTGTTGCTGCTAATTTAGCAGTATTTGTTACAGCAGCAACAAAAAACTAATACACCCTCCTGAAGGCCAGAGTATATACACAGATATGTAATGTATCTGTGGTATGAAATGTTATTGGTGGGATATTAGGAAAATGTCTAAAAGGTTTCCTTGGTGAGGGCAATAATTTAAAAACAAATGTTGAAGAACATTGCACAAGAAAGTGAAAAGCAGGTTCTCTGCTCAAGTATTTCCTAAAACAGGAACATAGTAAATGTTTGGATGAGTAAATTTATAGTATGAGAATCTTGCTTTCTTTGGAGCAAATCAGAAAGTTAGCACAAATCGAGTTATTCCTAAGTAGGAAGAACTAAGAAGTTATCCTACTGGGATAAGATCTGAAAAAAATCAAAACATAAACAATATGGTTGCTATGAAATAGAAACCTGAAAATCACCGGTACAGGAGAATGATTATATAATTACACATGCATAGTTGCAGGGAAGAAAAAGTTTGAAAGTTTATAGGCCAAAATGTTAACAGTGGGTTCTCCAGATTTTTAATTCTCTTTCTGTTTTTTATTGTTGCTGTTGCTGCTGTTTGTTTGTTATAATTTTCCCACAAGAATTATAAATTGCAGGAAGGTTTTACTAACTGCCAGTAGTTGGTACTTGGAGGGGGACAAAAATTATAATATTCAACATATACTGATAACATTTGCTACATAGTATTTTGTATATTGTGTCCTAAATCGCCTGTAATTACTTAAGTCCAATATGCCTTGAGTATAACAAATTTAGTACCTTTTGTTCTCCTTTTAAAAAAAAAAAAAAAATATATATATATATATATATAGGCACCCTCTATGCATACAAGGTCTGATAATCACGTTTATGGACTAATCCTTGAAAATGTACTATTACCTCATTGCTGACTATCACCACAGTCACCAGATGGCCAATGGGAGGACTACAAAGGTGACCATAGTGATATTCTGCAATGAAGTATGTAGCACTTCTCTTAGGATGAGTTCGCAAACTTAATTGTCTGACCTTGTAGCTATGTCACATATTTACATACAAAAAGTGATAAAACACTGAGGCACGTTACAACATGAACAATATATACTGTGGCCTCCCTGACAGTAGATGTCCTAAATGTCCAACAATAGGGGTCTAATTTTAAAGTCATACAACATTCACTATACAACTATCTTTTAAAAGGAAATATTGATATGAAATGTTCTCTAAGATAGATTTAAATACTAGTTGTTCATGTAACATATATTTAATTACTGTACTGATACATCTATGCATATATATATATATTTATGTAAAATAATCTGAAGATACCCAATACAGCTATGAGCTACTTGATCTGCTGAGAATTTCAAGTCTCCGTATTTTGAAAGGATGAGCCATAATTAATTTCAGACTCTGGCACAGGTCAATGGTAGTCAAATGATATAGAGATTCAAGGATCTCCAATGCAGGGACTATATGGAGATTCACTTCATTAGAGATTAAGTGATACTTGCATTAATAAAGTCATAGAAATAATTTTAATTTCTTATATAGTCCTTCATGTCCTTGGTATTCCTACAGTTCTTGATGTCTGGATCTACTGATTGCATACTAGGCAGTAACGGGTATAGCCTAAGTTCGCCTAAATGAAAAAGCAATGCCCATAGGAAGAAGCAGCTTCAGAAAAACACCAGAGCAATGGGAAACCCTGGACTTGACCAGTGGGAAAACAACACAATTGCTTCTTTCCCTAGTTTCTCCATTAGGGACCAGCTTTGCCTATAGAAAATAAGGAGAAAGTCTATTAACATTTTCTAACTTTTTATGAGACTTCTCAGTGGGAAAGAAGAAATATTGTCCCAACACTCTGGAGTTTATTACCCTGCAATTGTTTATGGCTTTGCTACAACAAATTGCAGTAGTGGAAATGTATCTCAATATATTTTCAAGATGGCTTTACTTAGGTGACAGCTTATATATTTTTTATCCCTGAATCAGCCTCTCTGACAGTAGGAAAAACATTGTTATTTAAATGGGCCTCCTTATTTTGATTATAGCTTTGATGCACTAAACGTGTCTATCAGAAAAACGGGACTATTTCAGGCATGAAAAGCTATGAACCGCTCTGATGTCTTGATTTTAAAAGTGTTTTTAGATTATTTTAGTGGCCATATACAGGCCCAATAATATATACATACAGACACAATATATATATATTCTAGAATATTTAAAATATGCTAAAAATCACAAATAGGGAAATATAAATTAAAGTCACAATAAAATATCACTGCACACCTACTAGAACAGATATAATTTGAAAGATAGACAATTAAAATCCTCATACATCACTGGTGGGTTTATATGTGGTATATCCATTTTTGCAAAGCAGCTTGGCCATGTATTAAAATTCTAAACATAGAATTGACATATGACCTAGTAATTCCACCCCTAGGCACATACCCCAAAGAAATGGAAACGTATGTTCATACAAAAAGTTGTACATGGATGTTCACAGCAGCATTATTTATGATAGCCGAAAGGGAGAGATAATCTAAATTCCCATCTGCTGAAAGTAGAATCCATCAACAAAAGTGATAAAACACTGATGCGCGTTACGACAGGAACAAACCTTGAAGACATTACGCTAAGCGAAAGAAGCCAGTTACAAATGACCACGTATTGTACGAACCCACATACATATAACACTCCCATTAAGCATATTTATACAGAGAGAAAACAGGTGAGTAGTTTCTTGGGTCATGGAGCCAGGGGAAAGGAAGGACGAAGGGGGAGTGACTGCTAATCGGTAAGGTATTTCTTTGGGGAATGGGTGATAATGTTTTGACTTAAATTGGGATGATGGTTGCACAAGTCTCTAAGTTTACCAGAAAAACACTGACCTGCATAACTTAAAATGAATGAATTTTATGATGTGTCAATAAGACCTCAATCAAGCAGTTAAAAAATCTAGTAAGGTTCCCAATGTGCAAAGAACATCAGCAGGACATCAAGACCATGATAATTCAGGAGATCTGGTCCTCTGTATGCAACCGAAGAACCTCACATATCAAACTTGGCATACAAAATTTTAAATGGTAACAGAGGCTTAGGTAATCTTTAGCTACAAAATAGTTCGCTGCCTAGTTTTCTTTGAAATAATTTATTAAAGTGAGAGTGAAGTTGGAATGTTCACCTTGAAAGGTCCCTCTCCAGACTAGTTTTCCTGCAGAACAAATCAAGTCATTTCCATGTTCTTTTTAAACTAAATCATAACTGTGTACACTGATGCATTTATGGGGCTCAGTGTACTGATTTGATGTACAATGGGGAATGCTTCCATCGAACTGATAACACAGCCATCACCTCGCTCCTTTTTTCTTTTTTTTCCGCTCCTTTTTCCTAAACAACCATAAATAAGTGGAAATTTTTAACATACCACACAACAGAGTTGTGTTTCTTTTTTTAAGACACTGTAGGAAATGTTTTAGATTTTTATTCCTTGCGGAGGGCACAAATAAATAAGAGGCATAATAGGAAAAATCTGTTCAGTCTTAACTCACTCTTTGTAACTTTCTCTCAAAGCCTGCTAAGACATATCAAATCTGATGTTCTTTTTATCTACCCAAGGGCAATGGTCCTCATTAACCAGGAAAAAAATCTACAAAGCTAGGACAGAAGGACCAAGGTTGATGGTTATCTCATCAGGGCATGCAATGCTCGCAAGGCACCCAATTGACAGATAGTATTGAGAAGCTAAATGTCAAGGCCATGGAACAAAATGCATTGCAGCACTCGGCTATCGCCAGCATTAATCCCTTTATTCAAAGTTCTGTTAATGAATGATTACAGGACACCAGAAAGTGGGCTGGAGAAGGGGATGAAATTGAACCTTTGCTTTCATCACTCTAATGATAAAAAACAGGGCCTTAGAAATCTTTGCATCAAACTCATCATTTCAAATCCAAAATCGTATTAATTATGAATCTAAGAAGCACACTCACTTTATGAGGTATAAATTTTATACTTAATAAAGCTGTTAAAAAATATATGGTAAGCTTTCCAGCATACAAAGAGCATTGGCACTCAAGGAACACTTGCACCTTGGTAACCTCACCAAATATTTTTTAACAGGTTTCTTGAAGTATAATTTAAATACCGTAAGATTGATTCATCTTAAGCATGTAATTCAATGATTTCTTAGTAAATGTATGGAGTGTACAGCCATCGCCACAATCCAATTTTCTCTGTACAGCACACACTTAGAATCTGAAAACCTGAAAGAAATTGAAAGGATTTAAAGAAGGTGCAAAGATCTGTTAACAGTAAGAATATACTTGAACTTTAAAAAAAAAATTATATATATATAAAAATGTCACAATGTAACCCCAGATAATTATTGAAGAAACAAAAGGGAGATTAGCCCTAAATTATATGAATGCATCATTCAACACCGACCATATTGTCTACATGTCATACAGTTATATTATTATTTATTTATTCATTGATTTATTTACTCAGTCAATTGATATTTACTAAGTTTCTACACGGGCCAAGAGTTTGCCTCCAAGAGTTTACACAGAGTGAATCTTTTTATTTGATGCGATAACATATGAAGACCACAGAAAGGATTTTTTTTTATAAACCACAGATGCCCATAAAAAACACACAGAATAATTACAAAGAAAATCTACTGAGCTGATGTTACTGTGCGCATACGACAAATAGCCATCTAATTCTACTGATAACATTTAACTCAAATCTAACACATTTCCTTCCATTATTATTTTTTCCCAAGAGACATATAGTTACTTCAGTAAGTCTTAAACAGCCCTAACTTTTTGAACAGTCACACAGTATTATCTTTCCCAGTTGCTCACAGACAAGAGATTTGCTGCATGGGATTGGGGAGAAAGAACCCTTGGGTCCCTCTAACTCCTCTGAACTTCAGAAATAAAATGAGAAAAACAATACCCACGGGAAGAATCATAAAGAGAAGTAACTAAAATAATGATTATGAGCCCAGAACTGGCTCTTACTCAGTATGTGTACCTGTTATCTGTTATAGGTCCTTGCCCCTTGCCTAAGAGACACCAGGCCATTCACCCAGAGGAACGGTTATTGCTAGAAAGACAATATGTAAAAGTCATGTGACACCAAAGTGTGAAGACATAGGGCCCAGCACAGTGGCTCACGCCTGTAATCCTAGCACTCTGGGAGGCCGAGGTGGGAGGATAGCCTCAGCTCAGGAGTTCAAGACCAGCCTGAGCACGAGGGAGACCCCATCTCTACTAAAAATAGAAAACTTAGCCAGGCATTATAGCAGGGGCCTATAGTCCCAGGTTCTTGGGACTTGGGGAGGCTAAGGCAGGAAGTCATTTGAACCGAGGATTTTGAGGTTGCTGTGAGCTTAGCTGATGGCAAGGCACTCTAGCATGGGCAACAGGGAGAGACTGTCTCAAAAAAAAAAAAAAAAACAAGTATAAGAGATAGGCCTCTAGTGACTGATACAAGTGGAACCAATACCTATCACACAAACCTTAGTGAGACAGGAGGATGGGCAGTCTTATCAGAAATTCTCTGCAGTCAGAGAAATTAAGCCAAGTACAAGCAAATGAACGACCCACAGTCATACAGACAGCCAATGTCCAGGCCAAGTGAATCTTTCCTCAATTTACTATTTAACCTACTAACTTCCACTGTCCCT
The DNA here is from genome assembly GCF_000181295.1 of Otolemur garnettii. Lineage (NCBI taxonomy): Eukaryota > Metazoa > Chordata > Mammalia > Primates > Galagidae > Otolemur > Otolemur garnettii. Next base: position 13,509,587 of record NW_003852414.1, on the reverse strand, counting down.
ATGGACAACTCGCACTGAGTTTCTGGGGGAGGATCTTTTCCAGATGATCTTTCTCTATAGTTTTATAGTGATTTTGAAATTATGGGACAGTATCTCTTACTGGTTTTGTGCTATTTTTGCCATTTATTCATCTATATCTGCAAACACTGGGTAGATTCAGAGGTCACTGATGTAAACGTTTCTATTCTTCCTAACAAATGCAACAGTGGGCACGTTTCGTTACACAATTGTTCTTACGTTTTACTGTAGCACATGTTGGCAAAGAATAAATGTGCTAAAACTTTTTCTAAATCCACCCTTTTTCTGTTCAAAGGTGCAGGGAGATATAAACAAAACGCAGTTCCCAATTAAACATGCCTCATTAATCATTGTGAGGTGCTCGGATAAAAGGCCTGTCTTGGCTACTCAAGATCCACCAAACCGTTAAAGTTGACTCACAATCAGAAAAGTTGATTTAAAAAAAAA
>NW_003852414.1:13459610-13509102 GCF_000181295.1 Otolemur garnettii | reverse complement strand
TTTTTTTTTTTTTTTTTTTTTTTCACAAAACCATATGTTCCACATGGAAGGCATAAGCCCGGTCGTGTCATTTGGGCATTGTCTAGTGAGATGTGTTCCATCTGTATGTTGCTTCCAGCCTGGAAACAAAAGATCAGGTTGGAAGCACTTTTCCTGTTTCCAATCCACCCTCCCAGCCTCCCGCACCCACCCCATCCCCATGCCCACTCAGCCCTGGAAAAAAAACTTGCAAAGCAGACACCCATTTCTGGTAGCTACTTAAAATAGCAGCAATTCTGAATCAACATATTACCTACTGTCCCCTCCCTCTCCCCTTCAAAAGCTGTGCTTCCAAGATGCCAGCTGTGAAAGCCTCAGGGCCAAGGATTAGAGGTCAGCCAGCTTCATTCGTAGCCCACCAATGAGAAGCAAGCCTCTCTGTTTCTCTCTGCATTCCTATGATTTCACTAAATAATAGAAAAAGAAACCCAGTGAACAAAAGGATAAAAATGCCATGGAAGCTCATTGTCCAGTTACTGTCTGGAGCAGTCGTGTTGCCTGTTGTTAAGGTCACGATCGTGAGACTAAGACTTGCAGGGAAAGAAAGTCTTGAAAAGAGGACATCAGGGATATTTTGCTTAAAACATACTGGCCTCACACAGACAGTCTTTCTTTTTCTTTTCTTTTCTTTCTTTCTTTCGAGACGCTGCTATGTTTGTCAAGTACAATCAATGGCTCTAAAAGCATGTTGAACTAAAGTACTGTAATGGAATGCATCAAATTTATTCTCTCTAGCAGGACACTACTGTGGATGCTCGAAATAACTCAGATTTAAACAGGAGCAAGCTAAGACTTAAAGAAAAACTCCCATGAGCAGAAGCTGCCAGTCCCTTTAACAGCAGATATAACTGAATAATTAAGGATGAGTTGTTTAAAAGATATGCACATCTGTAATCCTGGTGTACAAATCCTTACATCTTCATTTTGTGACTAGTAAAGTCCCTTGCTTTACCCAAGGTTGGAAAACAGTGTTTAGTGATGCTGAGAATATGCGTTTGAGAGAGATTTGGTGTTATTCCAATGAATACAAAGTCACTACCGTAAAGCCAGGAAGGAATTAAATATCCAGGAATTTCAAAACATAATGCAGGTCAGTAAAGGAACGGCCCATAAGTGTGATCAACGTCAGGACACAGTTGTGCAGGACAGATGACCAAACATTAAATGTGACTAAGTCACAGATTTTGATGACATGACCACATAAAGGATTCATCCCACTAACATTTTCCATGAGACTGTTGAACATTTCAAAATAGAATATTACTATTAGCATGCTACAAAGATGTGAGACCAAGGGGAAAATGCATTCTTTGGAATTTGTGTGGGTCGTCACCACTGTGAAGCCTGCTAAAATCTGTTTCCTTAATATCCTTCAGGTCTCAGCACCAAATGGGAGAAGCACAGACATAAACTGGTAAGTAACTGTCCACATGCCTAGTTAGTGTTGGAGTTGGGGGTCCTGGTTCCCCAAACCCAGTTTATCTGGTTCGATTTCTCTGCTGAGCTAGAAAGTTCAACTGAGGCATGTTGATAATTGAAAGCAAAAATGAACAGAAACTGAAAATAAACCTGGAGCACACAGGCAGCACAAATAGAGAGCAGAGCACCCTGTATGAGATTCAGTGTAACAAAGAGAAATTTTATTTAAGAACAAAGGCAAAGTATAGAGCACCTCCAGGGAGAGCTGGGAGCAGGTCCCTCTCATGAATAAGAAGAGGTGAGAGAGATAGGGATGCAAAGGTTTAATAAATACCTCTTCCTCTCCATTTGAAATTGGCTGCAAACTCTTTCATTGGCCTCTCTGTGCCTCTGGGAATTATCACTCTTTTCTATTGGTCATTGATCATTGTCTTCTTCGTCATTGGTTCCTTGGTTACCTCATACTCACATTCCTGTCCTTTTTTTTTTTAGTGAGAGTGCTCAGTGTTCCAATGGGCCCCCCAGACTTCCTTGTTCAGTAAGCCAGGTTATCCTCCCCATCCCCCTTGAAGCCCCTTTCTTAGTGTCTCATGTCAGTGACCTTGATGCAGCACTACAAGAGATTGTGACATTGAAGATTAGTTGACATTTTCATCTAGAAAATTACGGCTTGGCACCTGTGGCTCAAGTGGCTAAGGTGCCAGCCACATACACCTAAGGTGGCGGGTTCAAATCCAGCCCAGGCCTGCCAAAACAACAATGATGGCTGCAACCAAAAAGTAGTGTCTCTTGTCAGTGACCTTGATGCAGCACTACAAGAGACTGTGACATTGAAGATTCGTTGACATCTTCATTTAGAAAATTATATGGGGGCTAAGATCCAAGGTAGCCTACTTTCTACTTCATGCTATATTATAGCACGTATTTTGTAATCTACACAAGTATGATCCATTGCTTTTGTAACCTCACACTTTTTGTAGCGCTAATAATACATCTATCTGGACTTATATCCTAACTGTTCACAGGCAGACTGTATGGATCTGTGCATATAGTGCTATACCTTTAAAAGTAGTAATTAGGAAGCCCACAGAAAAGGGACAGAATAATAATTGCTATTTTATCAAATTGGTTTATTCTTGTCCATTTTCTTCCATTTCTCTTCAAAAAAAAAAAAAAAAAAAAAAGTCCCACAGTTCATAGGAAATCTGAATGACGCAGCCTGATTTATTTACAAAGGCATCCTGAGATCAAACCAGACTGATGGGAGGGAAAGGATTTAAAAGATAAGATGATAAAGGAACCCCAACAAACATCCTCAGGTCAGCCTATCTATTTAATACTCCATAAATGTATAAAACTTAGATGGTACGAATCGGCCTATATATTAGGGTTTCAAAAAGGGAGACAGTAATACGAATTTGTGAGGACTTCTTTATAGAAATCTGATGTGTACTAGAATTATGTAAAGTAAATAATAGGTGATTAAATATATCATTTGCACATTTTCATCCAGTCTCATCTGAATTTATTGGGCAGTAATAAAATAGTAAAAGTAAAATTGTGACCTAAGTATTCTTTCTCAATGAACATGATATAAATATTGGACTAAGAAAAAAATAATAATTAAATGTAGCCATTTTCCCAGAACTAGTCTTGTGAAGTTTCATGATGATGTTTGTTATAATCTTTTCTGATGGAGACAAATGGAGTATTTTCAGACTTGGCCTGTCTTTAAGATCCTGAACGTCTAAAGATGTTTTGTTTTTTTTCATCTCAGAGCAATGGAGTCTTTTTCACTAGTGACTTACTATGATTTAGTGACTTCTTGAAATTCTCTCTCCTGTCCTGTTGTGTGGTTCAGTATCACTGGAGAGATCCCCACATAAGCCAGAAGGAAAACAGTCCATAAGAAGCCTGAAGAGACTGATGTGAGAAATGTCTCATTCCACTGAGATTTCCCAAACGACACAGCACCAGCAGAATTCCACTGGACTGTCTGAAACAGGAAATGTGTTCTGTGGAATATAACTCTCAGAGCATAAAACAAGATGTCTCAAGAAAATAGTTTTACTCATGTTAGGAGAAAAATCATCCTCTTTGCTTGACTACATGTATTTCTCAGACAGTGATAGAGTTCTAATAGTAATACTTGTTAACTCAAAAGTCACCCTGACAAGGAAATGTATAATTTCATTGCTTTAAAACAAAGGAAAGAATTTGAAGAAAACCTATGACTTCCTACTTATCACTTCCCTTTAATCTTAATGTCCTTGTCTTCCCTCAATTATTTTAAAACTTTTTCACAAAGTTTCTTATGCTAACTGTAGTACTGAACTCACAAAATTACTATCAAATAGATACCATGGTAATCATCTTTTTACTGAAAAAGATATTAAAGTTGAGAAATGGTGACAGCCTTGCCCTAGAACCAATAACTAGCAAATAATGAATCCAGGTTTTGAAACTATCTAGAGCTACATAACTTCTTAACTGTTATAAACCCTGCCACCACAAGGAGAATTTAGTAAGAATGCACAGGAGAAGAAACTAGCCAAGTCTAGAGAAGAAAAAAATGTTAAAAAAAAAAAAAAAAAAAAAAAAAAGACTACAGGTAAGAATTCTCAGGACTAAACAAAGAGCTGGAAATAGTGCTCATAATTCATGGAGGATAAGAAAGAATACACAAAAGGCTTTTACTTAGTAGCAGGGCAAAATTATCTCCATGCTAAATGCTCTGTGGACTCACCTAACAATGCTTAAAACTGAAACTCGAAAGGATCACCTTCCAAGTAGCTGAACTTTATCCTAAAGCAAAGCTTATATGAAAAAAAAAAATCTAGCACCCATCAAGGTACTAATGACAATGACTGGTATTCAATCAAAAATTACCGGAATGTCAGAAATCCAGAAAATACAACTCACAGGGAAGAAAAAAATTAAAAAAGAAAAATCTATCAAAACTAAAGTAGAACTGAAACAAATGATAGCATTAGCATAGGGCATTAAAATATTGTGTAAGTATTCTATATATTGGAAACGTGAGAGGAGAGATTGAACCTGGTAGGCACAAACATAGAAAATACAAAAAAATAGACACACTTGTATTTTTTGGTGAAATAGGAAATGCTTTCTAAGATCAAGAAGTAGCTCTCACCACTTCCACCCAGTATTTTACTGGCAGTTCTAGTCAGTGTAATAAGACAACAATAAGAAATGAAGTGCATTCAGGTGAGAAAAGCAGCAGTAAATCTCATTCCTCAGGAGACTTGATCATCTATGTCGAAAACATTGTGGTTTAAGGGAAAAAATCTACTAGAGTCAGTAATTGTGTAACTGATCAAATCAACATTAACAGTTATAATTTAATTAATAAAGTAAAATGAATCTAGAAAGTTTCAGAATATCATCAATATAAAATATCAATTTACTTTTATACTTTTACTTTTCTATAATCAACAATCAGAAATTAAAAATTAAATACAACACCATAAAAATATTAAATATATAGTAATAGGTCCCCTCAAAGGTGTGCAAAACTTGAACAGTTAAAATTATAAAACACTGCTAATAAGAAGTTTTCAATAATTGTAAAAGTAGTAATATGGTCTATTCATTGATTAGAAAATTCAATGTTGTCAAGACATAACACTCCCTGAATTTATCTATAGATTCAACATAATCCACTCAAAATCCCAGAGAGGATTTTTATAGAAATTTTTTAAATGGTTCTAAAACTCATGGGGAATTCAAAAGACCTAGAATAGCAAAAACAAAGTAAAATGAAACTTGGGAAAGGAGGAATAAAATATGAGGATGAAATGATCTGACATAAAGACCAATTGTATAACTGTATTAAGAGAGTGTGGTATTGATGTCAAGATGCATAATCAATGGAAGAAAAGAGAGAATCTAGAAATAGGCCCAAACATGGTTGGTTAATTGACTTTTTCTTCCTTAAATTATTCTTTCTGTGATAAGGCAGAACACAGAGCCCTGCTGAGAATAAAAACAGTACTAGTTTCGCACTGGAGACACTCACTGTATATAATCTACTGGTCGCTCCATCAACACAGGCTCAAATTATGGACAGCTGCACGGTCATTCTAGAGATAAATTTGATCTACATTTGAAAAGACAGCCCAGAAGACAGTTCACAGGAGAACACTTGTGAACCAACCTCCTAAACCAACAGCAGAGGTAGAAAGGAAAAGAGAACAAAATTATCCTGTCATGATCCTCCACAAAAGGAGGTTCTAGGTAGAATTGATTCAACATGGCAGCTCCATACTCTTTGCTAATGAATACAGTGAAATAGCATTCCTTCGGAAGCTGCTGTGTATTGCAGGGTCTCTTGGACACCAGCTTTGCTTTCTGCTTTTGAAATGCCTAAACTGTTATCTAAAGGGTGGTAGTTGGTGGGTTATGTCTGTCTCCATCACAAATGTGCCACTTGCACCCATTTGCTGGCATTGCAAATACAGGGTAGCACAGCGTTCCAGAATTACAGTCATTAGCAGAGCTAACACTAATATAGCACATGATTAATAGTAATAAACAAAGGTGACTCCCTTCTTTAGGCATTCAATAAGAAACTATTTCTAAAATGAGGTATAACTGATTTCATCATTCTCACACCATCCTTCCAGCCACATATGAACTGAATCATCAAAGGTTTTCAACCCCTAGGCCCTTCCTTCCAGTTAGCAGTTTCATCCAGCAGGAGTGGGCCCTGCTCCCATGAGCTCTACAACATACCATCGTATATGTTGAGGCCCCTGGAATAGTTTTATGTGCATATATAGGGTGGTACATCATTGGTTTCTCTTGCCCATTTTCATCATATCACCTACTCAGCTACATCCAATTTGAATGGCTATATCATAAAGCAGAATGTTGCCATCACTTCACAAGATAAAAATAAATATTAATGTCTGCAAAGCCACAGCAAGATTAGGGGAGCTGAGCTTTTTAACCACTCGTTGGTTATCTACTGAATGACAGTTGACCCCACAAACTTCAAAGATACACCCACCCTGGTCTCTCGGGCTCTACACAGAGCTTAAAAATTCATTGTATATCTCAGCTCCTGCAGCCTGGGAGCCATGATTTTGATTTCTAAATGAAACATTTTCTGACACGCCAGAGCTATTCAAAGCCTTGGACATTTTTGCCCTGAGGAATTTCATCTTGGGAGAAATGGGGCAGTGGAATATTGATGAAGAATACAGAGGTACCTCCATGGAAATGAGTCTGCTTCTGAGATACCCCAGCAGGGCATCAAAAGACAAGACCAGGAACCTATCATGGACACAGTCAACTCTGAACCGTCACTTTTTCAGAGCGACTGATACTGTATGTTCCCTTTACTGTTGGAAATGCAAAGTTTTCACCATTCCGTTTAGAGTTTTACATAATCACAAAAACAACAAAGAAGGGCAGCTGGAGGACGTATCTTCATGTACTTTTCTTGAACGAAAAAGTTATTTGTGATACTTTTTAAAAAGTAACCTGGAAAAGCACAGGAAATAAGAAACAGGAAAATAATTACCCATAATTTCATTATCCCAAAGAAATCACTAACCATTCAGCATATTCTTTGTAGTCTTTTTTATGACTTTTTGGAAGGCGATGATTATATAGCTTAGACAGGCATACCTGCTTTACTGACTTTTGCTTTACTGCACTTCACAGATATAGCATTTTTACACATTGAACATTTAGGGCAACCTGGACTGAGCAGGTCTGTGGGCACCATTTCTCAGACTGGGTTCATATCACGTCCCTGTGTTACACCTTGATAATTTTCACAATGTTTCAAACTTTTTCATTTATCACGTATGTTATGGTGATCAGGGATCTTTGCTGTTACTATTGTCATTGTTTGGGAACACAATGAATCATGTATATAGACAGAAAACTTTATCAATAAACAGGGTGTGTGTGTGTGTGTGTGTGTGTGCACGGGCGCAGGTTCTGGCTGCTCCACCAACTGGCCATTGTCCTGTCTCCCTTCTTTCCTCTCTCTATTTCTGTCTCTTTTTCTCTCTCTCCCCGCAGGCTTTTACTCCATACTCCCTGAGACACAACAATAGTGAAATGAGGCCAGTGAATAACCCTACAACGGCCTCTAAGTGTTCAAGTGAAAAGGAGACTTTATGTCTTCCACTTAAAAGCAAAGGGTAGAATGATTGAGCTAGATAAGGAAGGCAAGCTAGACCTCTTGCACCAATTACACAAGTGGTTAATGCCAAGGAAAAGATTTTGGGAAAAAAATTTATGCTGCTACTGCAATGAACACACTCAGAAAGCAAAATTCCTTTCAAAATCTTACTGGTCACCGACAACGCACCTACTTACCCAAGATGACGATGTCTAGGAGATGAAAGCTGTTTCTGTGGCTGCCTGCACAACATCCACACTGTAGCCTGTGGATCAAGAAATAATTTTGACTTTCAAGTCTTAGTATTTAGGAAATGCATTTGGGGAGGGAATAGGTGCTAGAGACAGTGATTTCTCTGATGGATCTGACCAAAGTAAAGTGAAAACTTTCTGGAAAGCATTCACCATTCTAGGCATCATTAAAAACATTTATGATTCATGAGAGGAGGTCAAAATAGAAACATTAATAGGAGTTTGGAAGAAGTTGATTCTAACTTTTATGGATGACTTTTGAGCAGTTCAAGAAGTACAGTATCAAGCAGTACAGGAAGTATCTTTAGATGTGGAAATAATACAAGAACTGGAATTAGAAGTGGAGCCTGGAAAGATAGAGACTTTACCTCCTTCATGTTTATATGGATGGAATTAGAAAATGTTCTTCTTAGCAAAGTATCTCAAGAATGGAAGAAAAAGTATCCAATGTACACAGCCCTATTTTGAAACTAATTCATAGCTTTCATAGGAATGTTATAACCTAATTATAACCTTAGAATATGGGAAGGGAGTGAGAGAGGGGAGGTGAGGGAAGTAGATGGGGGAGGGAGGGTGATTGGCAGGGTCACCTCTATGGTATATCTTACAAGGGTACAAGTGAATCTTTCTAAAAGCAGAGTATGAATGTCTTAACTCAATAACTAAGAAAATGACATGAGGGCTATGTTAACCAGTTTGATGAGAGTATTTCAAAATGTATATGAAAACAGCACACTGTACCCCATGATTGCATTAATGTACACAGTTATGCTATAAGAAATAATAAAGGAAATTTGAATGGGGAAAAAAAAAGAAGTGGAGCCTGAATATGTTTCGGAATTGCTGCAATCCCATGATCAAACTTGAAAGGATGAAGAGTTGCTTCTTATGGATGAGCTAGGAAAGGGATTTCCTAAGATAGAGTCATCTCCTGGTTAAGATTCTGTGAACAGTGTTGAAGTGACAACAAAAGATTTAGCATACTCCATAAATTTAGCAGTGGCAAGCTTTGAGAGAATTGTCTCCAATTTGGAAAAGAAGCTCTACTGTGGATAAAATGCCCTCTAGCAGCATGGCATGCTACAGAGAAATGTTTTGCAAAAGGAAGAGTCACCTGATGAAACAAATTTTATTGTTGTCTTATCGTAAGAAATTGCCATAGCCACTCCGACCTTCAGCAGCCACCAACAATGAAACAAGACCCTTCATCAGAAAGAGGATTACAACTTACTAAGGGCTCGGGCGACTGCTAGAATTTCTTAGCAAAAAGAAATGTAACTTACCTTAAGTGAGGTAGGTACATTTTTTTAAACATGATGCTATGGCACACTTAATAGACTATAGAATTGTGTAAATATAACTTTTATATATCCTATTTTGGGAAACCAAAATAGTTGCACAATTTGCTTTATTGAGATATTCACTTTACTGCAATGGTCTGGAAATGAACTGAAATTACCTCTGAGGTATGCCTGTACAATTTTTTTATCAGCCTTTCTTACATGTAACATTACAGGGTATCATGAGTTTTCTCATATCATGAAAAGAACTCTCAATAAAACTACATGTTACTCAAAAAATGTATGCATCAGAATTCATTAATTTCATCTTGTTTTTCAGTTTAATTAGTAATAATTTTCTCAATTATTAATAATCCTGAATAAATATCTTTAGGCATAAAACCATGACAGATAGACAAATTACTTCCTTGTGATATATAGATATATAGATTATACAGTCTAAATTACTTGATTAGAATTATTGACAATTATTGAACTTCAAAGTTCTTCACATGACATCTGTCCAATAGCTTTTCAGAAAAGTTCTATCAATTTAAACTCCATATGAGGCCATATATGAGGATGTCCATTTCACTCTCCACTTTCTACATGGAGTCTTCTCATTTTTAAAATACGGTATTTGCTAATTTGACAGATGACAAGGTTATCTGTTACAAAAGTATCTGTTCTCTGAAAATCATCCTAGAGATTCAAAGCAAGTCAATAAAAATTCCAACAGTAATGTTTGTTTTGTAGCACTGTGGAAACTTATTCTAAAATATATATACGAAGACTAAAGAGCAAAGGGGAGGCTAAACATTTCAGAAGAAGGATAAGAAAGGTGTGTCCCAGCTTGGCTGATATGAGAACTCATTCTGAAGCTCAAGTATGATAATGTGGGAGCAGTCGAGAGATAGACACAATATCCAATGTAATTGGCAGCCCAGAAATAGAACCATTAATGTATAAAAATTGAAATCATGATAATGAAGGAAAGATACATGGGAAAAGGAGAATTTTTGCAATAAACAAAACTAGACAAATAATTACATATTTAAAAAGCAAAAGAGGATCCTCTTTCCCCTCAAATGCAAAAACCAATTCCAGATGGATTAGGATGTAAGAAAGAAATATAGAACCTTGAAACGTTGGTCTCCTTGGCAAATATCTTGCTGACTTAGGAGAGAGTAATAATTTTCCGAACAAGCCTCAAAAAACACGAGCTATAAAATTAACAAAGGATGAATGTCAATATATTAAAATTAAGATCTTCCATGCAACAAGACCTGATCATGTCTCAGGAGTTGATTTAACTCTTTGTGTCTCAGTTTGCTCATCGGTAAGGTGCGAGAGTAACACTATTCCATAGAGTTGTCCTGAGAATTCAGAGATTTATTTATATGATGCATTTAGAACAATTACTTGTTGCTTAGGAAGTCCTCAATGATATTTAGCTCAGTAAAGCTAATAACAACTTAATGGTAAGTTTATATGTTTTAAATATTAAAATCATTGTATTTATTATTTGCTTTGTGATTTTATTGATTGACTTTATTTTTAAATAATTCATTTAGGTCTGACTGACATGTACAAAGTTGTACATATTTAATATATATGACTTGATGAGTCTGAGGATATGGTTAGTATAGACCCACAAAGCTATCACTCCCAGGAAGGTTGCGGCTGTATCCATCATTTCATAAAGCTTCCTCCCACCACTCAAGGAGGTGATTAATACAGGAGATCTATGGGCTCAGAAAATTTTAAGTACACAGTACAGTGTTGTTAGCTATGGTATTTATGCTGTATAATAGATCTCCAGAACTTATGTCACACAAGTGAAACTTTGAACACTTTATCCATCACCTCCCCATTTCCTCCCCTCCCCCACCCCTGACAACACCATCCTAATCTCTGCTTCTATGAGTGAGGTTATGTCGCATTTGTATTTCTTAACTGGCTGATTAATTTAGGACACTGCCCTCCAGATTCCTCTATGTTGTCACAAATGGCAGGATTTCCTCCTTTCTTTAGGCTGAATAGTATTCTATTATATGCCGAATTTTCCTTATCCATTCATCCATCCATGGACACATTCAGATTGTTTATCTTGGCTACCATGAATAATGCTGCAATGAATGTGCGAGTGTAAGGATTCCTTTGAGATCCTGGTTTCCATTTTTTTGGATAAATACCAAAAAGTAGGACTGCTAGATTACATGGTAGTTCTATGTTTAATTTTTTGAGAAATTTCTATTTTGTTTCCCATAATGGCTATACCAGTTTACATTCTACCAACAGGATACCAGGGTTCCTTTTTCTCCACACCCTGCCAACATTTGTCCTAGCTGCTCTGGAGACTGAGGCAGGAGGATCACTTGAACCCAAGAGTTCAAGGTTACAGTGAACCATGATCATGCCACTCCACTCTAGCCTACGTGACAGAGTTAGACTGTTCCTTAAAAAAGAAAAAATTTCCAGACGAACTTCTTATATCCTTTTTATCATTTCCATATTATGAATTAAAATTTTCATTTCTGAGCTTACCTCATTTTCCAAACATTGTTTCCAAAACCCACCAAATAAAAGCTCTAGACATCATCTTGTCACTTAATTATAAAACCAATTTCAACCCACATTAGTCATTCAGTTAGAAGCAAGCCTGAGTCAATCGCCTCCCTACTACAAAGGCAATTGTAAAATATATATTTGATGAATACAGTCTGGATATTTTTGTAAAAAGACATCTTACTATTTTGCACAAAAATAAAAAGCTACAGGATTGCTAGACATCGCTCTGTGGGATTAAAAGTTATACCATAAGCGCCAAATCCTGACTACATAAGACACTTAGCACTCAGGGTGCCCTTGGAGTTATGCTTGCTACTAGAACCACATGGCTGGTTACTTCCTTCTCAGCAATATGTTACGTAGAACCGTGACAGCGTACCTAAAATTAATGTGCTTGTATATGCCACTTTCTTAGACATTTATTACAAGGCACAGTTTATAGTCTGGAGAGTTCCAAGAAATTTTTTGAGATGAATGAAAACAGACATAAAAATAACTAAGTTGTAGAATCCATATAGCTGATAGGTTTAAAAAGAAAAGAAAAAGCAAGCAATACATCCTTCAACCAAAAGCTTTGGATGACTTGATTGACTCTAAACAAAGTGATGGGGTTAACCTGGCTAAGCTGGGAATGTGCAGGAAATAGGGGGAAAACAGTGAAAAGCTTTAACCAAGAGATCAACCAAGTTCATTGCACTCTGCCCCCCTCCCCGCCCCCATTTGTATTAGGTTTGCCTCTGGGAAGTCTCATAATCCATTATAATCACCTAAATAAAACAGGAACCTAAATAATGTCCCCCAGCTCTGACAATTACAAATGTCTCTTTATTGCAGGGGACTTTTGAATTAAAGGTGGCAGCTCACATAGTAGAATAAACTCGGCCTCTAGCTCCCTGCTATATATATAACTTCTCCACTTTAAGATTCTTATGCTTAAAATCAAGGGTCCGGACTAACTGCCATCAGCCTTACAGGGCGGTTGACATGGGAAGTATTAGTTGGCAGTGACATACTTAGATTTAATGAATTCAGTTCTTAGAATTTGGCGAATTAAGCACTTGATGAAAATAATAGGTTTTGCGTATTTTTTTTTTTTATTGTTGGAGATTCACTGAGGGTACAAGAAACCAGGTTACGCTGATTGCATTTGTTAGGTAACGTCCCTCTTACAATCGTGTCTTGCCCCCAAAAGAGGTTTGGTGTATTTCTAACACTAAAATATATTATCTTGTTGCTCAAAGCAGGCTCAGTGTCTATACACAGCTTAGCAATTCAGTTTGCTCTGCTAGGATTATTCATTATTTTGAGTGTTTGTGATCCTGTTAACCCTTTAGGATCAGAGGCTTTGGGACTCCACAAACTCCATTGGGCACAAAGCACAATAAATCTTTCCTGCTTTCAAAAATACCTGACATTCTCTAGCACGAAGAAAACTGAGTATCTTCTCAGGAAGAGCCTAATGTCTCTCAGACATGATAGTGCATTGATTAATTTTTTTGTTTGTTTGTGATGAAGTTTTACTCGGTCACCCTGGGTAGAGTGCTGCACATCATCATAGCTCACAGCAACCTCATATTCTTGGGCTGAAGGGATCATCTTGCCTCAGCCTCCCTAGTAGCTAGGATTATAGGCACCCACTCAGTGACTGGCTAGTGTTTCTATTTTGAGTAGAAATGGGTTCTTGCTATTGCTCAGGCTAGTCTCAAGCTCCTGAGCTCAGGTGATCCACCTGCCTCGGCCTCCCAGAACATTAAGATTACAGGTGTGAGCCACCCCACCTGGCCCGTTGACGAGTTCTCTGGGAAAAACCCATCTATAATTCCATACCACCTCCCATTCTCATTACCCTACCATTCTGAGGTTAAAACCAAGCAATTCAAAATCTTAGAAGGTTCCTCTATTTCCTACAATCCATTATTTTAAATCTATACACTAAATGATTTCACCATGGAGATTTTATTTGGAAAGAAAATGCAAATCGTTAGGGGAGACTGATAGAAACTTAACATCAGCTGAAAGGAAGTTGGCGCATAAGATTTCTGCCCGATGATTCTTAACTTGGGGGCTTGTATTTCTTTAAGTTCAGCGTGCTTTCTGCAAAGAGACATAACCAGCTCTACAAACACATTTCAATATCCTTAACTACTTGACAAAGGGGTTGAGATTCTGAAGACCCTCAGGCAGATGTCCTACCCCAAGACTCACCATCTCCTACAACCTGCCCTACTGTGGTAGCCCCTTGCTAAGGACCCTGTAGTCTTCATTACTTGTAGAGATGGACCGGCAGCTGTTCTCCCAATGGACATCTTCCATGTTAGAAATCCCTCTGGTCCATGGCAATCCTTGTCTCAGCAATTGGTTATTCTGTGTCATGAACCACAAGCCCTAGAACAGACTCCTTTTGAGTTCAGTAACAGAGATGTGCTCCCTCCGTCTAGAAGAAATGGGGGGTCTTTATGGGAGGGGAAACCCACAGGGGTTTGGGTGAGAAGTTAATGTGAGAATTTTTAAAATCCAATTTGATATTGGTGACTTCATTATTCCTGAGCTCTGGGAACTTTGACAACCCACTGAAATGAGTTAAATATAAGTGACAGAGTCGGAGACGGGACTGAGTTTGAGACTCTTAACTGGAAAATGGTGAGATGGTGAGAGGGAAGGAGGTTTCCTGGAAATATTAAGAAGTAGAAATGGAACTCCAGACTGTTATCCCTCATGAGGGCATTTAGACTAGAGGTATAAACAGAAGGCTTCTCCCCTGAATTCACCATTGTTTCAACTGCTAATAAAAATATCCCATTAGCTAAATCTCAACATGAAGCAAAGATAGGGAGGGGAGCCTACAGATAGCTGCAGAAATGGACTAACCCCTTCTCCAGCAATGGGGCTTCATAAATGCCGAAGCAGCACTTACAACTCCATAGTCTGTAAGGGACACTGACTGCTCCCAGAGCCTCTGAAGGGCTTGCTTAGGACACGTTTTTGCTAAAAGATTAAAGGTTTCCCTGCCAGTGATCAAACTGGAGACCTAGCCTGACTCATCAGTCTGCTAATCTGTGTCTAGCACTGGATGAAATGACCAGCTCATAGGAAGGAAGCACTTGAGAATTTCATCAGGGAACCAAGTGCTGTGTAAGGGATTAATGATCTTTTTTTTTTTTTTTTCCTGTTTTAAAGCAGCAAAGTCAGTCCCAATCTTATCATCAATAAAACTATTAATGGAGATTAGGACTCAGGGAGTCTGGGCAGGTTTTGAAGCATGTGAAATGTTGAAAATGTATATCCTCTTTTACTTAACAGTGTTTGTTTTGTTTATCATAGAAACGTACAGTATATACAGGTCTTTGGGAACATTTTGGAAAATGTAACTGTGGGCAAAGGATAAAGTGAAAATAACCTAGAACCCCAATATACGGTGATAAATTCAAGTAGCCAAGTACATTGTCCCATTGTTTCTACGTTGACCATTTGATGAAAGCATTTCAGATTCTGTGTAAAACTAGCACATTGTACCCCATGATCACATTATTGTACACAGCTATGATTCAATTTAAAAAATAAATAAAAAGAAAAATATACTTCATACCAGAACGAGTGTCACATTCTCAGTTTTTTATTTGTTCAATAGTCTGTTGAGATGTGTTTTCTTTACCTACTTTAGCATCTGTGGTTTTAGAGGCATCTAATCCATCATTAAGATATAAGATTTATTCCCATTTTCCTATTCCCTCCACTACCAGCAAATCACTCGATACCATCTGTCTGCAGAACTATTATAGGGATTGTCTAATCTGACCAGGGTGGATAATGACTAAAAGATTAGAGACCCATCGTTCTTAAGCCTGATCCATGACCATCTAATAAAATATCAACTGTTTCTGAAAAAAATAAGATCCCAACTGGTCACCAAGAGTGCAATGAAACAAGTTTTCACTGAATGTTTTCACTGTCTCCTGTGACTTTGAACCAGACAGGAGCAGCCAGGAAAAAAAATAAATAAAAATAAAAACTTTGTTATATTCAATAATCACAAAATTTCACTAGGATATATATTACTAGACTTGCTGGCCAGAGAGAAGGGGCTAGGAGGGAAATAGAAAGGCAAAAATAAAAGAGAATAGTCACACGGTCTAAGAGGTCAATGGCACACCAGTAACATCACCTTGATAGAGTTGCCAGTTTTGTTCAAAAATGAATTGGAGCAGGAGCACTGTGTGCCCTACAACAGGCATGACCTGTGTGCACACACAGTCCTGTGTGCCCACACCTTCCCACCCAGGTTGGTTCAGCTTCCAGAGTGTAGGTCCATCAGGAAGGCTAAGGCCAAGCCAGGAGCTAGGGAGGAAGCCTAGGAACTTGAACCTGACCACAGAGGGAGGTGCTGGGTGTTTCCTATGCATATTGGTAAATAGAACCACCATGGTGACCTTTTAGGTATCTCAGACAGGGTTGGGGTCCAGGGCCTCTTGGTGGCTCAGGTCCTCGGAGGGGGCCAGAGGTTCACCAGGGTAAAGGGGGCAATCCTAATCCCTAAACCCCAGGCCAGGTCAACGTGCACTGTGAGTCTTGCTCTCAGAGGAACAAGCTAGAACATAAACTGGAAGGTAAACTTCACAAAGGACGGGATATTTATCTATTTTTCTTTCACTGAAATATTCCAAAGGCCAGTGATACATACTTAAATAATATTTGCTAAATGAATGATTGTCCTTAATGACACTCAGACCAATCACATATAAGTCTCATGTTAAAAATTAGTAATAACATATTATGAAAAAAGAATATTTTCCTTATAAAGAGTTAAAAAATCGAGATACATGATGAGAAGGAAAAAAAAAAAACCATACCAATAATTCCACCATCCAGATAAAAACACTGGGAATTTTTTCATATATATGTATTTTGAATTAACTCTTTTTTCTATAAGTATGGATATATATTTTTTAAAGGAAAGTTGCATTACTTCAATAGAAAGTGATTTGCTTTTACTTGAAAATATGTTGTTTCTAGAGTTCCATGTGGAAATAACATTTATAGTTTTCACAATTATTTAAAGATAAGCAAAACTTTGTTTTTGTGATTTATCAAAATGTACGTGACTGTTGACATGTGTACAATAACACACACAGCAATGAACTTCCTTACAGTACAAAATCTTTTTATAGGTTATTTACCTTAAATAAATTGTTAAATCTGAAATTAACATATCTGTGACAATTCATATTTTTTAAGCTTCTGACAAGATGGGCCAATTCCTTTTCAATAAAGACTGTGTCAGTTTACAATCCTACTTGCAAAGTATGATGGTGAATAAATCCTCACACACCAGACATGATCTCTTTCCCTGTCAAATAAATTGGCTAAAAATGGCATTGTAATCATAATAGAATTATTAATAACATTAAAATGCCATCTCATCATTATTTTTGATTAATAAATTGCATCTACTTTATTAGGGGAATAGATCAAAGTTGAAAGTTGGGGCAATCTTCTCTCTGAGCAGAGGATGGGACATGCCAGTTTCTCAGTCTCTCTTTCTTTGATATCTGGGTCTACATTCTCTAATGACATTTATTTATTTATTTATTTTGGAGACAGATTCTCATTCTGTCACCCTTGTAGAGTGCTATGGCATCACAGCTCACAGCAACCTCAATCTCTCGGGCTTAAGTGATTCTCTTGCCTCAGCCTCCCAAGTAGCTGGGACTACAGGCTTCCACAACAACACCCAGCTACTTTTTTGTTGCAGCTGTTGTTGTTTCACAGGCTGGGTTGAGTTCAAATCTGCTAGACCTGGTGTATGAGCTAGCTGAGCTATGGGCACTGAGTCTATTATTGATAGTATTTCATACTAAGTTACATTTAGGTCCTATACTTTTAGTTTGTTTGTTTTTTTAATTTCAGGTGAATGTGAGAGTACAAACCACCACATCACAGTATTTAAATGTGTTAGGTAGAGTCCCTCTTGTAGTTTTGTTCTGTACCCAAAAGATGTGCATATACCCCTACACTGTGCCCATTAAGTGGGAGCACTCCAATCCCACCATCCTCCCTTTCCCTTCTCCTCTCCTCAACTAGAAGTTGAGTTTTTCTCTTCTGTGGGCAAGTATTAGATTGTCTGCTGGCTTCATATTAGTATGGAGTACATTGGATATTGCTTTTCCATTCCTGTGAAGCTTTACTATGAAGAATGTATTTTAACTTCATCCAAGGTACTACAAAAGATGTGGGGTTGGCACCCGTAGCTCAGTGGTTAGGGCACCAGCCACATACACCAGGGCTGGGGGGATGTGAACCTGGCCCAGGCCTGCTAAACAACAATGACAACTGCAACAACACCACCAACAACAACAAAAAAAAATAGCTGGGCATTGTGGCAGGTGCCTGTTGTCCCAGCTACTTGGGAGGCTAAGACAAAAGAATTGCTTAAGCCCAAGAGTTGGAGGTTGCTGTGAGCTGTGATGCTACAGTCTCTACCAAGGGTGATATAGTGAGACTGTCTCAAAAAAAGAAAGAAAGAAAGAAAGAAATACAAAAGATGTGATGTCGCCATCTTTTTTATGACTGAATAGTGTTCCATGGTATGCATGTACCACAATTTGTTAATCCATTCCTGAGTTGACAGGTATTTAGGTATTTGCCGATTGTAAACTGAGGTGTGATAAACAATCCAGTGCAAAAGTCCTTATGATAAAATGTTTTTTTCTGCTTCTGGATATCCCTGGTAGTGGAACTGCAGAGTCAAATGGGAGGTCTAATTTGAAATCTTTGCAGATCCTCCATACTTCTTTCCAAAGAGGCTGTATTAGTTTGCAGTCCCACCAATAGTGTGAGTAGTCCCCTCTCTCCATATCTGTGCTGGCATCAGCAACTTTGGGACTTTGTGATGTAGGCTAACCTGACTGGGGTTAGGTGATATCTCAGAGTGGTTTTGATTTGCATTTCTCTAATAATTAGGGACAATGAGCATTTTTTTCATTCGTCTTTCTTAGAGAAGGTTCTGTTCATGTCTCTTGCCCAGTGATCTATGGGATTGTTAGCTTTTTGTTGTTGTTGAGTTCTCTGCAGATCCTTGTTATTAAGCCTTTCTCCAATTTGCAATACGCAAATATCTTTCCCCATTCTGAAGGTTGTTTACTTGCTTTGGTTCTTGTCTCCTTAGCTGTACAGAAGCTTTTCAGTTTAATCAAGTCCCATTTATTCATTTCTGTTGTTGTTGCAATTGCCACAGAGGTCTTCTTCATAAAATCTTTCCCTGGGCTGATGTTTTCAAGTGTTTCTCCCACACTTTCTTCAAGTACTTTTATTGTTTCATGTCTTAGATTGAGATCTTTTATCCATCTTCAATCAATTTTTGTTTTGTGAGTGGTGAAAGGTATAGGTCTAGTTTCAGTCTTTTTTTTCTTCAGTTTTTTTCCAGGGCTGGGTTTGAACCCTCCAGGATATGGGGCTGGCACCCTACTCCTTTGAGCCACAGGTGCCACCCATCAATCTTTTACCCATGGTTATCCAGTTCTCCCAGCACCATTTATTGAATAGGGATGCTTCTTTCCCAGTGTGCACTCTTGTTTATCAAAGATCAGGTGGTTGTAAGATGTTAGTTTCATCTCATCATGTTTTATTTGGTTCCAAATATCTATGTCTCTATTTTTGTGCCAATACCATGCTGTTTTGATCACTATGGACTTGTAATGTAGCCTGAAGTCTGATGGGGTGGTGCCCTCAGCTTCGATTTTATTATTAAGAATAGCCTTGGATATACAGGTTTTTTTCTGGTTCCATATGAAATGATGAATTATTTTTTCCAAATATTAAAAATATGATCTTGGTATTTTAATGGGGATTACAGTTTATCTATGGATTGCCTTGGGAAGTATAGACATTTTAACAATGTTGATTCTTCCCAGCCATGAGCATGGTGTTTTCTTCTATTTGCTAATATCTTCTGCTATTTCTTTTCTTAGGGTTTCATAATTTTCTTTGCAGAGGTCCTTCACCTCTTTAGTTAGGTATATTCCTAGGTACTTCATTTTTTTGCGGCTATGGTAAAGGGAATTGTGTCCTTGATTAGCTTCTCAATTTCGCTATTGTTGGCATATACAAAGGCTACCAATTTGTAGGCATTGATTTTATATCCTGAGACATTACTGTATTTTTTTCTTGATCACTTCCAGGAGTCTCATGGTTGAGTCTTTGGGGTTTATAAAATCATATCATTGACAAGAGTGAGAGCTTGACTTGCTCTGTTCTTATTTGGATGCCTTTTATTTCCTTCTCTTGCCTGATTATATTGGTAAGAATTTCCAGCACTGTGCTGAATAGTAGTGGTGATAGAGGACAACTTTGTCTGGTTCCAGTTCTAAGTGGAATAGCTTTCAGTTTCACTCCATTCAGTGTGGTATTAGCTGTGGGTTTGTCATAGATGGCTTCAATCAGTTTAAGAAATGTGCCACCTATGTCTATATTCTTAAGTGTTCAATGCTGGTATTTTAATGGGGATTTCATTGAATGTATAGATTGCTTTGGGTAGTATAGACATTTTAACAATGTTGATTATTCCAGCCAAGAGCATGATATATTTTTCTATTTGTTAATGTCTTCTGTTATTTCCTTTTTTCAGATTTTACAATTCTCTTTGTAGCTATCCTTCACCTCTTTAGTTATGTATGTTCCCAGGTTTGTTTTTTTTTTAAGTTATTGTGAAGGCAATTCCATCTTTGGTTAGCTTCTTGACTTGGCTGTTATTGGCACATACAAAAGCTAATAATTTGTAGACATTGATTTTATACCCCTGAGACCTTACTCTATTTCTTGATCACTTCTAGGAGTCTTATCATTAAGTCTCTGGGGTTTTCTAACTATAAGATCATATCATTGGCAAAGAACAAGAGTTTGTCTTCTTCTTCCCCCATTTGGATGCCCTTTACAGCCTTCTCTTACTTGATTCTATTAGCTAGAACTTCCAGCACTATGTTGAATAGTAGTGATGATAAAGGATATCCTTGTCTGGTTCCAGCTCTAAGTAGAAAGCTTTCAGTTTTACTCCATTCAGTATGGTGTTAGCTGTGGGTTTGTTGTAGATGACTTCAGTCAGTTTAAGAAATGTGCCACCTACACCTATATTTTTAAGTACTCTTGTTAGAAATGGATGCTGAATTTTATCAAATGCTTTTTCTGCACCTATTGAAAGGATCATGTGGTCTTTGTTTTTGCTTCTATTGATATAGTGAATTAAACTTATGGATTGGCATATGTTAAACCATCCTTTCAACCCTGAGATGAAGCCTACTTGATCATGATGTATAAGTTTTTTAAGGTGCAGCTGTAATCTATTGCCTAAGATTTTATTGAGTATTTTTGCATCTAAATTTATCAGTGAAATCAGTCTATAGTTCTCATTTTTAGTTGAGTCCTTTCCTGGTTTTGGTACCAGATGTTTGTTTCATAGAATGTGTTAGTGAGGATTCCTTCCTTCTCTGTGTTTTGGAAAAGG
Source organism: Otolemur garnettii (assembly GCF_000181295.1). Classification (NCBI taxonomy): domain Eukaryota; kingdom Metazoa; phylum Chordata; class Mammalia; order Primates; family Galagidae; genus Otolemur; species Otolemur garnettii. The sequence continues at coordinate 13,487,889 of NW_003852414.1, read as the reverse complement.
TTCTGCAGTTTAGATACAAGTTCAGCCTTGAAAGTTTGATAGAATTCTAGTGTGATATCATCTGGTCTAGGGCGTTGTTGTTGTTCTAAGTTTTTTTTTTTATTGTTTCTTCAATCTTAGTGCTTGATAATGGTCTGTTGGAGAGATGGATTTTTTTCTGGGTTAAGTCCAGGGAGATGGTATGATTCTAGGTATGGGTCCATTTTTCCACACTGTCAAATTTCTGGGCATAGAATTTCTTATAAAAGTCAAAGATATTCTCTGTGTCTCTGTGGTATCTGTTGTTATTTCCCCTTTTTCATTTTTGATTGAGGTTATCTGAGATTTTACTTTTCTGTTTCTGGTTAATCTGATTAAAGGTTTATCAATTTTATATTTGAGGAACCAACTTTTTTGTTTCATTAATCTTCTGAATAATTTTTTTATTTTCAATTTATTTCTGTTTTAATTTTGTTTATTTCTTTTCTTCTGCTGGATTTGGGATTGAATTGATCTTTCTTTACTATTTCCTTAAGATGATTCATTAAGTTGTTGATGTGTTCTCTTTCTGCTTTTCAGATGTAGGCATCTAATGTGATAAATTTCCCTCTTGGGACTGCTTCTGCAGTATCTCACAGGTTTTGGTAACTTATAGCTTCACTGTTGTTATGTTTGAGGAATTTAATAATTACCTTTTTTATCTGTTCCTTAATCCAACTGTCATTCAGCATAAGGTTGTTTAATTTCCATGCCTTTGTGTGGGGATGAAAATTTTTGCTGGAGTTGACTTTCACCTTTTTTGACTTGAGAAGGTATAATTTCAATCCTTTCAATTTTGTTGAGGTTTAATTTGTGTTCTATGATGTGATCTATTTTGGAGTATTTTCCATGGGCTAACAAGAAAAGCATATATTCCTTAACTTTGGGCTGGTATGTTTTGTACATGTCTATTAAGCCCAATTGTTCCAAGGTTGCATTTAAGTTCCTTGTATCTTTATTTTCTGTTTAGAGGGTCTGTCCAGTTTTACCACAGGTATGTTGAAGTCTCAAGAAATTATAGTGTTATAGGATATCATATTGCTCAGACCAATAAAGGTCTGTTTCATAAATCTGGGAGCATTAAAGTTGGGTGATTTTTAATCTGAGAGATTTTCTACCTTCTAAGGGGACATTTACAAATGTAGTGATCTTATCTGTAATGTCTAATTGTGAGATTAAATTATAGATTTAACTTTTAATGGATAGCCTTATCTCCCTGAGAGTCAAGGTTCTGGTATAAACTCCCCATTACTGAATACTCTATAATACACAAATGGTGCATCATTGCTGAGGGTTAGCTGTGAAAGGGGCAAATGAGAAGTAGAAACACAACATATAATCAGTGGTGTTTGTGTTAATTAAAACAAACGTGAAGCTGAAGAAGACACATTTCCAAAGCCCAAGATGGTGTTTGTTTGTAGCCCAGATGTTTATTTAGGTTAAGATATAACTAAGGGCTTAAATAATAGTTACTGCTGAGGAACACTTCCAGAGAATATTTTATTTTTAAATCCATGTTCCTCCAAGTGTTGGCCACATATTACCTAAAATGGATCCCAAAGGGCACTTGTTCACATTTCAAATTCTTGTCCCCAAGTCAGGGCCAAAGGTCAGAATCTCTGTCATCCAGAAATCAGGATTATTAACAAGTGCTTCAGATGATTCTTGGGCAAGATGGAATTTGGGAGTCAAGGCTTCCGTCAAATTAAATTCACTAAAGTGCATTTTACTTTCTTAAGGTGGGTTTCTGCTTTCATCTGAATGTAGCCAAAAAGAGTCTTTGTTTGTGTTTTGCTTTTTTTGCTTTGTATATGCTTTGGTAAAGGATATACAAAGTGGTTATTAGCCACTTATGGAAGCAGTTGTATACACTTTTTCTATGGTCTGCAGACCACCTGAGAGATGTATATCAAAGAATGTACTAAACAATAGCATCCTTTTTTTTTTTTCAAACATCAAACAGATAAAAATGTTGAAGTACAGAAAAATCACTTCTTGGCCAGGAAATGAGAAAAAAGGAACTCTTTCTTGAACTTGATTAGGGTGTGAGTGTTCATTGGAATGACACTAGGGGGAATAATTTGGCAGTAGCTAGAAAAACATAAAACTGTTTCCCCTATGCCTTGGAAATTCCATGGCCAGGTGCACTTCTAAATAAACTCTTTTTAATATATACCAAGAAATTTAATAATAGCTAATGCTGAGTGAGGAACAGTTGTGATGCTTTCTATATAGTTTTGTTAATAATCAGAACAACTTTTAAAGACAGATGAGCATGGTTGTAGATGAGTTACTGTAAGATTGAGCAACTTGCCGAAGTCCCATGACTTGGTCCCAAGACCAAACCCACACATTCGGACACCAGAGCTCTTGCTTTTAGCCTGTGGTCTAGACTGTTCCCTGTGGCTGCTATAGACTGAATTGTGTCCCTCCAGATTCATACATTGAAGTGTTAACCCCCAGTGTACCCATGATGTGACCATGTTTAGAAATGAGACTTTAAAAAGATAATTAAGGTTAAATGAGATCATGTGGATGAGTCCTAATCTAATGTGACTGGTGTCCCATCTAATAAGAGGAAGAGACACAAAAGATGCTCATCCATAGAGAAAAGCCTTCATGAGAACATGGTGAGAAGACAGCATTCTGTGAGCCAAGGACAGAGGGCCAAGGAGAACCCAAACCCACTCACACCTTGATCTTGGACTTTCAGCCTCTAGAACTGACAGAAATACAAATATTTACAAAGTTACACAGATATCTACAAAATTATGATCAGTTATGCTATTAGTAACGGGGCACTATTAAAAGCAAACTCAAGACCTATAAATGGGAGAATGAATGAATAGAACATGGTTTATTGAAAGGATGAAACTCTGTAAGGATATTAAATAGAATGAGCTTAATCCTTATGCAGTAATATGAATAGATCTCAAAAATCACAGTAAGGGAAAAAAATTGAAGATGATACATCATAAAACACAAAATCATTTATGTAAATTTAAGATTTACAAAAATTTACATAAATGACCTAAAGGTATGGCATGGTTTTTCCGCTGGATTGCCTCCACAAAGAAAGAAAACCATCTGGGCATGAGAAACAGATGGAAGTCTGAACTTATCTGGAATAATGAGAGTATTATACAAAAAGAACTTTAAAAGTAAGAAATGTTAATTCATTAATTATTCTTTGAGCTCCTTTGTATTTTTTTATCTCAACATGAAGACATTCCATGAAAGAGAAAAAGAAAATTCCAATTGAAAATTATTTTATAATTAAATTCTAATATTCTAATATTCCAATTATCTAAGAGCAGTCCAGAAATTCTTGAAAACACATCAAGCTTACAAGAAATTAAAAAAAAAAATTAGCACACTGTAAGTGACCCAAACAAATTTATAAAGCTGTGTCCTAGGATGCAATACTTTAAGAATATTTTGGTCACCAGAGATTTTTTCCTTGTGTTTTAACTCTGTTGTTGATATTCATATATTTAAACTTGACCTTGATTGAGAACCACTTTTGTGTCTCATAAATTCCAAATGGAAGTTGAAACTTTTGCCATAATACACTTGCTATTTAAGTGGGAAATGAGGAAGGACTGTGATGAAATAAAACATTTTCTCGTGATCTACACCATAATTTAGGGGAGGTATAATAACTGTGTCAATAGAGGATTTTTCTTCATTTTTTTCCCCACTCATCCAATACGTAGGAGAAACATAACAGTCTGGAAGTCATCTTCGATAGCATCACTGATACACATTATAGTTCCCTTGAATGGAAAAAACAAAGTTTTCACAGCCAAATAGGAAGGGGATCTGTAAATTCTAAGCACCCTCCTTAGTGGGAAGGATTGTTTCCTCACTTGAAGATTAGCTGAAAGTGTGGACTTAGGAGAAAAGTAGAACTTGCTTCAAATTCCAGTGCCCAAACTTACTAACTTCCCTAGATGATTTGCAGTAAGTCACTTCATCTTTCTGTGGCTTAATTTTTTTGCTCAAAATTAAATATGTGGGTCACACAAAAGTTCTGTGACAGACTGGTCCATTATTTCACTTCCAAGAAACACAGGCAACAGCACCCTTTCGGAGTCACCCACACTCAGCTTACTGGTGTCGCGGGGGGGGGTGGTGGTGGGGGCTCCATTTGTTTCTATCCACATCAATCTTACATTTCTTGATTTTTGCATATCTCAGAACTTTTGTAATGACCCATCTATGAAGTATATCATTATAATTCATATAAAGACCATGTCATATAGAGAGTAAGAATATACATCCCTGAGCAGACTCCTAGGTTTGAAGTGTGGCTGTACAACTTGCCAGCGGGATGACGTTGGGACATCACTCAACATTTCTGTTCTTAACACTGCCTGGTCTGGAAGGAAAGAATTACAGACAGCACCTATCTCATACCTTGTTGGGGTATTCATCAGATTGATATATGGAAAGTGCTTAGAATAATGTCTGGTACATTGTTAGCCTTCACTATACATTTGCTACCATGATAATTATGATGCAGTGACTGTAGGATTAGATCTAATATAACTGCATGACACTTAATAGAGGTTTTATAAGCGATAGTTATTGAGACCCAACAAAACCTGATAATTTGTGTGAGAGAGAGAGAGAGGAAGGAAGGAAGGAAGGAAGGAAGGAAGGAAGGAAGGAAGGAAGGAAGGGAGAGAGAGAAGCTGCCTATAAAATAAACACAGTCATGGATCAAAAAAAGAGTCACTGATTGTCTTTTCTGGGACTAAAACTATATCCTCATCTTTTAACCAAGCTTCTAGGGATGATGCATAGTGTCAACTTTTCACATTACTCAAGTTACCTTTAAAACATAGAAATGATATTAGTCTCTGTGAAAAGAGATTCAAAACCTGCAAATGAGAAGGTAATAATTCCAGCAATCTGTGTTCAACCCTTCGGGGAATCAGCGTGGAGGCGTTGCAACTCACTGAGAGAGGATGTGTCTCTTTGAGACATCAGGATGTGCAATGCCCCTGTGGCCTGGCAGAGCTAATGCAGCTTTCAGTAGCCTCTAATTATCTCCTGCAAGTAATTTGAGCTCTGAGATAACCCAACTTATTGAAAACACACAAAGAGGTGAGGGCACTAATTACCCCCCAAGGGCATTTTGGGTTCTTATTGGTGTGGCTGAAATATATCCCAGACCTCTCTCTGGTGTTCCTGTGTGCCCTGCTTATTCAAATTTCTATCCTGAGATTTAAAGGCTTGGATCAATGGGAGATTAAAAGAAATCCAGATAGAAACACAGTTGGTGATTTCAGCCTCAAATGATAATTAATTTACCCTCTTTCACTCCAGCCAGTTGTACAAACAGGCTGCTAGGAACTTAAAAAGAGGCACAGTTAAAATCATGCAGCCCAACTATCATCACTAAGGGGGAGGCAAAGGAGGGTGAAACAGGTCTGCGTGTTGAATCCCTACATTGAATCCCCGTCTGCGTATCTATGGATAATTGATATAACTATGGATATTGCTAATTGATTCTGTTACTGATTCACACCCCTGCTTTTCCCATATATTACATATCCCTTTAGAAGTGTGCTGTCCAGTGTGGTAGCCACTAGCCACATGTAGATAATGAGCACTTGAAACATAGCAAGTCTGGCCTGAGGCTATATGTTGATGTCAGGTTGATAATGTCCTGAATATATTGGATTAGAGACTTTAATAATTTCACCTCTGTTATTTTTTTAACATAGCTACTACAAAATTTATGACATGTGTGGCTTACATAATGTTTCCATTTGACAGATATTTTAGAACCAGAGCAGGGAGGGCTATGCAAGGGACCCTGGGTGGATCTTGGCCTAGGACCAGGGAGTCCAGGGAACACTCTTCTTCCCCCTCTTAACAACGGGGTGGACAGGGCAAGTTCACAGCCTTCGGGTGCCTGTCTTGTCTATAAAGTAGAGATGATAATAACAGTACATGTACCTATACTTCCTAGTACATTCTTGAGTATTACAGTTTAATATATATAATGGTCTTAGAATGTACTTGAGCATCATGAATAGGTATCCCATGAATATTAGCTAAGACTCTATTGTTGTGGGACTGACACTTGGAAAGTGAGACAGAGAATGCAGTACAGGGAAAAGAAATCATTTGATCCCAATGTCTATTTTAGGTGTAAAGTCACTGTGATTGAGAGAGGGATTTACCCTAGGTCCTACAACCTGTTAGGGACTGAGCTGGGGGAGAGCTCAGCTGTCCTCCCACCTTAGCAATCCTCCCTGATACCACTGAGCCTCACCTCCGCACTCCTGAGTCCAGCCTTCCTCCCTATTTACTCTTCTGGTATTCAAGTAGCCAAAGAGAAAAATGAAAAATCTCCATTCCTTTTAAAATGAGGATAGAAACTCCAACACCTTTCCGCCGAGGTCTGTCTCTGTAAGAGCATTAGTATCTTCCAAGAGACATTCCATGTAATGTCCCCAATCCTCCTTGGGAATCCAATATTGAAATACAGGAAGAACTTAATGCAAGATGCCTTTTCAGACTGCAGGTCCAATCACACAAGGCTAGGCTAAGATAGAGGAGAAGATTGAGAGACAGGGCTGAGATCAGATGCAGGGGCTTGCAGAGGGGCTGCAGGTGTTGAAATGAACAACCTTCAGGCAGAAGCTAACTAGGCAACTAGGCTACTAGGCTAGGAGTCAGAGGCAGGAGTTTGCACAGTGGGTACAAACAGCTAAAGGCTAAGACGGGTAGGTTGATAACCACAAACAAGAAGCGGCTTCCACTGGCATGTCAGCTACCTAGGACACCTTACATGAACTTTGGCTAATTACAGTATCACTTGGATTGTGGTTTTAAAAGTTCTCTGCTCTTGAAATCATGACAATTCTGAAACAAGGTATATAAAGCATGAAAATGGGAGGGAACCCAATCCTAGGAATTACTTCCTGAATTCTTAGGAAAAACCAACCTCCTAGCCTTGAATAGTGTTTCCCACAATTATCAAGACTTCATAAGAGCCCCCCCCCCCAACTTTCCTTTTGGTACAGCAGCTCTTTCTGAGCCTATCTGTTGTTTTACTCTTGATGGAGCATACTTTAGCTTTCAATGAAAGTGCTTGGCTTACGTGGTGCATCTGAAATTCTTTTCTCAGATGGTCACCAAGGGCCTGAAAAGTCCTCCAGTCAGACGCCGGTGACGGCCATGGTCAAGCCCTCCAGCAGGCTCCTTCCTTGCCTCATGCCCTCTTCCTGGTGCTCCTGCCCCAGCCAGGCCTGTGTTTCACCTCTCAGCCCTTTCAAGTCTTCACTCAAATGTCATCTTTTCAGTGGGCACTTCCACAACCTCTATTTAAGTTTGCAATCCCTCTCCTCCTTCCCTGCTTCATTCTTCTCTACTGTAGAGCTCATCTATTGATCCATACACAAAATGTACTACATTAATTACTGTATTATTTGTCACCCGTCCCTAGAATGTTAGTTCTATGTCGCTCGCTACCAAAGTTTTGAGACAGACCATGTTATGGTCCATTAGTTTACTTCCAAGAAACACAGACAACAGTGTCCTTTCTGATTTTCCCATATAAATTCAACTTGCTTGGCTTGTGGGTGTTGCTGGGAAGGCTTCAATTGTTTCTGTCTGTGCAAATTTTATGTTTCTTGAGTTTTGTATAACTCAAAACTTTAATGACTCACGTAGGAGACAAGGATTTCTACTGCCTAGAAGAGGGGTTGGCACCACATAAATGATTGATAAAAGTTGTTGAATACGCGTAGGACTAAAGGGTAAATGTTAAAAATGTTCTTTTCATTTCAATGCTTAACACTGGAGAAAGAATTATAGCTGATCAGTTAAGGTAACCATCTTTGGAGACAGACTGAGTTTTGAATTCTGGCTCAGTCACTTATTAGCTATGGGACCTGCAGAAAGACGCTTCACTTCTCTGACCTTCCCTTTTCTCATCTATGAACAAAGAATTATAACACCCATCTTATAGGGTGAGAATGGGGAGAAATGACAAGTTACATGGAAAGAACACCAGCAAAAGGCCAGGCACAAATTAGACTGGAAAATTGTAAATAAATTCTTGAGTGGGCCTATAGTTGTTGAGCAACTGCAGGGCCACATAAGATTAAACACAAATTCTTCAGGGAGGGTGCTCTGCAAGATCCCCCAGTCAGGAACAATGTAGGGGTATATAGCACACTTCCCGATTAAAGGACACACCACAACTTGAACTTGGGAATTTATCTTACAAACACAAATAATGTAACTTAATCATATGTACCCTCATACTAGTCTGAAATTAAATATATATATATTTCTTTTTCTCACCACTCCAACATTAAGGGGTAAAGTTATTTCTCTGCCTCCCCAGCAAGACAATCTGAAATCTCCCAAGGGTAAGCCTGAGTAACTGATGCTATATTAGCATAGCATGACTTCAGAATATCATATCATCCTGGGTTCTGACATGTCTATATTCAAAAAACTAGGTGGGAGCAGATTAATCCTTAAGGTATTTCAAGTCTTGTTTCATTTTAAAGTTATGTTAAGAACTTATTCCTCAGTATCTAAGATTTATGACTGACCCAGAGGGGTCAGCTGAGAATGACAAGGAGCTCAGAGTAGAAATCATATAGACTTTTAAATTTTTTCTCTAGGCTCTTCCCAATGAAAAAGGCAGCTTCCTAGACGTCTGATTTCCAGTCCAGAATGTAAGGAGAATGGGAGTCCTAATTTCCATCATCACAATAAGAAAAAACTAACAAACTGAAAACCAACTGAGGCAGTGGTTTTCCCTATGACATCAAGTCTCTGTCATATCAAAAAAGACTCCTTTTAGAGAGACTTGATGTCACAGGGACATCCACTGTCTCAAAATTTGAAATGGACAGACAAGCAATTCCAGAGCATCCCAATTTTCTGCAGCAGCAGCCCAGGAGGAAAACACGCCACTGAAAACACACCAGGGAAAAAACCACCCAAAGAACTGCAGGGTTCACATCTTACTTAAGTTTCTAGAGCAGTGATTTTCAACTGGTGTGCCACATGAGGACCTCAGATGTGCTGTAAAAATTTAAATATCATCAATTAAATTATTTTCAAAAGAAACTCAAGCACAGTAAATATGTTCTTTTTTTTTTCCTTTGAGACAAAGTCTCTTTCATTTGCCCTGCATTAGAGTACCACGGCATTATAGCTCATAGCAACCTCAAACTCCTGGGCTCAAGAGATCCTCCTGCCTCAGCCTCCTGAGTAGCTGGTACTAAAAGCACCCACCACAATGCCTGGCCATTTTTAGAGACCAGGTCTTACTCTTGCTCAGGCTGCCTCAAACTTCTCAGCTCAAGCAATCTACCTGCCTCTGTCTCCCAGAGTGGTAGGATCACAGGAGCCCCCTTTTTTTTTTTTTTTTTTTTTGAGACAGAGACTACCCCTGGGTAGAGTACTGTGGCATCACAGCAACCTCCAAATCCTGGGCTCAAGCCAGTCTCCTGCCTTAGCCTCCCAAGTGGCTGGGACCACAGGCACCTGCCACAATGCCTGGCTATTTTTTGGTTATAGCCATGTTGTTTGGCAGGCCCAGGCTGGATTTGAATCCGCCACCTTAGGTGCATGTGGCTGGCACCTTAGCCACTGGAGCCACAGGCACTGAGCCCAGGAGCCACCATTTTATTCTTTCTTTTGGTGAACATAATTTAGATGTGCCTTAGAAGTTAAACGATAGGTTCAAGTGTGCTGTGAGATTAAAAAAAAAAAAAAAGGTTGAAAAACACTGCAGAGAAAAAGGCAATCAAGGAAATAAAAACAAGGACACTAGAGGAAATTTTGTCCTCTGATCCCCACAGCTTCAGCAGATGGTAAGCAAGCCCTAACCCTTAGCCTGAGAAATAAAAAACTCTGATAAGAACCTATTTACTTCAATTTCATTTACTCAGTATGTTATATCTAGACTGCAACGAAAAATTACAAGGCATGCTAAAAGACAAAAACTAAAGTAGTTTGAAAACAGAGAGAGCAAACATCAAGACAAGACACATGTGACAGAGATGTTAGAATTATCAGACGTGGAATTGTAGACAATTATTTTGAATATATTTGAAGGCTGTAATGGAAAAAATGAACAACATGCAAGAGCAGATGAGTAATAGAAGCAGAGAGACAGAAACGCTAAGAAATAATTAAAAAGAAATGCTAAAAATCAAATAGCCCGTTCCTGAAATGAAGCACACTTTTGATGAGCTCATTCATGTATACGGCATGGCCAAGGAAGGAGTCAGTGAGCTTGAAGAAAAGTAAGCTTTTCTTAAAGAAACCACACCGAATATAAAAGGAATAAATGCTTTACTCCAGGATGGAAATTTGTAAAAGATCATACCTGAGGAAAGCTATTTAGCATTACATCAATGTATTGAACACAAGATACCCCTTGAGATGATTGCTTGCTAATTGAGTTCAGTGGACTTTAAAATTATACTCTCAAATTTCATGGAGCGAGCATCGTCAAAATGGAATTTTTATGACAAACCTTTAATAGCAAACATATACTGATTGTTAGCTGATGAAATAATTTTCAGAGAATGCATTTGTTGCAATGTTTTCCATTAATGTGTCATCTGCCTTTTATTCGTTTACGATGAAGCACTTGTCTTTATAATCCCCGTTTTAATTTATTCTACCCCTACTAGAGCTTCTAAGAAAGCTACTTCCAGTAAACATTTGTGATATGCAATTTCTCAGCCTCATAATTTACACTTGAATCTTCCACTTTCCCTTTTGAGAAGTCTATTTCTAAACCACCTGCCCCATCTTTCTTTCCAGACTGATCATCGTATACTGCTTATACGCTGCACTTTTCTTATTTTAAACTTAGAGAAATTCTCTTGCGAAACTTTCTTTACTGATAAGGATATGGTTAGTATGAAAACTCTAAACAGATTATTTATAATTAGAGTTGAAGTTATGGGACGCCCTTATAGGAGGGTCAATAAAAAAAAATTCAGTCAAGTTTAATATTTTGAATGCCTAAGTAAATTGTGTAGAAGGTTGCTAAGTATGCTTCCCAGGCATGCCTACATGCTGTCGGGAATGAAGAAAACTTGAATGACTGGATCATTCAATAATTTGCAACATATGGTGTTATTATTATTGATATTGAAATGTAGTACAAATGCCCCTTGGTCATTAGTTAATTTTCTTCAGTCTGGGTCCTCCTGCCATCTGACTTCTCCCTGTCCCCAGGAAAAGATGAAACACTGAAATAAGACTGAGTTTTTGCATGCGGCTTTCCAATTTGTTCTTAGGGAGTATTACAGCAGTCTGGCAGTGCAAGAATCTCTGCATGATTTTTAAAAATAAAATGGATGAGTATTTTACTAGAGTGCTTATTAAGAACTCACAAGCCAGACATTGCATATGGAATATTCAACGCCTCCCTGCATATAAGCCTCTCAACAAGCCTCTGTGAGCTAGGAAAGGCTCCTTGGCTGACTTTGTGTCCTGCTATATTCTTTGCATCATTGCAAAATATTCTCCAGCCCTATGGGCTGCCTCATTATGCCCTGACCAGTTGGGAGCTGCATCTCCACTTTTGTATATCCCACAGCACAGATGGAGTCGTTTGGATAAAATGTGTACTCAGTAATCATTTGTGGCAGTGGTCCCTAACCCTTTGGGCACAAGGGCCTGGTTTCATAGATGATTTTTCCATGGACCAGGAAGAGGGATATGGTTCCAGGGTGATACAAGAGCATTACATTTATTCTACACTTCATCTCTGTTATTATTACATTGTGATGCACAGTGAAATAATTATACAGCTCACCATGATGCAGAATCAGTGGGAGCCCTGAGCTTGTTTTGCTGCAACTGGTCCCAGCATTAGCATCACCACCTCGGTTCCACTTCGGATCAGTGGGCATTAGGTTCTCCTAAGGAGCACGTAAAATGGACCCTCACATGTGCAGTTTACAGTAGGGTTCGTGCTCCTATAAGAATCTAATGTGACAGGAGGCGGGGCTCAGGCGGTGATGCGAGTGATGGGGAGCGGCTGTAAATACAGATGAAGCTTCACTCTCTCACCTGCCCCTCACCTCTGGCTGGACAGCCCAATTCCTAGCAGACCATGCACCAGTACTGGTTTGCAGCCCAGGGGTTGGGGATCAGAGATTATTAAATTAGAGGGAAGAAACAAAAAGCATTTGACTCTTCAGGAAGTTTGCATAGTGACTGCTTCTCACACAGCCATCCTTCTTGTGGGGACAGTGACCTGTACTTTCCACTGTGAACTTCCTGTCCCCTGGAGCATGGAATCTGGATAGGACTCTCACTCCAAATGTCCTCATCTCTCCTGGCAAGGTGTGGACACATGACCCAGGACAGGTCCATCATATTGTCTCCTCTAGGGATATTCATCTGTACCCAGTGACACAAAATTTGGAAACAACTGGTCCTACTTTTTATTCTCACCCAGCTCAGCAACCTGAGCGTTCTGGGACTTCTCAAGTTCAGTCCTTCCTGGGTGCCTTTGCTACATCAGTCTGTCTAACCAGAATGCTCTTCCCACAGACACTTAACTGGTGTCCTCTACATCTTACTCCCATCTTTGCTCAAAAGTCACTTCCTCAGAGAGAACTTTCCCCCCAATGTCTATTTAAATCGCTCCATCTAACTGCCTTGTCCCTTTCCACCCTCTTTCTTTGCCTTATTTTCATTGCTCTTTCCCCCACTTGAAATTTCTATGTATTGCTCTCCTTCTCTCCCACTTGAGAGGGCAGGTACCTGTCCTACCTTGTTTATTCAGGAAGGTGTTTGCTAGCACATAGTACATAATATAAATATAGTTACAGAAATGAAGGAATAAATAAATGTTACCTAAATCCCTGGGATTGCGCTAATTCCTGTCCTCTCCTAAATCTAATCAGTTGTCCAGCTTTTCCTTTTATTTTTCTAATACATATTTTTTCCTCTTTTTCATTTGTTGTGCTTAAGTTAGAGGTTAAGTTCCTGATACTTCCCATTTAAGAGCCCCAACTGAGAACTTTCAAATGTAAAAGTACATTTAACATCGTTCTTGCAAAAGCATTTCACAGCCTTTCTGGCATACAAGTACAGTACAATCTGTATGAATTTCTCATTCTAGTCTTTTTCTGCTCTCTTGTAGCTAACTTCAAGTATAACCTGCAGTGGACCTGAACATCTATCAGGTAGTACCAGCTGCATAGTTTATGCTTCATAAACATTAGTTTAAAATTCTATTTGAACTGAAAAGGACTGCTATGCCACTGCCCTGACCTTTAGAAAAACTCTAGTCACCTGGTACAAGAATTAGAACATGGCAGTTGCCTGGGAAATGCCATCCCGAACTGACATTTGGGTGGATACAGGCAGAAATACTTCTTTTATTGAAACAAAAATACCAACTTATTCATGTTTATTCAAACTATAAACATGAAACAAAAACTTGAAGAAGCAAAAACTCTCAAACTTTGTTTGTGTAAATAGGCATCTCTGAGTCAGTCACTATTACAAGGAATCAAAGATCTAAGAAAAAGATTCAATCCAAGTGGGACAAGTGACCACAGCCAAGCAGGTGTTTGCTGGTCATCCAGACATCTCCCAGCAAGAAGTGCTCACTGCAGTCTTGCTATAGGCCAGCGGTTCTCAACCTGTGGGTCCCAACCCCTTTGGACTGTATTAAAGGTTTGTGGCATTAGAAAGGTTGAGAACCACTGCTATAGGCAAAGCATGATGCTGGGATCCTCTGAAATCTCAAGAGTCTCCAGCCCCTAGGAGCTTACCAGATTGTAGGCAAAACAGCCATGTAATCAACCCATGTCACACCGAAATAGATGGATTTAGTATTAAGAGAAGCAGATTCAATCTGCTAGGAGAGGGAAGTGCCAGCTTATCTGTGTGCATGTTCATTCGCTCACTCATCAATTTCATATTGATCATCTTCTTAATAAGCTTCAAACTATACACTAGAGCCTAATGGTGTGAAGTCCATATTCCAGTGGGGAGTGGTCCATCTACAACTGAGGAGATACAGAGAGAGAGAGAGAGAGAGACTTGATGACACAATGAGTCTAGAGGATGGAATAAACATTTGCTGCCCTCTCTCTCAAAGCCCGCCATGTGCATTAGCTCACTTATTACGTATCTTATGGTCATATTATCCTTTCCATTAAAGGCTGTGTGACAAATATTTTCCCAAAGAAATTAGAGATTTAAACATAAAAATAATAGTTGACATCCTTTTAGTTTTTTTTTTTTAATATATCAAGAAATATTGCAACTTCATTTTTGTATATAGGAAGCTGAAGCTCAGAGAGCTCAAATAATTTGACTGAAGTTTTTCTTTTCCAACTCATTAAGGGGTAGAGGTAGGATTTTGGTCTAGGTGGTCTAGGTTTTTAACCTCTTCTGACTGTTCTCTAATGTAAATGAGATGTTTGAATTGAGTCTTGAGGAAGACATTGCCTCGTGGGAGAAGAGCAGGCAGTCCAAGCTGAGGGTGGATGTGTTTGTTTTCTAGGGAGGCCATAATATGTCATCACAAACTTAGTAGTTTATTCTCCCACAGTTCTGGAGGTCAGGTGTTGGCAGGGTTGTCTCCTTCTGAAGCTTTCAAGGAGAATACACTCAGTGCCTCCCTCCTGGCTCCTGATGGCTGTTGGCAATCCTTGACCACCTTGGGTTGCAGATGGACCAATCCATCCTCTGCCTCCATCTTCACGTGGCCCTTATCCTATGTATCTCTGTTTTCTATCTCCTATAGGACACCCACCATTGGGTTTAGAAATCTTCCACTTACCTACATGTGCAAAGACCCTTATTCCTCAGAATATGACCTTACACATTCTGAGGTTCCCGGTGGAACATCTTTTGGGGGACATAATTCAAACCATTACAGAGGACATCTGCAGCCTGTAGAGCCATCAGGTGCAGAAACCAGTGAGGATGTGAGATGCTCCATTGAGCCGAGAGGTTCCATAGCATTGTGGGTGGGTGGAGATGAGATTCAATGAAAGGAGAATTTTAACAAGTAGCATTATTTGACTCCTTTGGGATTTTCTGACTCCAGATATGAAAAGGAAGATGGACTAATGTAAAGAAAAACTGTTGGCCCCCGAGTGGTGGGAGCAACATCAAGAGGTAGGGGAGGCCTGGAATAAGGTCTACTGACTTCAAGGCTAGTTCTGCTCTAGAGGAAGAAGCAAAGCCCCATGGGTAGCATTACCATCTGAGCTGAGAATTTACTGCCACATCTGTAGGTACCTCCCTTAGACCCAGAAATGTATTCTGGATCAATGTATTCTACTTAGATCCAGAAAATCACCAAATAAATTTTTAAAATCCTTTTCAGTTTTAAGCTAATGGACAAATGCTAACCTAGTCATCAAAATCATGTCTGTTTTACCCTGATGGATTAATCACGGAATAGCAGTCTAAGTATGCCATAGTTTAAACAATGAATATCAATTGATGTAAACTAGGAAGTAAGATGATTCCTGAACCATTTCCTTGTGTACGTATTCCAGATACAAGGTCTACACCTGCTGATCAGCTGCTTAAATGAACAAATAATTGACAGGGATTTATGCAATGATTGTACTACTCCCTTCCTTATTTTTGGCATAAACACCTAACATTTACCAGCTGCATAATGAAACTTCCAATTGCATTCAAATTATTATGTTCCAATGCTTAGAATTTCATGTTGTCAAAAAACCAGCAGCACTATCAAAGAGAAATGACTAATATAAATATATATGCTTACTTTTAGAAAAATGTACAGCATTTCATTTCCATAATAATTGCAAGTTCTCTCTTTGAGAACCAAATTTTAAGTTAAGAAGAGCAATTCTGTTCACTTAGAGACTTTTGCAGATCGAAATCTGCAAAAGCCAGAGTGGCTTCAATTTAGGGCAAATAATTTAAATTATTTTCAAAGAGAACTGCTTTTTGAATTTCATTTCCAAGAAACATGCTTTCTTATTAAAATAACTTTAATGACTTTCTTGTTCCTCATTTATAACAGATCACACTTCCATTAGAACATTAATTGCCAATGTTTTATTTCATTATTTGTGCTTCATTTAGCTGCCTTAATAACTAAAAACATTTATGCAAAAAAAATCATCATAATTGCTCCAGAGTTGGGCTCTTTTATTTTCAAAAGTTTTTATGTAGTGCCAGTACTGTGCAAGAAGAAAAAAAAAATTATTCAGCATGTCACCTTTTCATATTATAAATTCCACATTTGGCAAATATGTACGTGGGTGCGTGTCTATTTAGTTTTTTTTATTTAAGCTTCTTCAACTTCTCTTTAATTATAATATTATTTTAGTTTTAATTTTCCACGTTAGCTTTTCTATATTAGCTTCTCTAATCAGTTTTCATTTTCAATGCAGATTAATAATAAATTTTTCATGAAGCTTCTCGAAGGTGCTTGCAAAATCCGTCAGCTTTGCTTTTTGATAGTGGAGTTAAAAAATGATGATTAATTTACAACAGATGTTCATTGCTACCATTTTAGAAAATCTGAAATGACTAAGGATTGGTAGATGCATGTACCAGAAAATTGTGGTTATAAAGCCAAGAAAGGAATGGCATATACAAAGTACAGGACAACAGAGTTACCTCTGCAGGTGATGGAAGCAGAGACAAGATAGAAATCAGGAAAAGGGTAGCACCCAGGTTTCCAGGCAATTCCTCTTTCCCTATTTCTTAAGCCAAGTGAGGAACTCATGGGGTATGTGCTTTACTCTCAATCTTTATTTTTATTTATTTTTGAGACAGGGTCTCACTGTGTTGCCCTTGGTAGAGTGCCATGGCGTCACAGCTCACAGCAACCTCAAACTCTTGGGCTTAAGCAATTCTCTCACCACAACGCCCAGCTACTTTTTGGTTGCATTTGTCATTGTTGTTTTAGCAGACCCGGGCCTGGCTCAAGCCTGCCATCTTAGGTGTACGTGGCCGGTGCCCTACTCACTGAGCTATGGGCACCAAGCCTGCTCTTAATCTTTAGACACTTCGCATATTTTAGAAACATATACTTCTATCTTGATTCTTCTTTACAAGATAGATGTAGAATCTATCTGATGAAAATGTACTTAATCCTCATCAAAAATAACATAAGTGAGACCCTGCTCACCCACTCATTTGACAGTTAAACTTTTCTAAATATCTTCCTATAACTCTACTATACTCTGTCCATTTACTATCTTCCCCCAAATCAGTCGTCTTTGAAGTTGGATAATTTTTTCTCTTTTGGAAATCAATCTGGAAAAAAAAATTGTTGCAATAAAATTGAAAGAACTCACAATACCTAATTTCAACTTATGAACATCTGAGGAAAATACAGTTGAGCTTTTTGGCCCATAGAATTTTGTTTTGTCTTTTTCTACTCTTGTTGCTATTTTTTCTAATCTTGTTGGCTTGACTAAAATAATCTTTACCAAAATACATATTCCCTAGAATGCCAGCACTAAAAAATGTTAATCGGCATTACGTATAAAAGGAGTCTATGATCAAATAGTTATGGAAAATGTTTATTTAAATGAAGTTAAATGGGTTCCTTTACCAGGGGATATTTCAGAATTCTAATATATTAATGTTTTTGAACCTCTAGGACTGGGGTCAATGAAGGAGGTGTTGGCTCGTGTTCAGGAGGCCCACATTTACTTTCATGGACTATTTTTCTGGATTGCTGTTCTACAAAACATTGCATTGGCAATGACCAAAAACTGCTTTTATGTGTCTTAATTTGTACTAGGCAGGATTGGTACCTATTTCCAGTTCCATGTAAAGCACAAGTTATCATCTCAAATGAGAAATATTAAAAAATATTCCCTTGTCATCTGATATATAAGTATTCCACCAGGTCCTTCACAACCACTTGAGAGGAAAATAAGAAAGCCAATTAAATCTGGATGAAGATGGATGAACCCCAGAGCCCAGAAGTCTGCCCCAGAGGGTTTGATGTCAGATGCTTCATAATCATCACTAAAGAAAACCTTCTATTGTCTCATCTTCACAGGTCTTGCAGTGCCAGCAAAAATATCTCTATCTACCCACTCATGGTTGTTTATGAATAGATGTCCCTAGCCGAAATTCAACATGGCAGCACATCTCTAGAAAAGCTGTTCTCTGAGTATTTATTTATTGCTAAAGACTAAAAGCTATCAGAGTTTGGATACTCTTAGGAATCTGATAATCTTGGCAATGAATGAAAACCATTACTGCTAGAAACTTCTGATGCCTCGTGAAAAAGAGCTGTTCTCGCTTGTCATTTCAAGTTGGAGCTTCTTACCTAACCACTAGAAGTTACTGCTCAACTAAATTATACCCAATATATCGCCATGAAAGGTGAGATGAAATAGAAATGGACTGGATTTAACCTACATGGCAATCTGTGGTTGCTCTCTAATAAGGGTAGACGTGGCTAGACACAGATAGCATGTAGCACATGCTCATAGGGAATTTAGACTTTAAGAGTGTCAAACAGCATATGGCATGTGTAGAGGTGCTGCTCACCTGCTGAGCTCCTATGGTAGCCAGAAATTTCCTCTAATTCTCAGTTGGAGGCTGGATCCGAATAATACGAATAGTATTTAATGGAATTTCTTTATTTGGGTCTTTATAGAGATAATAAACATAAGTGATCTTATGTTTATTAGATCATTTACTATACTCTGTGAAATGAGAGGAATACACAGTCAATTTAGGCATGGAGATATATATACACATATATATGTACATATAAATTTATAAATACCATGCACTACATACACATGTATAGTATGTTCAAGGCTGGACAATTAAGTTTGCGAACTCATCCTAGCAAAGGTGTTGTGTACCTCACTGATGAGTATTAGTACTGTCACCTTCTAAGTACTCCCCTTGGGAAGCTGTGCACTGATGCCAGTGGCTAGTCCACCCAAGCAATTTGGGAATTCTTTTTCTGGAATGGCCATCAGAGGTATCATTATCCAAGGTCTGATAATTAAGTCTGTGAACTCATCCTAGAAAAAGATCTGTGAATGGTGGACTAGGCCCAGGCATCAGTGCATAGCTTCCCAAGGGGAGGACTACGAAGGTGACCAGAGCAATCTTCAGCAATGACATATACAGCACTTTTTCTAGGATCAGTTCATGAACTCAATTGTCATACCTTGTATACCTTGCTGAGGCGGTGGAGCCTTGGATCAAGTGACTGGAGGAGGCCTCTCTGGAGAGGTTGGTTTAAGTTAAGCTCTGAAGAATAAAAATGAAGGAGTGTGGCAAAAGCCTGAAAGAGTCCCAGGCTTTGGGAAGAGCAAATGCCCAATTACAAGCTCTGGAGAAGAATAAATCCAGAGGAAAGCTGCAGGAATGACTAAAGGCCCATAAATATGAGTCACGGACAAAAGATAGTGACCAGCTCTCCTTCATCTCCACTACAAAAAAGGAGGAAATTAGAAAATAAAGAATTTCCTCTAGAATACTCTCTCCAGCAAAGTTTGGACTTTATTTTTCTTCCTGGAGACATATTATCCCCAGGCACCCTCTGAAAAGTCAACCTGATCCCAGCAAGTTCAGTCTGGTTCTAAGCTGATCAGACCAAAATCAACTCTGATTATCTGAAAAAGTTCCAATTCACTAAATGGAACCCTCTTTGATCTAACTTTTGGGAGTTCAGATGGCGTTGGCAATATTTGAAGACTCAGGTGCTCTGCCAGATGCCAAGCCCTACATCAAATGCTTGGATGCAACCAGCCTAGCACACCTAGGATGGGAAGGTCCTGATTTAAAATAATCATGACCCCGTGTGACTCAGATCACAGTTCTTAAATGGTTGTAGTGATCCTGGCAGCTAGTAGCACATTATATCTACTACTAGTGCATATAATAATTATAAATACCGATAGTATTTTGAGTATAAGAATTTTTTCATATAAAAAATTTTAAATATTTAATACTATTTGAAATATTCAAATAATGTCAGCGTAACCTACGTGTGCAGTATTTTTAAAGTCTACAGTAGTGACGGTAATACCCTTGGCCTTCACATTCACTCATTACTCACTGGCTCTCTCACCCAGAGCAACTTCCAGGCCTACAAGTCCCATCCATGGTAAACCCCATATAGTGTATTTCCTGCAGTATATTTGCTGTATCTTCTCTATGTTTACATAGGTTTGGCTACACAAATACTTTCTATTGTGTTAGAACTGCCTACAACACTCAGTACAGTAACCGACGGTACAGGTTTTCGACCTGGGAGCAGCGGGCTCTTCCACGCAGGTCGGTCACACCACCAAGGTCTGTGTACTATACACTCTATGATGTCTCACGGCAGCGACATTGCCTAACGAAGCGTCTCTCAGCCACACATTACTGTCCCTAAGCCACACATTACTATATAAAAGGTGAACAGGAAAATAGATTAGGGAAGAGAAATGGAAATGAGATTTAACATAGGACATCTCTTTAGATGGTCATACTGCTGACTTCATTAGCCACTATCCTGCTTCACACATAAGTCACGTTAAAAATTGGCTTCCTTTCATCTGAAATATTCCTGTGTTTTATACGTGTTAAAAAAGTTCTTTGGAGGTCTTCCCCTCCCACTCCCCACCGCCAGGAGGGTTCAAGGAAAAGAGGGAGGTTATTAGAGATATTTTCCACAGCTCTAGCTCCATTACTATAGTAGTAAATAAGAAACGCTAGTCTTCAACTTATCATTGCTCTCAGTAATCAGTAGGCAAAAATTCAGTGCTTATCGTTTAAGAAGCATTCCCTTAGCAATAAAAGTGTCTTTATAGCAGCTTCTCTTAATGAAGAGCGCACACAGCACCCTTCCTCTCGAGAGATGGGTGGAAGGAGGTGCGGGAGAAGATAGGTGCCCTCCGTAACTTTCAAACACCAGCTCCTAAATAAAACTTCAAAGAGAAAAGCACACTCTCTCTCTCTCCGCCCTCCACCCACCTGGAACTATTTTAATTCTCTGTGATGTCTGATGATTCCTTTATTATTATTATTATTATTATTAGTACAAGACTCGCCCAAAATGTTTCTCTCATAGAACAGAATCTAAAAATCCACCATGCTGCAAATCCAGACCTATTATTCTGGTCTTTTCCTTCTCCTGAGGCAGTCACTTTCCTGAACTTGGGAACAGCGTCAGACCTAGTGGGAACTCCATGTACAAGGATGGGGGTGGAGGCTCCGGGGTCCCTATCACATTATGGTCCCACAGGCAAGAAGTGAGGACTTGACTCACTCCCGTGGGAAGTCCTTGGGTGTTCTTAAAGCTGCCAATCGTGTACTCAACTTTGTAACCATCATCTCGAGAGCGTTGAAGAATGAAAAGAAACTGATACTACATTTTCTTGACAATTATTATAGTAAGAAAAAGGTCAAATTATAGTGGGTTGAAGACAACAGTTGGAATAAGTACTCTGAGAGCTCTAAGTTTTCATTTCAACCTACAGGTTACACATTATTTTTGAAGTAGCTGCAATTAGCTAGTTAACTTATGTGTTGGTTCAGTATGTGTGTCCGTGTGTCTGTTGCAGGCAATAAAGAAAGAAATACAAACAGCTCTGTCGATCCATTAAAGAAAAATGTAATGTAACCGGTGCTATTTGAAGAAACCTTAAAATGGCACCTGGATTTCATCTACATGTCTCTGCTTCACAAAAGTAAAGAATTCCACAAAGTCAAAAATAGGTAATACTAATACCTCTGTGGGTTGAGACTCAATAGTCATATTCAAAAAGAAAAGCTGAGTTTTACTCAAACATATCTGGTTTGGTTAATATTCCCATGGTGACTCAAAAGGCCACACAAATTAACTACGTCTTTAATATCAGTATGAATTATTGGATAATTATTAAGTTCCTTTTGACACATATGATGCGCCTTGCTAATTCTGACCTTGGCCTGTTTCTCATGCTGTTTGGGAAAAGCAGAAGGAACTTGGGAGTAGATATTATTTGCTAGTCAAAATACCATGAATTAACTTTTTTCCTGCCTCTTAGAGAGATATTTTAGGATCTTTAAAAATTCTCTCAATATACAGAAATATGCAAATTATTTAACCATAACACCTCTATTTTTAGCAAACTATAGAACGCCATTTTCATGTTCTTCCAATAGAATCAAGAAGATTGCGTCCAACTGATCGAACAAAAATAATGAGAAAAAAAAATATTTTTGATGTCAACGAACCAGGAAAATAATTTAGTCTAAAGGAGGTTTAAAACAAAATTCTGGACTGGCTGATTTGTTTACACTGAATTTACTGATTAATTCACGGAATTAGCTCTGTCTGTTGGTGTCACACAGCCTGAGTTGAGATTTGTGCCCTACCTACCATTTGCCAGCTGTATGGCCTTGGTTAAGTTAACTCTCTAAGTCTCAGGTTTCCCAGCTTTAAATAATAATAGCAATCATTCTATTATTTTTATAGTATGCTGGGTAGTACTATTAACAGGCTTTGCATGAGTTAATTTGCTTATTATTTATAACAACTCTCTAAGGTAAGTGTTACTATCATCACCATTCTAGTTTAGGATGAAGAGACACAAAGAGATTAGGTAATTTGTCTGAGGTCTCAGTGTGTCATGACAGAGCAATGATTTGAACCCGTGTAGCCTTCTCTGGGGCCCTGACTTCTGATGACAGGGTCAGGCCCTTAGTCAATAATACTTCTTTAGATTGGCAGGAATTTTTGAGCAAATGCTGGTCAAACACATAATCCAGTGTCCGGCCTATGGTAGGTCCTTGAAACCATTACATATAGTTGTCATCCATATAAACTTCCTGAGAGTGATAATTCAGGCTCTCGATAAAGGAGCTTACTAAGCCCAACAGCTGACGAATGACATGTGCACCTTTAGATACCTCCTGATTTTCCCCCTGAAAAAGTTCCATTTTTCTGTTACTGGTGGCATCATTCTCTCCATCACCCAGACCTAACTTTTTAAACTCAGAAAAGCTGAGTTTTACTCAAACATATCTGGTTTGGTTAATATTCCCATGGTGACTCAAAAGGCCACACAAATTAACTACATCTTTAATATCAGTATGAATTATTGGATAATTATTAAGTTATATACACACAAACACACAGAATAAAGAGCAATAAAACCAGTTATCACGGACTCATCGTACAACGTAAGACTCAGCACAATACCAGGAACTGCCCCCTCTGCATACCCCTCTCCGCTTACACCTCAACCCTGTAATACATCTGCTGGCTTTTAAAGCATGCTCCCTGGAGTTAAAATATGGATATCATCTTTGACAATCCCTTCCCCACTCAAAGACAGTCATTCACCAAACTTCTCATTATTCTTCATTGGAAAATCTCATTCTGTATTACTTTCCTCTTGCCTCTATCTCAAAGTGCCATTAACTCAGTGATCTCAACACCACAAATGGATTCTCTGACAACTCTGGCAGTTTATAAATCTGAAATCAGTCTCCCTGGGCTAAAGATACATGTTGGCAGGGCCGACTCCTTCTGGAGTTGATCAGGGGACAATCCATTTCGTTGTTTTTTTCATCATCTAGTGGCTGCCTGTATCCCTGATGGTCCCTTTCTCCATCTTCAAAGTGCATCAGTATAATGTTAGATTCTGACATCACATCGCTGGCTCCTCTAACCTCTCCCATGTCCTTCTTTTAAGAACCATTGTGATTATATCAGGCCCACCTGGATAATGCAGGCTACTCTGCCCATTGCAAGATCCTTGAGGTAATCATATATATCAAGTTCCTTTGGCCATATAAGGTCACATTCACAGGGGCCAGGAATTGGGGGATAGACTTAAATGGGGAGAGGGCAATTATTCAGCCTTTTACACTTCCATCATTCTTTTTTAAATCAATGTTAGCATTCTAGCAAGATCATTATCTTATACCTATAATAGAGGGATTTTCAACTGATGTGCTGTGGCACGTTGGTGTGCCATGGGAGGATCTGAGGTGTGCTGCAAAAAATTTTTAAAGATCAGTAAGTATTTTTGAAAGAAGTTCAAAGCACAGTAAGTATATATATTTTACTCTTTTTATATCGACAAAATTTAAATGTGCCACAGAAGCATAACTATAGGTTCAAAAGTGAGATAAGAAAGGTTGACAAACACTGGTCTAATCCACTGTAATTATCTCCAAACTGGGCAGCCGGCCTCAGAGGCAAGGGGAAAAATGATGTTGAGAAATATGTCTCAGAGGAACCCACTTAAGGGGGTGTCAGAAGGTGCCAGAGAACGTTTTCATTTAAATTTTGTGCTGAGTTAGTAACTTTATATGTGTTGTGCATGGAATGTTTAAAAGTGCTGTCTCCACACATTTCTGTATTTATTTCTAGACAAATATCCACACCAGAGGGGGAGAGGGCTCCAGTGCATCACACTGCCTTGGGCACCATTTATTGTCCTTGTATCAGTTCCCCTGTGTAGGGACACACAGAACTGTTTGGGCTTTCTCAGCTACGGCCTTGCTGGAAGGCTCCTGTGCTCCTAGATGGCCAAAACTGTATGCACTGAAGGTGTGCGTATGTTACTGGTGCTTGGTATGTTGCCATGTATAAAGGTGCACGGGACCTTTCCTTGTGTGGACTGTGGATCGAAGACTGTGATGTGTAAATTAGCTCCCCAGGTACCAGGAGCTAGCGCAGACCTCCCATGTAACTCAGCTCACCAGCCACCTGTGAGCTGAACTGAAGCCTGTCCCACCTGCCCTCCATGCTCGAGTTTCTCTCCAGTATGGCCGAATTCAAACACTGGCATCAGAACCTACTTCATCATTCTCCTCTGTTACAGTCCTGCACTGCAAAACTCCATCCACCCTTTCAAGATACAGGATGCTGGATTATTGAAAATAAATAAATGAATAAATAAAAACAAAAACAGCCAAGGGCTCCCAATTGCCTGCAGTCATGATGTGCAAACTGACTCAAGTAGAAGAGTCAGGCTGCTCCAGAAACGGCATAAATGTAAAAAGGAACCACATGGGCTCCTGATAGACCTGGCATTAAATCCCAGGGCTACACTTAGCAGCTATGCACCTTTGGGCAGGACATATGTCCTCCTGGAGCCTTTGTCCCCTCATTTAGAGCTTTTGTCGAGAGGATAAAATGAGACGGTCTGGGCATTTCACACAATACCTGGCCTTGGATGGGGGCTCAAAAATCTTACCTCCTTCACTCTCCTTTAGTGAAATATCACGTTCTTTATAGAAAACTAGGAAATATTTATCATTCAAGCAAGAAGCAATATTTTTAGCAGGCTGTGTCATCTGTAATACAAAACATAAATTATAAGGATGACGTCTCAGGAATGAAAAAGCTGTTAGACTAAACTCAACCAGCGAACTCTGTGTTTGGGTGTAAATAATCCTTGGCTATCGTCATATGTTGACATGGACTAACATTTTGTAGCAGATGAGCGGTAGCAGTGGGTGCCAAATATTTCCGAAAAACATTTGGGATGGAAAATTTGCTGAAAATTGGGAGGAAAGTTCCTGTTCATTAATTAGGTTTTTAACAAGTTGACAGAGTCTGACAGCATTTTATTTTGACCTCAGAACACCTCAGCTCAAGTCACAAAATAAAAATAGTCCATAGGAACATGGTGTGAACAACCTATCACATAAAATCCATGTTGCTTATCCTGAATCTCAAAATGCCCTCAGCTAAGGGGTGGCACCTATGGCTCAGTAAGTAGGACGCTGGCCCTATATAGTGAGGGTGGTAGGTTTGAACTTGGCCCTGGCCAAACTGCAACAAGAACAAAAAAATAGGCAGGCATTGTGGCAGGTTCCTGTAGTCCCAGCTACTTGGGAGGCTGAGGCAAGAGAATCACCTAAGCCCAAGAGCTAGAGGTTGCTGTGAGTTGTGATGCCACAGCACTCTACCAAGAGCAACAAAGTAAGATTCTATTTCTAAACAAAAAAGATGCCCTCAGCTTGGTTCCAACTGATCTTTTCAAAATTCTCTGCCTGCAAAACCCTGTCTCATCATTGTACCTACATCTATTTTATTTCTATACCAGGGTGACAAACTCCAATGCCACAGCTACAAGTCACAAGGAAATGCAAACCCAGAATGATCAGATGTTAATGTCTTAAAGAGAAGCTGGAAGTCTGGAATTTGGTATGAAATTGCCAGGTTTTCGAATATTTCCAACTCATTAAAAATGTTTAAAAATTAAATGAGCCCAAGAAAATAATCTCGCCTGCAGATGACATTGAATCCCTGGCCTCTAATAAGTAGCTCTAATCTTGCAAAACATTAAGATGTTATAGTCTTGAGTGTCTTTCCTCGGGGGTGAGTGTCTGGAGAGATTCCATATCCCTTCGAGTCTGGCTTCCTCTAGACTTGACTTCTTTGGTACTTTCATCCTTTCCTCTCTTTAGGAATTACTGATAGGCTTGTTGAAGCTTCTAATTTATTATTTTTCTTTTAAGTTTCTCAACAACCATGATACTACTAAAAACATTTTTCTATCTGGTGCTATTTTCCCCAAACTCAACACCCTGAACTTGGTGAAGGGATAAATTACTCACATCAAAGCTTCTCTTCTAAGTTCTGTTGACCTAGCAACCATCCTCTGTCTATCCAATAATTTTGTTTGTTTGTTTACTCTCACTTTTCCATACATTGTGCTATTTAGCAGAATGTCATCTAAAAATTTTTAACCTTAATTGAAGGAGGGCACAATCAACAAATATGGGTGAAAATATATGACTTTGGACATGATTGAAATCGATGTATTCCCCTGTATAGGTTGGACCTAGAATAAAAAAAAAAGACTCTGATAGGTGGAATTGTCGAGAAACATTTCTGTGTTATTGATTTGTAAGCTTCTTTCATCATCTTGTTTGAGGCATTGGAACTTTCTGTTAAACCAGAAAAAAAAAAAGCTATATTCAATTATAATATCAAAAAGTTTTAAAATAAATCCAATTTAAGCTAAACTAAGCCAAATTAGTTATGCACCATAATGACATATTTTTTTTTTTCGAATGTCATAGCCCGTAGGTGGCTTCCATTAGTACAAGGAAATTGAAAAATGTCTATGTGTCAAAACAAAAAACTATTTCTGTTTTGATCATGCCCTTTCTTTTTTAACCATGTCCAACGCATCTTTTATTAAAGTCTTTGTTGTCAGTCCATTATTGGGCCCAGGAACTTTCGTCTACAGTTCAAATCCAAATTGTAAAGAAAAATGCTCCTTCTTTCATGAAAAATTCAAGACACAACCTGAGGACATAAGCTTCAGTTAGATGGCTGCCTACTAGCATTGAGAGCTTGGGAGGGCTAATTAATTTCTGTAACTTCTGTTTTCTCACCTGTAAAACGACATAGCAATATTTAGCTAATGAAAGCATTCTGAGAATTAAGAGACTTACATAAACCACAAGCATGAAGGAAATGATAGCTATTATTCATTTTCCCTTCCTTTCTATCCTTCTGAAATGAGAATTACTGCATCTGGCCACTTTTCCTCAAATAGGCTGTGGAACCTGGAGAAAGGTATGTTTATCTGGTTCTGAATCCCACTTATAATTTCTCTCTATAGAGTCCTGTGAATATTGCTAGATATTTCTCTAATCTATTTCTTTATTCAACAAATATCTCTCATCCATTTCTTTATTCAACAAATATCGGCCAGGCATGGTGGCACAAGCCAGTAACCCTAGCACTCTGGGATGCTGAGGCAGGTGGATTTCTTGAGCTCAAGACCAATCTGAGCATTAGCAATACCCTATCTCTACTAAAAATAGAAAAACAAGCCCAGCATGGTAGTGCATGCCTGTAGTCCCAGCTACTCGGGAGGCTGAGGCAAGAGGATTGAGATTGAGATTGCTGTGAGCTATGAAGATGTCACATCACTCTACTGAGGACAATAGCATAAAACCCTGTCTCAAAAAAATGATGCTTATAAAAGTCTCAGTATTCATTGATTTATTCAAAAATTAATTGCAGGCCTTGAGCACCCATCAGTATACTAAAGAAGAGGGAAGCATCTTGAATTAGTAATTCTGACACTGAATCGGGATGAAGCAGTGCCTGCTCCAGAAAAGCTGGAATCCAATGGAGTTACAAGGGACTCAACTCCACACCCATCCGGGTGTGCAGAGCAGAATGCAACATTTGCTGCTTGTGTTAGGCTAAGAATCAAAATCTTCTGATGGGAGATGAGTTCAGAAAAGTTCTAATTCATGAACCTTGGCAGTCCAATTACCATGTTTCTTTTTTTTTTTT
>NW_003852414.1:13323719-13459317 GCF_000181295.1 Otolemur garnettii | reverse complement strand
CGGGCTGGGGATTCGAACCCGCCACCTTAGGTGTATGTGGCTGGCGCCTTAGCCGGTTGAGCTATAGGCGCCGAGCCTACCATGTTTCTTTTTACACACTGTTTCTTTGGACTATTTTATGAGCATGGGAAAAATATGGGGGAAATACCCTGGAGGATCAGCATTTTCTTTGTTCACAGGTGTAAGGATGCATTTAACATTGACCATGAGTACCGTTTCTGGTTTTACATTCACACATTGTCAGAGCAGGGGTCTATAATTCTAGGGGTCTATAATCACACAGGGAAGGTCATTTTTCAGTGCAACTTTAAAAAGTCCTTTTGTTCATGTTGTGTGTGAAATTTGGTTACAGATGGGGTGACCACACCTCCCAATTTGTCTGGGAGAGGTCCAGTTTATGCCTATTGTCCTGCTATCGATGTTAACAGCACCTCTCCTCCTCACTCTGAAAAGTGTTCTGGTTTGAATAATAAATTATATGGTGGTGGGAGGTTACTGAAGATGCTCCAATGCTACAGTCCCTCATCAGCAGACTTGAACTTTGAATTACAGGCCACGCATCTCCCCTAGTCCAGATCTCCCACACATAAGAATCTGACCTTTAATTATACAAGACTTCTTCTGAAAACAGAAACGTCTCTTATTAATTGAAGGTGTACATTTTTCTGGCATAAAATTGTTTCCAAGAGTGACTAAAAAGCAAGCAAATGATCTTTATCATTTGTGTATTGGATCTGAGAAATTACTAGACTCAACCAGACTTAAAAAAGCACTGTCTAAGTTGGCTTTTAGCCCTTCAGGATTTCCTTACTGGGTGGGCACCCAGAACTGTTTAGGTCCCTTGCTCTTCTGGATAGTAATTTAGGGTAGCCACTTTTTCCAAATCAGCGTTATTTCTAATATTTATTACTCTTCTGAGAGTAACATTTATTTTTCGTATTTGAAGAGTTAAAAGATATCTTTCAATTCAATCATTAAGTGCCTACTATGTTCCGGGAGCCATGCTAGGGACACATCAGTGTTTGAGTTGCTGAATAAAAATAGAGAACAGAATTAAATTTAAATTTCTGATAAATGTTCTCTGTATGTCTTAGAGAACATTTAAAGAACTAAAAATAGACCTGCCATTTGATCCTATAATTCCTCTATTAGGTATATAGCCAGAAGACCAAAAATCACACTACAATAAAGATATTTGTATCAGAATGTTCATTGCAGTCCAATTCATAATTGCTAGGTCATGGAAGAAGCCCAGGAGCCCATTGATCCACTAATGGATCAATAAATTGTGGTATATGTACACCATGGAATACTATGCAGCCCTAAAGAAGGATGGAGACTTTTCCTCCTTCATGTTTGCATAGATAGAGCTGGAAAATGTTCTTCTTAGCAAAGTATCCCAAGAATGGAAGAAAAGGTATCCAATGTACTCAATCCTACTACAAAACTAATTTATAGCTTTCATAGGAAAGCTATAACCCAATTTTAACCCAAGAATATGGGGAGAGCAGTAGGGGGAGGGTGATCGGTGGGATCATGCCTATAGTTCATCCTATAAGGATACATGTGAATTTCTCTAAATGTAGAATATAAATGTCTTAACACAATAACTAAGAAAAAGACATGAAGGCTATGTTAACCAGTTGGATGAAAAGTATTTCAAATTGTATACAGAAACAGCATACTGTACCCCATGATAGTATTAATGTACACTGCTATGATTTAATAAAAAAAAATAAATTTCAGATAAATATTCAAATATTGCATTGGGTATACTATAATAAAAATTTATTCATTCTGAAATTCAAATTTAACTGAGTGGTCTGTCCCCTCCCTAAATCTGGCAACCCCCAGTAGTTTACAAGACAGGCTGGGTACTGCTGTCAAGCTGTTAACTATGTTAACTATTCCTGTTTTCATTTAAACTCTCACAATATAACTAATTGCTAAACAATGCAAAGTGATACTGAGATATTCCTATCTACAGCATTGAGGAGCTAATATTAATGGTAAAATAGAATCACTAAATTTTAAACCTGTAAGCTTTATGTTCACTCACAGGGAATCCAAGAAGATTTTCTTTAAAACCCAGATTCGTAAGGTCTGAGCCAGATTCACCAAAACAAAATATTGAAGAAATGTTTATGTAGTTGAGAAGGATTTCATTCCTTTCTATTGCCACACAAATAGCGGTGGTCTAGGGCTGCAGTTCCCAAGCCCTGGGCCTCTGACTGGTACTGGCCCATAGCCTGTTAGGATCTGAGCCACACAGCAGGAAGCAGTGGTGGGCGAGTGAGTGAAGCTTCTTCTGTATTTACAGATATTGCCCATCACTCTCACCACTGCCTGAGCTCCGCCTCCTGTCAGAGCAGTAGTAGCATTAGATTCTCATAGGAGCATGAACCCTGCTGTAAACTGTGCACTGAGGGATCTAGGTTGGCTCCTCATGAGACTCTAACACCTGATGATCAGAAGTGGAGCTGGGGTGGTGATGCTAGAGGTGGGGAGTGGCTGCAAATTCAGATTATTATGAGCAGAGCGGTTTAACTGCACAGAGACTGTAATAAATCAATTGCTTACAGATTCCTATCAAGCCATCCCACTCCCCCACCCTGCTCTGAGGAAAAATTGTCTTCCATGAAACTGATCGCTGGTGCTAAAAAGGTTGGGGACCACTGGCCTAGGGCTTTTCCATCTATATCACTTACTGTAGACTAAACGCTTATGTCCCCACCAAAGTCTGTATGTTGGAATCTACACGCTTTGGGGAAGGTGATTAGGTCAAGAAGGTGGAGCCCATGAACGGGGATTAGTGCCCTTCTAAAAGGGACCCCAAGGAGCACTCTTTCCTCCATGTGAAAACACAAGAAGTTGGGGAGTCAGCACCCAGGAAGCAGGCCCTCCCCAGAATCCAACCCTGCTGGCACACTATAATGTGAGAAATCAATGGCTTGTTTATAAGCCACCAGGTCTATGGTACTTTTCTACGACACCTGAGCTGACTAGGGTGCCACCTGTGACCTCTGGGTATGAAGAGCCTTACAGCATCCTGGACATTCCCAGGGGGCAGCCCAGGTAGGCATGACATATCCTTGGGGTGCCCATACATTTCCTGATGCTGGTAGTTCTAAACCCAGAGCATACTTCCTGCCCCTCCTTTGAGGTTCAAGATACGTTTTTAATTCCCTTTCCCTGAACTGCAAAGAAATTTATCTGGTACCCTAAGGGTGGCCATTTGCTCACCTTCCTCCCTGCAGGTTAAGGATGTTGTTTCACAGGGCAGGAGGATCCATTCTGAGTTCTTGTCTTCAACCCAGTCCCCACTCCCAGCCCTACCATGCAGACTTTCCTAGGATTACTCCAATCTATTCTGTGAGCACCCTGAAGGAATTCATGGAGGAAAAGCTTGAAAGAGAGGTAAATTCTCCTATATTTGCAGCTCCACATCTCTGGGGGCTTCACCCTCTCATTTAAGTACAGACTCAACCACCACTGGCTGGCCCAGGACTCCAGGGGGACACAGCCTCCCTGAGTCCTGCTGCATCTCACCAGTAGCTAAGTTG
The DNA here is from genome assembly GCF_000181295.1 of Otolemur garnettii. Lineage (NCBI taxonomy): Eukaryota > Metazoa > Chordata > Mammalia > Primates > Galagidae > Otolemur > Otolemur garnettii. Next base: position 13,455,754 of record NW_003852414.1, on the reverse strand, counting down.
GGGCTTGTGTCTTGTGCCCACCCCCCCAGGATCCTTTCTCTTTCCTGGGAACTGACCTGGTTGGCTGCCTTGCCACCACTCCAATGGAGAGGAAAGAGGAAGTTCAAGGCAATGTTTCAGGTTATTGTCTGGGGGGTTGTTTTTTGTTTAAATTTGGGAGCAAGGCTTTTTCCAGCTGTCTACACCTGAGTGGAAACTGTAAGGATTGGGGTGGTATCATGTGGAGCTCCTCTGCTAGCTACTAATGCATGCCTGCCCTGCCCCTTTTCTGGGAACTATGCCCACATCCCTCCTTCTTCACTCACACAGTTCATGTGGGAAATCATTTTGTAGCCTGCAGTCATCTCCCTCCTTTGGTCTAGGAATGAGCAACTGAATTAAAATGGCCACCAACACATTCTTCTGGCATGTTAGAACTGGGATCAGGAAAAAGAAATAAATCTCTCTCTCATTCTCTCTCTAATTAAACATTTGCTGTGCTTTCCACCATGTGGACTGAGAAATGGGAAAAGCTATGTAAAGACAGAGGAAATGAATGGGCAGAGATTTAGAAAAAAGCACAGAGGACAGACCACTCCGCCACGTCTTGGAGTCCATTAGACACCACAGTGTTGCCTAATGCTTAAATTACTGTGAGTAGCCTCTTTCTTAAAATTAAACAAAAATATCTCCAATATAACAGCTCCACGGGTGATTTTGATCCACGTAGAGTTCGAAACCATTATCCCAATTATCATCTCACTATTTCTTCACCACATAGAAACATACACGACCACCCAAATTTTTTAAAAATTTTCACCCCCTCCCCCAATTTGGCAAAGCAGGTCATAAATTCATTCCTGTAGTGAGGCAAAGAGAATTAAAAACAAGTTCATATCCTGCTGTTTTCATCGTTATTATTAAATCCAGAAACCTTTCCTCTCTTTTTTTCATCTACTTTCCATTAAAATCCAAAGTGAGGAGTATTAGCTGAAGAGCAGAGGATCAGCTACTCAGTATTAGTGAACAGGATTCCAGAAAGAATAATTCCCTGTGGAAATTTTTCTTACACAGACTCGGCCCAGATGACATTTGAAGCATTCATTTGTTACAACAGAATTATACTAGCAAAGAAAAATACAATTATTTTGCCTTTTAGTAAGAACTTGCATTTCTCTACCCAGGAAAACAGCTTCTGCAGTTAAATACCTCCCAAGATCATTAACAACTAAGATTAAGGCAATTTTGAGTGATTGTATATAGGATAAAATGGGTGAAAATGCTCAGAGACTTGTATAATGGGCATAATTTTCCGCAGATTGTGGGCTGGAGTGCCTTTTTACTAATTAAATGGGTAACCTGTAATTCAAAACAAGGAAACTTGATTGTAATGATTATTATTCATTTATCATGCAAAAAACTTCAAATTGCCAAAATAAAAAACCCTTTTCAGGCAGATAATAGTTGCTCATTTCATGCCCTTTACATACTCTTCCTCCTGTTCAGATATGTGTGTGTTGCTTGGAGGACGCCATGAGATGTTAATGACCCATCACGTTCATCTGGGTGCTTTAGGAATTCACAGAGCCATATTTTTTCCTCTAAATCGGCTTTACTAGGAATAAAATGATGATGGTCCTACAGAGATAAAAATGGAAACTATTTTCCTTTTAATTCCCTCAATGGTTATTTAATTCAAAATACACTGCATTTTGGCCGGGCTCCATGGTTATGCCATGGTGGGAGGCCGAGACAGGAGGATGGCTTGAGCTCAGGAGTTTGAGCCCCACCTGAGCAAGAGTGAGACCCCCCTCCCTACTAAAAACAGAAAAACTAGCCAGGGGTTGTGGTGGGTGCCCAGAATCCCAGCTACTCTGTCTCAAGAAAAGAAAAGAAAGGAAGAAAATACATTGCATTATGGTATTTAAGCAAATTAACCGACAGCTATAAGAAAACACTAATATATGTAACATTGTGGAAGGTGACTGATATTTGGCAACAAATAGATCAGATACACTGCACAGAAAGAATGAAGGAAAAAAAACATTCCTATTATCTTTTTCCTCCTCCATAATCACCATGCCCGAGGGAACTAGAGATTCTCCTTCATCCTGACTAGTTCTACAGCTAAACAGACATCCTCACGAAAGGAAGCCGTCATCCCCAGCGCACTTTACAGAACAAACAATCTACTCCCTTCTGACCATATTATGCACTGCCACGATCTCCTGCAATTCGGTGCCTGTGAGCCCGTAAGCCACAGGAATCAATGTCATCGAGCAGTGGGAGGTAAATGAAACAATTGTCCACCAGTTGTTTTATTAAAGATTGGGCAGCTGGAATAGTCTCCCAGCAAATGGACCTCTAGCCCCTGGGGACTGCTGGAGATGAATATTACAAATTCGAACTTAAAGGCGCCCTCTTAGAGGAATGCGTTTCTTTTTCTTTTTTTTTTCTTTTTTGACCCAAGCATCAATAATATATTTTGCTTTCTTGCAACATGCAGGTTGCCTGGGGAAAGCAAAAGTCAAAAAAAAAAAAAAAATTCCCTGTAAATAATAAGATCCAAACTAAGGTCAGCATTTCCAGCCCCAGCAGGTTGTTCCAGTTTGAACTCTCCTCTTTCATCACGGATAATGTCACCAACAGCACAGCAGTCCTGCTAGTTCATGGGAGATGAATTCTGTGTTTTCCTAGTTTGATGATTGCCTACTAGGGTGCTGGTGTGATGTGGATGGTAATGTCACTTTTCTGTTATTTATTGTTGAAGGAGGAAAAATATTGCCTTGTTTTCCTTACAATATATCACATTAAACTAGAAGAATAATGAATCAATACTTGGGCCTTTTTTTCTATGAGATGGGCAAGCAAGAATTAGGATGAATTAATAGCAATTCCATCGTGCTGGGGGGAATACACTCATTGTCCATGACTAATGTATCAGCAGCCCCCCAAATCCATCACAATCCCTCTAAAAAAAATTAAAATTATTCAGTGATCATCAAATAGGTACCATATCCATGTGCCCCTCCATGGTTTCAGGTCTTTGTAGTTGTGTGCCAAAATGAGTCTCCTGGTGACAATTTTATTGTATTGGCCCTCAAGAAATAAGTAGCAGGAATTACAATCTCAACTACCCAGTCCAAGACCTTTATAATCCCCAAAGCTTAAACTCAAAGATGGATCTTACTCTAGGAACTCTCTTGATTTTATTACCCTTTAGCCAAGGAGTATTAAGTTAGTCTAAGCCAGCCATCAGGGTGTACTGGTGAAAAACGTGAACTCTGGGCCAGATGACCTGGTTCGTAACTACCTGTGTTATGAACTAGCTGTGTGCTAGTGCAGCAAGCCCAATTGCTTGGGGCTTCAGTTTCCCATTGGTGATACAGAAATAATCATCAGTCATACCTGCCTCACGGGGTTGTTAGGGAGATTAAATGAGTTCATGTTCACAAGGACATATACTTGTCTTTGTGCTACTCATCAACAGTGGTTTAATACTCAGTCCAATTAAAATATACTCAAATGAGTGTATTTGCAGTGGTTCTCAACCTTCCTAATGCTGTGACCCTTTAGTGCAGTTCCTCATGTTGTGGTGACTGTACTAAACCATAAAATTATTTTCGTGGCTACTTCATAACTGTAATTTTGAATCGTAATGTAAATATATGATACGCAGGATGTGTTTTCTGATGATCTTAGGCGACCCCTGTGAAAGGAACGTCCAACCCCCCTAAAAGGGTTTGTGGCCCAAAGGTTGAGAACCACTGTAGGCTCTCAAAGTCATTTGGTGCTCTGAGACTGCCTAACCCAAATTTCTGATTTCTGACCTAGTACCCTGCTGACCCTCAGTGACTCTAATATCTGGTATTCTAAGGTTTGCAGACTCTCCATGCCTTGATGTGGAGTTTCAGGGACTGAGTGGCAGTCGCAGAGTATGATGGCTTCCTATTCAATATCGTCTTGAAGGTAGGACGTGTGTAGAATAGTTGACAGTATATGAATTAGTAGTCAAAACAACACTGAGATTTGACTCATCCCTTATTAAAAGTGTGGATCTTGGTTTTTTTTAATTGGAAAAATAGGTGCGATGAAATCTATAAATCACAACCAAAGGTTTCCTGATTCAGAAGGGACTTTTTTTTTTTTAAGAAGTGTGTGAACTATTTTTAGAGTTTCCAACAGCCCAGTGAAAAACCTGCCTTCACTCAAGATAACACAGTGGGGGCTGATGGAGACATTAAGTTTTATTGTTTAGTTGGTTTTCTTTTCCCCTCATTGGCAGGAATTTTATCACCTCGGTGCAGTGACATAACCAGTGACAACCAGTCTTTTGTTGATGAGAAATCCTGAGTGGTGCTTTCTGAATGGCAATTGATAGCAAAAGATGGAAAAACAATTTAAAGATTACTAAAGCAAATACATTGTTTTCAGACTGAAATCTTTCAAATGGAGAGGGGAAACTAATAACAGAATACAAAGTAGTAGACAGGTTGAGATTCTGAAGTCTGGGAAGCTTGTCCTCGCTCCAGAATGCTCTGATTATATGGCTGTAATGGTCTAGGACATAGAAAATAAAATAAAGCAAATTCAATTTAGGCAATTAGACTCTAATAAAAGAGGACAATAAGGAGTAAATATTGGTTAGAAATTCACTTAAAACTTAAAGAGAGTCTGTCTTCTTCCACAGGGAAAAATTTGAGAAGTATACTAATAAATTAGGCCAGTGGATTTCAAGGGATCATTTATTAAAGTATCATCATGACAAAAAGTACTAATATAAACTGAGAATTGTAGACTAAGACAACTCCTCCATCAGTAAACAAACAAGAGTTAACTTTTCAGAACAGGTTCTTGAGGGTGAAAGGACCTGAATTTTCTGGCCTGAGTTCAAAGATACCATCTATGATGGGTAAGGTAAAGATAAAAGCGTGGTCAAAGAATAGGATAAAAGGCTCGGTGCCTGGAGCACACTGGTTACAGCACCGGCCAGGTTGGCGGGTTCAAACCCAGGGGTTCAGCACACCCAGGCTGGCAGGTTCGAACCCAGCCCGGGCCAGCTGAACAATGACAACTGCAACCAAAAAATAGCCAGGCATTGTGGCAGGTGCCTGTAGTTCCAGCTACTTGGGAGGCTGAGGCAAGAGAATCGCTTAAGCCCCAGAGTCTGAGGTTGCCTTGAGCTGTGACACCATAGCACTCTACCAAATGCGACATAGTGAGACTCTGTTTCAAAAAAAAAAAAAAAAAAGAATAGGATAAATCATGTAAAACTTGGTCCAAAAGGTGACATATCTATTTCTGATTTTTCAATTTTACAATATCCTACTTCTTTTTTGCCCCCAAACATACAACAAAACGGACAGAAGAGGCTCCAGGGAAGACAGACAGTGCTCAAAACTACAATGAAACATTTTAGGAGCCAGAACAAAATGTGAGAGATGGTTGAGAGCGAGATAGGACCACTAGCGGTAACAGTCTGACTTTCTCAAGTAAAAATATGTTTCATATAATTTGTTACAGCTAATGGCTTAAATATATCAAAGAGATGTTCGTGACCTAATGGGAAGATGAACAATTTGATAGTCAGATGCCTGTAACATTTTCATTAACTGGTTATATGATTTAGAGCGCAAAGAAGCTTTATCTGGTGTGTACAGCAAGTCTTTCAACAAATATTTAATATTAACTAATAAATGTTTTTATGAATAGCACTTTATAAAAGGTATTTCTCATTATTAACTGCCCAGTTTCTTTATCTGTGGAGTGAGCGGGATGGGCTGAATGATTCCAGAATGCATTCCAACATTAAGAATCTTTGTCTAAAATGTGAATCAATACAGAAATTTCTTATCCTATGTATCTCAGAACAGGCCAGCAGTCCAGTGTGATGAATTTGCCGCCAGTATCCCAGTCCTAAATCCTAATTCTGCACATAGAACGTTGATAGGGAAGAAGGAAAATTTACAAAACAAAAATATTAGAATGATGTCATTAAGTGATAAAAAGTGTTTCTTGGAATCAGGCTATTTGGGAAATTTATTGTGAGAGTATAGAATGTGAATATTAAAAATTTTTTAAACCACTTCCATGGAGGAGGAAAATGACCAATAATTGTAATTTGTGATGACATCATATGTTCTAAAAAAGCTTAGAATATCAGTTTATAATTAATTTATCTTAATGTGGAAATATTTATTAGTTCAAATAAATGCTTTTAGAAAATAGCACATCAGTTCCTAAGTTAGTACCAATCCCAGGCTTACGTACAGCTGGGAACTCTGATCCTGTGGCTGGTCAGATTTGAATGAGTAGACACGGCACTGGGAGAAGGGGTCTGGACTTGGGGTCCAGGGACCTGGCTCTATTTCTGACTGTGGCATGTGATTTTGAACCCATCATTTTCATCCTATAGGCATGGTGCTTTCTCATCGCTGAAATGAGAAAATTAGACCAAATCTGAAGATAATGCAATTCAAAATCCCACCCAGTTAATCCAACTTCATGTCCAGGATGTTTAGGTGAAGTTGGTCCATCTCATGTGTCAGCTCTGTGGCTCTGTGTGATCTGGTGACTTCTGACCTATGTGCCAATTTATCTGTCCCCTCTCTCCCCTCTACCCAACATATGCTTTAAAATCAGTGGTGTGCCTGGGCTAGGGTGCTGATCACACACTGGTCTGCAAAAAAGGACAGGAAATGCACCAGGGTCACAGCCACGGCAGTGATGGGGTCCTGCCATCCACCCCTGGAGAGGCGACCCTGCCTTAGTTGGTAGGGGGATTCTCAGGACTAGACACTGATGCTTATTTTTGAAAGGATCTTACTCGTCTGCACTTCTGGCTCTGCCTTCTGAGAGGGTCTTCTTGGTCCTTTTCTCACTGAGGCCACAACTGAAATTGTGATTGCCGGGGTCCCAACAGAGAACCCACAGTTCCCTGTTACTGCAAGTTGGGGATTTCAAGAGTATTTCAAAGCTTAGTTTTTATGTATTCTCTTCATTTTTTTATCAAATCATAACTGTGTACATTAATGCATTTATGGGGTAAATGTGCTGATTTTATATACAATTTGTATAAATGTCTTAACACAATAATTGAGCTGAAGGCTATGTTAACCAGTTCGATGTAAGCACGCCACCGCTCAATTTTTTGTCTAAGCCTCTCATTTCTTGACGATACAATTTCCTAAACCTTTAGTAGAATTTTTATGTATTTTTGACTTCCCAAATTTCTTCCCAATCGTAGCATTGAAGCCTGATTTCTTTTTCCTTTCTGCTCTGGTGCCCCTGACTTTCTCCCTCAATCAACTTAATGACAGCCATTTCGAGGTACAATGGCCATCTATTACACCAAGACTCCTGTTTGCTGAACGCGGAGCCAAGTTCACCTGGATCTCTACTGGCCTTTGTGACTCACTAAAGCTCTCACTCATCTGTGGCTCTTCTGTTTGCAACACAGCACGTCCAAGTATGCCAGGGAAGGGAAAAAGAGAGCGAATAACAGTTAATTGGGAGCTTTTATAGCCTGGTACACATTCCTTTACACACTGTAAAATGCAATCTAGCTCAGTACTGTCCAGCCGTTTCTGCAATGATGCAAATATTCTATGTCTGTGCTGTGTACAATGGTAGGCATTTGTCACACTGGCTGTGATGCCCTCAGAATTTGGTTAGTGCCGAAGAGGGATTGCATTTTCTATTTTTATTTAATGACAAGTAATTTAAATTGAAGCAGGCGCATGTGGGGAGTTGCTGGCCTATGGGATAGTACAGGTTCTTATTTTCCCCCAAAGAGGAAGTATTATAGGTTTGGAGAGCAGCCAGCCCGTCTCTGCCCCAGCTGGGGCGTCTCGTGTCAGGGCTAAGCGATGACACTAGAACGGGTGCACTGCAGGGAGGTTTCCTATGTCGTCTCCCAAACACTGTTCATGCACAAAAACTAGAAGTCATTTTCATCATTTTCACCCACTTTATCCAGGCATACTAGGACAAGCTGGAAAAAAAATATACTACTCAGATTTATAGTGCATTGTTTTACAAACCAGATGTGAGATAAATTATTCAGGGGCTATTTATAGAAACGGCAATCAAACATAATGAAAAAGGACCCTCTGCTGATCACACCGGTTTCTGGGTTTTGCCTTTTCTCCGGGTTCATAAATAAAGAACACGTTCATCTTCCCATTTTCGATTCTGAATAAGTTACAGATCGGCTTCCCTCGTTGAAGCTTTTGCATCTACAGTATTTTGTGTGGGAGAAAGTCGTAGGAAGGTTATAGGGGCAGTGGAGTGTGTTAACGCTTCTCTTAAAAAAAAAAAGAAAGAAAGAAAGAAAAAACCCTAAATCCTACTTGATCAAAATGCAAAGCTTCTATAGTCAAGGATGCAGCAGTAATTTGGGGTAAGGAATTAACTAAAATAAATTTTTAAATTTTTTTTTATTGCTTCCTTAGAGAAAGACCCCATTTTTTTCATTAGTTGTATTTTATTTCTCAAAATGAAATAAGCAATAAGCATCTTAATAATGAAACTAGAAATCTTAACAAATTCGGATTTTAAGTTGTTCCCTTTTTCTCTACATCAGTGCTGCTTGTTCATGTAGAATTTATAATCATATGTTACTTTTCTCAAAAATAATTATGTACTTGAAGAAAGTAGAGAATAGTACTTTCCCTCTGAGTCAATGGCAGGTGAGTGGAATTGCGTTCCCTTAAAGCAGATAAACCTTGTATATACCAACTTGTAAGAGGTACACACAACCCCTCTGACTTTACAGTCCAAGATGTACTGTTTTTGTATCCCATTGATACCTCAGTTAGTAATGGTTTTGTTCAGTAAAACATAATTATATAAATGACTGTATTCAGTTCCCACCTTAATCTTTTCCTGATTGGCTGAAGACAATACTTTGGAAGAACAACAGACTTGGTCCTAAGCAATGTTGTTACGTTAAAAAGTTGTCTTCTGCAATCTTCTATTTCTTAGACTCGGTAGTACAGTGGTTCTCAACCTTCCTATTGCCGCGACCCTTTAATACAGTTCCTCATGTTGTGGTGACCCCCAATCATAAAATTATTTTCGTTGCTACTTCATGAAGTAGCATTAAAGGGTCACAGCATTAGGCAGGTTGAGAACCACTGCTTTAGTACCTTTTATTCTATATTCCACAGTCTGGGTTACTGGAAGATTACAAAATACATTGTCAACTTGTACACATGTGCCTAACTCTGGGCTTTTAGGGGAGATAGAAAGTCTTTTAGTACTGTGTTCCCCAAAAATAAGACCTACCCCCAAAATAAGTCCTAGCAGGATTTCTTTTTTTTTTTATTAAATCTTTCATACATAGATCATAAATACATGTATGCCATTATAGGATTCAATGTGTTGATCATTTGTGCAAATTGGATGCTTACATCCTACTAAACAACATGGCCTTCACCACTTTTACCCAATTACAGGATTAAGACATTTGTGTCTACACCTGATAGATTCAACTTATACTTGCAATATGCTCCATAGGTGTGGTCCGCCTACCAACCCTCCCTCTATCGACCCACCCCACTCCCTTACCCTCTCCCTCCCCTTCCCTCATTCATCCTTGGCTACTCCTAGCAGAATTTCTATGCATTTGTTAAATATAAGCCCTACCCCGATAATAAGACGTAGTGATGGGCATGGCTATGCAATGTATCTGCATAGCCACGCCATACATCTTGGCACTGAGTGGTAAGGAAGACTGGAATACCTTTTATCTGCCACAGCTCCTTTCTCCGAGCTGTTCGCACCTGCGCAGGTGCAAGTGTGGTAACTGTGGTAACTGCAGTCGCAGGCATCCTATTGCGCACCTGCGAACAGCTAAAGGAAAGGAGTTCATGCATCACTAGCGCCAGCCCCACCAACAAGGTCAGCTCCCCTGTCAGGTTCCAGAAGATGATGACTTAACTGTATTTGAATAAATGTAATTGTTGTATTATACTGAATAAAAATAAGACATCCCCTGAAAATAAGCCCTAGTGTGTCTTCTTGAGAAAAAAATAAATATAAGATAGTGTCTTATTTTCGGGGAAACATGGTAGATGGCACCATGCTTCAGCACAGGTGATGGCTAGAAACATGAGTGGTTCCTTTCTCCTCTCAGCCCTACCTTCCAGCTCCATCCACAATTCTGCAAGTCTCTCACTTTCTTTCCCATGATTCTTTTGAGACCTCCAAAGGGCTGCCCACAAGCTCCCCAAGCTTCTCATGTAGCTGCTGCTTCTTAGCTCACATGAATGCTGCAATGAGGGAGCGCCCACCTTCTGAAGGTTGCTATCAGCTGTGGTAGAAGGTCACAGTGCTCTGGAGGTCTTACCCTGGCAAGTCCTCCCAAGTGGCAGTGACAAACTCAATGGTGCTGACAATCAACAGACCAGAACCAGTGTATATGGCTCCACCTTAGGACAAAGCCAGAAATATTTGCTAAAAGAAACAATGATTATCACACCTTTATCTCTGAGTCTGGACCTTATTAGCTAAAAGAATAACCTTAGCAGAACCTTGAGGACTGATAGAAATCTGAGGCGATGACATTCTGGTAGTGACCTTGGCCTTGAGCTGGAGGTAGAGACTTCATGAACTTGTAAAGACTTCACTTTTATAAACTGAGTAAGTTCTTGAAATAAGAGCTAGGCAAACCCCTATCTCTCATTTAGTGGATGCCATAAGAAGCTTAGGAAGTCTGCTACCTTATTGCTAGCCCCTTGGGGGTCCTAAAACAATCATGCCGCAAGTTGCACTGGGAAAAATGATATGGTAGGTGCAATGATTACTGAGCAGTCAGTGAACACTGGATGCTGAGTAATAAGAGGATGTATTGGGAGGTGCCAACTTGCACCTTATGGGAATCAACTTTGTTGGACTAGAGTTTAAAAGAAATTCATCAGCCAGGACATAAGACATAAGAAGCCTGAGCCCCTTGACGAAAAAATGGGACACACCAATTATACGTGATCATATTTTCAGTGGCTTAAATAATGTCCTCAACAGAGATATGCTCAAATCCTACTCCCAGTAACTGTGAAGTTGACAGTATTCGGAAATAAGGGCTTTGCATATATAATTAAGAATCTTGAGATGAGACCATGCTGGATTTAGGAGGGCAAGCCCTACATCCAACAATTGGTGTCCTTGTAAGAAATCAAGAGAGAAGGCTGTGTAAAGAGGAAGGCAGAGATAGGACACACACATCTGCAACCCAGGAAAAGTCCCAGATTGCCAGTGCCCATCAGAAGCTGAGAGAGAGGAATGGAACAGATTCTCCCTCAGAGCATTTAGGAAAAAACCAACCCTGACAACACATCTTCATTTAAGCCCACTGACCTCCAGAACCGTGAGACAATGAATTTCTGTTGTTTTAATAAAGCTACAGTTTATGGCATCTTCTTCTGATGGCTCTGAGAAGTAGCAAGACTTTTTATGTGGGAGGGAAAGATTTCTTTTAAAGCTTCAAGAAACCCAAAAGATGGTGATAAAAAGCCAAAAGTAATGTGATCATAAAAATCCCAATAGATGTCTAAGAGGGCAGAAAGGATGGAAAGTTTAAGAGGAAGTTGTAAGCAGAGGGGGACGTCCTGAACGGAGACAGAACACCGGGTTTATCCAGAGTAGGCTGGGTCTGTGGGCGGGGAGAGAAAGTGATACTTTAGAAAGGGAGGGATTGGGGTCCTGAGACGATGAATCTGCTTCTGCCATATGGAAAGAGTTTCATGAGACCTGCCTGAACTTAGAATGGCAACGTAATTATCACCCTCACCATGACCCTAGCACACGCAGAAAATAAAGGAACACGTATTAGTCAACCAATTTTTTTTTTTACGTGTTTCAATTACACACAAAAATAAGTAAAACTGTCTTTGGCAGAATTCCCCCAGGAAACAGACTCTGAAATGGAGATGTCTGTGGAGGAGGTGAGCTGTGATTTGGGGATTAATACCTGTGAAAGTGTGAAAGGGGGACTGGGACACAGAAAAACTGAACTGCGGTCCAGATACCACAAAGGATTCAACCAATGTCACGGGCCCTCTGAAGTTGAGCTGGCCTCTCAGCGTTGTACTGGAGTTTAGGCAAGAGGGTCCAGCTATTGTGACACTGTAGCATTTCACAGTTACTGGAAGTGGGTTGCCCCAGGGGAGTGGACATAACCTTTGGGGAGGCACTTTGCCAAAATAAGTGGGAAGCAAAGAGGGTTGTGAGCAGAGGGGTGACATGGTCTGCTCACATTTTGTAAGGACCAATCCTAAAGGTATGTTGAGTACAGCCTTTGGTGGAGGGGGAAAACAACTCTTTTTCTCTTTTATGTATTTATTTTATTTTTTATGAGATTATAACTGTGTACATTATTGCATTTATGGGGTATAATGGGCTGATTTTATATACAATTTGGAATGCTTACATTCAACTAGTTATAGAGCCTTCACCTCACTTAATTATTGTGTGCAGACACACATACCCTACTGTTAATTTATTTGACATGTACAGTTGTGATATGCACAGTAGGTGAGGTCCCACCACTTACCCTCCCTCTACCCATGCCCCCCCCCCCGCCCTCCTCTTCTCTCCTTCTTTCTGGGCTGTAATTGTGATTTATCTTTCATATGAAAGTGGGGGTGATTATATACTGATTTCACAACTTTGGTAGGAGGAAACAGGTAAACCAGTTGGGGGATTTATCAAAATAAACTAAGAAAGAGATGACATTGACTTAGACAAGGATAATAGTAGAGGGCTGGTGAGAAATCATCAGATTCAGGATGTACGTGGGGGATAGAGTCAGCATGATTTGTGGCTGTGGATGTGAGTGTGAGAGAAAGGGGGCATTTGAAAATAACCCACGTCATTCACTGAGATGGGGGAATGCAAGAAGAGTGGATCTGGAGAAGGAGAATCAAGGATTCAACTTAAGACATTTTAAATGTGAGATGCATGGTACACTACCAAGGAAAAGATGTCAAAAAGGTAGTTGGATACACATATCTAGAGGTAAGGGCAAACATTCTGGCAAAAGAAACAAATGTGAAAGCATAGAGCATGATTACAGAGCATAAAGAGGACAGCTATCGTCATGAAACCAAATTAGGTAACCTACAGAGGAATTCGTGCCTAAGGAAAAAAGAAGTCCGATAGTGGGCTTTGGTGTAACTCAAGTGGAAAGTAAAGTGAGGATACACTAATGAAAAAGATGAAAACAAGAGAACTGAATTTAGCCGGAACAGGGGATTTGCCAGTCTTGTACAAACAAGGAAGAGAGCTGCAAGGTTGAGGAGGGTACGGGGGAGGAGCAGTTATACAGTGATGGGCGCCGACTCTCAGTTGGGTAAGAAGACAAGTGAGGAATGATCGGGTGAGGGGCAGCAGAAATGTTCTAGAATCAAAGGATGGCAGGTCTCAGTAGGGGTGAAGAATTGTCTGAATTTAGTCCAGAGTGAGCCAGAAAAACAGACGGTAGCAATGAGAAATCTAGATGCTTAAAACTGAAGCCAAAGGCACGTAGAAGAATGAAACAGGATCCACACTGCTCACCACTCCCAAAGGTCATGCACAATGGATCATAAAGGTAAGGCCTGAACCATGAGAATTCCAGGAGAAAACATTTAAAGAAAAAATTCCTCCAAATATCAGCCTAGACAAAGAATTTGTGACTAAGATCCTAATGGCAATTACAGCAACAACAAAAATAAACAAATTATAAATAATTTATAAATAAATCAATTAGAAAAGTTCTGCACAGCTAAGAAAATACTAAACAGAGCAAATAGACAACCTACAGAATGGGAGAAAATATTCACAAGCTGTATATCTGACAAAGCACTAATAACCAGAATATACCAAGAATTCAAGCAGTTAGCAAGAAATAAAAACATTAACAAGTAGCCAAAAGATATGAACAGAAGCTTTTCAAAAGAAGATCAGATGACCAAGAAATATGAAAAAAATGCTCGATATCACTAATCACCAAGGAAATGCAAATTAAACCCACAATGAGATATCGCCTTACCCCTATTGGAATGGCTTTTATGAAAAAGGCCAAAAAATAAAAACAGATCCTGGCATGAATACAAAGAGAAAGGAATACATTATAGAGAGACTGCAAATGAGTACACCCTCCATGGAAAATAGTTTGGAGATTCCTCAAAAAACTAGAAGTAGGTTCAGTCCCCCTAGCTTAGCCGTTAGGGCGCTGGCCACATACTCCAAGGCTGGCAGGTTTGAACCTGGCCCAGGCCTGCTAAAACTACAATGATGACAATAACTAAAAGATAGCTGGGCATTGTGGTGGGTGCCTATAGTCTCAGCTACTGGGAGGCTGAGACAAGAGAATCACTTAAGCCCAAGAGTTGGAGGTTACTGTGAGCTGTGATATCACAGCACTCCACAGAGGGTGACACAGTAAGATTCTGTCTCAAAAAAAAAAAGAAGTAGAAGTAAACATACTATCCCATCCTGCAATCCCACTGCTGGTATCTACCCAAAAGAAAAAAAGTTATTTTATCAAAAAGACACCTGGGCAGCCCCTGTGGCTCAAGGAGTAGGGCGCCAGCCCCATATACCAGGGGTGGTGGGTGCAAGCCTGGCTGCAAAACCAAAACTGCAAAAAAAAAATTTTTTTTTTAAAAAGACACCTGCACTTGCACTTGTTTATTGCAGCAGAATTACAGTTGCAAAGACTTGGAATCAACCCAAGTACCCATCCATTCATGAGTAGATGAACAAAATGTGGTATATCTATATCATGGAGTACTACTCAGCCATAAAAAGAATGAATTAATACCTTTTGGAACAATTTGGATGGAAATAGAGACCATTACCCTAAGTGAAGTATCTCAAGAATGAAAAAACAAATACCATATGTATTCAGTATTAAATCGGAATCCACTGAAACATTGCATGCTTTCACTATTAAATTGCAACTGATGAGCACACCTGTGCACAGAGGGGAGTAAAACTCCATAGCAATCAAGCAGTGGGGAGGAGAAGAGGGGACGGGTGAAAACTCACCTAACTGATACCATGGACCCTATTTGGGTGATCGGCACACCTACAGCTGTGTCTCAAGCATTACAAAAACAATGCACATTGTTTTGTGCATTTGTACCTGCTTAATATTTTGAAACTTTGTACCACATTTGTACTTGCTTAATATTTTGAAACTTTAAAAAATTTAAAAATAAAAATAAAACCCGAGGCTAAGGACTGAGAGAGTTACTGGTGATTACAGAAATCTCAGTTATGTGATGGGATCAGATTATTGAGGAGAGAGAGAGGAACATGCAGAGCTCTAGAACCCTCTCCTCATCACCCCTCAAAGCCAGGAAGCTGAAAAGGAACTCTATGACCTTTACCACAGGAAGCTCAGGGCACTCTATTCCCTCCTGCTGCTGGCAGTGCCCAATGGTGGTGTAATAGCAGGTGTGGTAGGAGTGTGCCAGTAGATAGAATGCCACGTGTGCTAGCATTAGCTGGGAAGCCAGCCATTCCCTGCCCTGGAACTGGGTCACAACCACTCTGAAGCACCAGGACCCAGACGATTCTTTCTACACCACTTGGCTGTCAGCAGAAGGCATGATTCCTGATGCTCTAGTAGTGGCATGACTTAAGGTAAATTCTAAGAATAGGAAATAAATAAAAGTTATGTTCAAATCTAAGCACAAAAACTCAAAATAATGTCCCAGAATTGAATTCATACCCAGAGTTATGACACCAACATATCAGCGTGACAATTTTTACCGCAACCCTCCGTTCCCCTATTCTTGCAAACCCGTGAGTCAAATTGGGGTCACATTAATATTGCACTGATCTTAGCTCTTAAATTGCATGACCCCAAATATCACCTGAAATTTCTCTTCCAGGTATTTCTGGATACAGCTAGGGCTTTGCTATGTGTTCACCATTAGTTTTTTTTTTCTCTCTCTCTCTTATCTTTGCCCACTAATTAATGTCCCTGCCATCAAAGCTATGATGAACAGTGCTTTGACCTTGCCACTCCTGCCCAGGCTCCATGCGACACCTTGCTTCTATGCCTGTCAAACTAGCAGAAACTAGTAGCGGGAGATGCAGTTGAGAACCTTGAAGAATTGTGCCTGGCTGTGACATGTCACCCCATTTCACACACAGTTGAGAGACACTCCCTACCTAGCACTTAGGAAGATGACTATAAACTGGTAATTGCAACGCTGCAGATTTCTGAGCTTTTCTAATGAACAGAAAGGTAAGGCCTCCAGGAGTTGATGTGTATGAGAACTTTTGGTTGAAAGAGGCTGAGACAAGAATTTCTGTACCCATTTTGGGGAGAAAAATGAAATAGTAAAGATGTATAGCATCTTCCAGGGTCCCCTCCCACCTTATGCCATTTGCAAAAAAGCAGTATTTTTTTTTTTTTTTTTGAGACAGAGTCTCAAGCTGTCATCCTGGGTAGAGTGCTCTGGCATCACAGCTCACAGCAACCTTGAACTCTTGGGCTCAAGATATCCTCTTGCCTCAGCCTCCTGAATACCTGAGACTACAGTCACCTGCCACAATGCCCAGCTAAAACATCAGAGAGACGGGGTCTCACTCTTGCTCAGGCTGGTCTGGAACTCCTGAGCTCAAGTGATCCTCCTAGCTCAGCCTCCCAGAAAGCTAGGCATGAGCCAGCACGGCGACCTAGCTGTAGGGTTTCTAATCTAGTGTCTCATAGAGACAAGTGACATGAGCTCCTTGCCTGGAAGATCAGATTCAACTGAGAGAGGGGCCCAGGAAATGGATTTGTGGAGATTAATATATCAGCTTTGTAACTGACACGAGCTAGGCTATACTGGATGGACTCACTCGGTAAGAGGTCCTGCTAGTCCATCATGGCTCTGCTCAGACTTGGAGCACTCTCTAAACCAAAGGGGAGTGGAAGAGGCTGACTCATTCATGGCCTGGTTCTTCTCCCAGGGTCATGTAATGCCTGACCTGGAGAGAAATAGGTGCAGACAAGGAGGTTTTCACTAACAGGTATACTTCCAAAGAAAGAAAGTCCCTGCTACCCACCCTCCTCGGGGCTTTGACATTTGCCCTTGGCATCAGATGGGTAATCTGTGCTCCTATTCGGTCTTTCTCCCAAGAGAATGCACAATACCTCTCAAGATCACAACCCATCTCTGTTGGAGACTCAAGATTTTATCCTGTCCCATTGTCTTATACCACCTCCCTGGAATCCATGGTATCCAGCGAGATTTAAATAAAACTTTACTAATGTCAAAATAATTATTCTCCCTCTCATCATTCTTTTAGTCATAAATAAGTCTGGATTTCTATATATACCTTTTCTAAAATTGGTGTTAAATGCAAATGAGAATAGCCTGAGACAGATGCCACATTCTTCCTGCAATCTATTTCCAAATGGAAACTGATGTGGAAATGTCCTTTGCTTATGCACCCCACAAAGCAAACATGTAGAAAAATCTCCTGTCATCAATCATGGCAGTAGGTTGAATTTGGAAGCTAAAAGCTGTAAAAGCTTGTCTGTGGTTTGGAGATATAATATTAACCAGGTCAAATACTCGAGTGCTTTTAAAAAAAAAAAAACAAAAAACTGTACTAAGAAATTTGCACTTGATATGATTGCCTATTAGTCTTGGCATTTTCATTTTTAAAAATCAGTCAGAGAATTTACAACATCTTTTAACAGTGGCTTGAGAAGTCACAGTAAAGTACAATATTAAAGTGGCCTGTGATTTGGGAAAAGATGTCCTTAAATCTTATAATCTATAGCATCTCTTAGGAAGCATTCAGCTGAAGGTTATGGAGGAAAAATCAGTAACAAGAACTTTATTATCATATACTTTTTCAAAAAAGAGTCTAACAGTAAGACCCTTACAGTATTGGTAAATTCAGCAGCTCAACACCACCACCAGGGACCCCATTCTTTCTACCTTTCTTTTATATCATCCTAACTGCAATGCTTCTGACCTCAAGCTTTGTCACCTCTTGGCTACAATATGGCTACCATAGACCCAAACATCACATCTTCACACATGCCCTAAGAGTGGACCAAAGCAAACCCTGGTCTCAAATTCCTTACTGAATTTGAGAAGATACTTTCCTATTTCATTGGCCAGAATTCTGCCGCCTGCCTTTGCATAAGCCAACCATCAGAAAGAATAATAGACTTCCCATGAATGACTGATGTTCCTTAAGATTCATTTTCTGGAGTAGCAAAGAGGTTCTGTTCTCTTGAAGCACAAGGCAGCAAACATTTGAACAAAACTCGTTTGCAGTATCACAGAAGAGGAATTGGAAATGGCTGCTGGATAGGCAACCAATTGTATCTGATGCTTCAGCAATAACAAAATATTACAATTTGGAAAGCTATCAGGAGATGCCTTCAGTTTCAATGTGTTTAATTAACTAAGTACCTATCAACATGGTTCTGGCTGAAGCCAGGACATCTTGTACCTCAATCAAAGTTGCCTTGGTACCAGGCACCAATAACAGAGGGGGTTTTTTGTTGGTAGATATATTTAGAAAAATTCCAATTGTTCAATCTGTGCATTACCTAAGTCACATGCTTCTGTTTCTGAGGAGTCCGACTGCTGCTTTGCTTGGTCACTGTGTTTATGACAGAGCAGAGCTAAATCAAAATCCTTTTGAAACTTTAATGGACTGACCGTAATTCTCATTGCTCTGGGCTTTGACATTTCAATATTGTCAAAAGTGCCTATGTATTTCCGAAGGCTAACTGATAGGCTTATTTTTGTAATTGAACTTCTTAGAAATGTATCTAATCCGAGAAAATCAATATTCAATAGTTTTTTTCACTCACCCATTCCGTAAACATTCTCTTAGTGCCTATGTCCCAAGCACTGTTTTAAGAGCTTGGTAGGGGTAGACACAAGGTTTGTTTCCAGTCGAATGAGGGGAATGCAGACAGGCACACAGTGTGATGGCTGTAAATTTGCCAAGTGTGCCACAAGACATAAGAACTCAAGCTTGTGATGGCCCTTGGAAGGCAGTGATAAATTCCGTCTTACAGAAAAACCAGCTTCATGATAGAGCTGACATTGGAGATGACTCTTGAAAGATGAGTAGGGGAAAAGACACTTCAGACAAAGGTAGAACCATTCAGTCAAGTTCAAAGAGACATGCTTTGGAAGGGTGTGGAACCCAGGCATGGAGCAGTAATGGTTAAGAGATTGACAATGGCTGCAGAGGGGGTAAATCTTGAAGGGAACCTGAACCTCTCTCAATGGAAGAAGAACTCTTCTTCTCTCCAGAATATACTGCATCACCACTATCATTCTGGTGACTTAGTCAACACATCCATCAAACATTTCTTATGAGTCTATCATTGAAAAAAAAATGCTTATAAATGATCAAGTGTCAAAAATACATTTAATCAAATAAATGTTCCACTTTCATTCCATTTATCTTCCCTCTTTCTCCTGCTTTCAACAAAGATTTCTAAACTTCCTTCATTTAAAAATCTTTCTTTGTCCTACTACACTCTACTTACCTTCTTCCCTTTGCCACCAGCGTTTAACTCCTCAGCCTGTTGCAATGTTTTCTACTCTCTAGTGAAACTTCCCAACAAAGGTTACCGCAGTCTATTTTCAGTCTTCATCCCACTCATCTCTGAGGCTCCATAGTGTGATTCAATTCTTCTTCCTTGAAACTTTATTCTGAGCTCTGAATTCTAGAGCATTCCTTCCTCTCCCTTCTCCTATACCTGGTATTTCTTCTTGAATATTTGAATTCTGCCTCTTGGCCACCTCTCAGATGTGGGTGACTAATGCTCTCTTGACCTCATTCTTTTACTCTTTTTTCTCTTTAGTGGCTCTCCAGATTATCTCATCTAAAATCACAGCTTCAAATAGTGTGGGATGCTCATCTCTAATTCTAAATCTGAAGGTGTGACCTCTCCACAAACTCAGGACTTCTTATTCCAACTGATTTCCAAATAATAACCCAGAGTCCTGAAGATGTTCCTTATTTAACATGTCTGAAGCTTAATGCATCATGCCTCATACACCATTTTCTTCTTTTCCATAATCATTCTTCATCAATAGCACAATGTAAATTAAGAACTCTAACTCTCTACAGAAAGATGACTGATTTTATTCATAAATATCTAGAGGAGATTATATCATAAAATACAAATAAAATGACAAGGAAGTCATGCTGTCATAGGTTGAATTTAATATTATGTCATATCTGTATAACAGATGTTAGTCTTTTGAGCATGTCTACAGGGCTGCTGAAATCTTAGAATACATAAGAATCACCTAGAAGGCTTTGCTAAAATATACATTCCTGGGTCTTGTCCTTAAGACTCTTAATTCTAGGAGTCTGGTGTGGGGCTTGAGAAGTTGCATTTCTGATAAGTTCTTAGGTGATACTGATGCTGCCTGCCCCACTTTGAGTAGTTCCCTAGAGAACATCAACTTTGACTTTACATGTATGATCCAGACTAAGACTTGTTCTAATGGCTGTGCTTTCCAAGGTCTTAGTCAAAATGGGCATTAAAGTGCAGTAACTAGCAGCATGCTCAGTAGAGTCCATGCCTGCATTTGAATCCTGACTTGCCTACTTATTGAGGGAGTTGTGTGACACTGGGGACTTAGCCAAGCTGCCTTCACTCAGTATCCTTAAGTGTAAGATTAGGATGATGATAATACCTGTTCCATGGGCTTGTTATGAGGATTGAGTTCATTCCTGTCAAGTACTTGCTGGCACAGGGTAGCATGTAAGTGAACTCTCAAAACATGTTTGTTTTTATTAGTTGTGGTAGCTTGGATGGGGAAGAATGCTAAGACGTAAAGTAACAGGCTAGCGCTGCCTCTTAAGACTTCAAATTACAACCACTACTCCACCACTCACCCCTAGGACATTTCCCCTTGTTTCTCAATGATTTTAGTATCTGGCTTATTGTTGCTCTCTGCAGCATTACAAGAAAAGCTTTGTTCTTGGAAATCCCAATATTCTCATAATGATCTTTCTAAACCCAGGCTTCTCCTTTTTTTTTTGAGCTCCTCACTCCCAATGACCTGGTCTCCTCTACTCCTCATGTTCTCACAGCACTACCCTGGTCTCCACCCATTCCTAATCTCAATTTCCCATACTCTACTCTGTCCAGCTCACTCCTCCTAGGGCCTAGACTTCACTTCTTAAACTTCCCAAAGCTTCCCATTGATCCTACCACCTTCCATTCTCCCTCATCTTTCTCATGTCAGCTCTATCCATCTTTCTTGTTGCAATATTCACTTATGCATTTATGTATTTCTTTCCTTAAAGAAAAAGCCTACTTCAGAACTTGGGATCCAACAGATCTCAGTATGGATCTTCTACAATATTTCAAGCTCCCTGATGGCAGAATCTTATCCATCAGTATTGTAGAGGTAGGATATTGCCTGTACTATAGGAGACACAGTAAATGGTGAAGGGTCCCTGTGACATACCGGTAGGCAATGGAGAATGTAGCTTCTAAGGATGGAGCAGGACTTCAGCACAGCTCCTCCCCTTCTCTGCTGCCTCCCACATCTAAGCCACCGGAAACCTTTATTCAGTGACACTTTATAAATGCTGGCAGCAAGCCTGTTGGTTAAGGAAGTGATCTGAAGTAAACTTTAATTATACCCAGGGATGTCATCTCTTACTCATGTGCCCCATCACCTCTTTCACCACCTGGAAGAATAAATTGTCTTACAGCTGATCCAGAGAAGAAGATAAAAATGAGAATAGGAGTCCCTCCATAACCTTGACCCTCAGTTTTAGATAGGTAAGTTCATAATTTTCCAAAGGAGAGGTCAAGGTGAAGAGATGCAAGGCCAGCAGAAGAGAGTTTAGAGGTTGAAGTCACTCAGGGAAGAAAACTATTAAGACTTAGGAAGTCAGAGCTCTACTCGACCTAGGAGAAAATTGGAAATAATACCAGAACTCAAGACAAAAGCACATTTTAACATCATATCCAGAAGGGAAGCATGCAACACAATGGACGGAGTTTTCTTTAAATGGATTCTTGTAACAGTGGAAGGGAAGCCTGACACAAGTAGTTCTGTCCTGCTTCTGACCCCCTGTGGTAATATCCTTTAGGTTAAAAGCTTCTGCTGAGCTCTGCACATGGCCACCTAATAATAGAAGAACTTAGTTTGTAGTTGAATTCTTAAAGAAAGATGGATAACCACCCCTTTCCCCAAACTAACTCCCAGGGAGCTAAGAAAAGTACACACACAAAGAACAATGCTATGTAAAAGATTTATAGGAACATTGTGCTCCCAGCACCTACGTCATCCAAAGTTAACCCACAAAGAGCAAAGAAGTTTCACAACCTCCTCAGACCCTCACGGACACCCAGATGTCTGCAGTTGTTGGCCACCTCTTGCAACTTCTCCCCTCTTCCCTCTTCTTTTAACATAAAAAGGAGGCTAAAGTTCATACTAGCGTAAGATGGTTCTTGGAGACACTAGTCCGCCATCTTCTTGGTTTGCTAGCTTTTCAAATAAAAGCGGCTTTCCTTGCCCCAACACTTTTCCCTCAACTTACTAGCTGTCACATGGCAAGCTGTATGAGCTTGGACAAGGTTACAGTCTCACAGGACAAATGCCATTTAGAAGGAGAAGACTCTACAGCCTTCACTGGGGCAATTGCTGTTAATATCTTGCTTTTAAATCTCAGGGACCATTCCAAGACACAGACCTTTTATACTTCAATAGTTGAACAGGAGAGATGCAGGTATGGATCAAGAAATTGTTTCATGAGGACACCTTTATGACTCAGATTTTGCCAGGAGAACACGGACTAATTTTAATTATTTTTTTCCCTCAAAATAGAAAAAAAATAGGTTTCTATTGGGGTTTTTATTTGTTAACTTGCAGGGCTTAATTTTGTCTACATGGATGTAGAAAGACAGTAGTCTGGAAAGACCCAAGAGATAACCTTAAACTTTTTAGAATACAACATGTTCCTTTCTGAACTCAGAAACACAATTTTAATATTACAGGCTCTGATGGGAACAGAATCCATTAGTTAAATAAACAATTAGATTGGTAGTAAAAGTGCCAGTTTAAGTAAACTTACTCTGAGGCAGATGGTAGCTGATTCTTGGACACAAGATAGAGAATAAAATTGTCACCACAGCCCTGAAGCTAAGAGAATTCAGGACAAATTTGGAGCAATTCAGTTGCCACATTATTATACCATAATGTTTCATCTTCCTAATTGGCACCCTTTCCATTTCCCAGAGAAGAAAAACAAAGCTCTTTCTGCTCAGAAATGGTCTCAATTTAGTATTCATTAGTTTATAAGCTGAAATTGAGCATTCTGAGTTGCTCTGGTAAATTCTTAACTTCGTCAATTTGTTTAAATGGGTTTCTTATTGATTTTTTTTAATTTCAAAAATTGATGTTATGTTTTTAAAAAATAATTTATTTTTACACCATTACTCAGAACAATGTATTCAGAATTTTGCTTTAAAAGATCACCTTACAGGCTCTAATTGCTTGGAGGTCATTCTAGAAAAATCAAAATTTGCTTAGATTTAAATAAAATTAACCTTTGTTAATGGGCTATTATCCAAACACAATGGTGGTTTATTTTTGAAGCTCACACTTGCTTCAAATGGGGTTTTCATGTTTTACCAGATTCCTGAGTTCTTCCAGCAGTTCTTATGATTCATGTAAGGCATAAAGCAGACGGAAACAATTTGCCTGCAAGAAAGCTGGATGGAATTCATTTATACATTTAGGTTCTCATTTTCAAAGTAATTATGTGCCATTCTGGTACTTTTACATGGCTTAATATCAAATGGAGAAAAAAAATCAGTTATCCAGTTGAGGTTGAAATCCCTGTCATTAAAAAAAAAAAAAAAAAAAAAAAAAGAATGCTGTTTGGACACTGTGGTAGGCAGAATAATGCCCTCCAGATATGTTCATGTCCTAGCCCCAGAATCTGTAAATACATTGGTTTGGAAAGGAGAATTGAGGTTGCAGACGGAATTCAGGTTGCTCATTGGCTGACACTGAGTTGAAGAGATTAACCTGTGGGTCCAATCTAATCAACCTGATGGGTCCCATCTAATCACAAGGATACTTATACATGGGAGAGGAAGGGAGACAGATCAGAAGATGCTACACATCTAGTTTGTAGATGGAGAAAGGGGCCATAAGTCAGGGAATGTAGGTATCTTGCAGAAGCTGGAAAAAAATCAAGGAAATAGATTCACTCAGCCTCCACTGGGAACACAATCCGGACACCTTAAAATACCCCATTGAGACTCAATTCAGACTTCTGAACTCAAAAACTATCAGATAATAATCAAGTCATCAAGTTTGTGGTAATTTGTTATGGTAACAATAGGAAACTCTACTGAAAATACATGGTACCATCTTGAGACACCTTCAAACCTCCTAATGTCATTCATTCAAACCTTTATTTCTCTTCTCAGGAGACATATCTTGAGCACCTGCCATGAACCAGACAGGGTTAGAATGAGGTGAAGGGACAGTGCCCCCATCCTCTAAGATGCTTACATTCTAGTATGGGAAACAAACTCATAAACACACAGACACAATATATGAAATAACTATTTTATGAATTACATTTAATAAGCTTTGAAAAACCAAGTGCTTAAAAACCTCAGTTTCTAAAATGAAAAAAAAAAAATCACTTAGTCTTTTCACCTACAATTTATCTGAATAAGGAGAACAACACATTTTATCAAATATAGCTTCAGGAATACAGATGACGCTCCTCAATGATTGTTAATTAGGACTTTAGATCTAGGACCAAGAAAGCTGAGCAGAGACTTCATCACGGTTGACCTTTGGGCTGAGCAAGAATTAATTAAGAGTTAATTGCCTTCATAGGTGATTTTAGTTGTTGAGGAGTAAGCAAGCTTTGCTCCTCATTTTTACCCTTTTCAAAAACCTTCTTTCTTAATATAGCCTTCCCTGCTTACCCAGAAATTCTCTTTAAGAATTCTGGGAAAGCAGAAATTCTTTAAGGATTTTTCTCCTCTAGTTCTGACACTTCAGTTAAAGATGCATAACTGGCACATAATTAACACTCACTGTTACTGATTTGATATGCTACCCCTTCAAAGCATACTAAAGGTGCCCAATATAGGATTCATGCCAAAGAAATTAATTACTACAGGTAAAATGACAAGCCCTGTAATCCAGTGGGAAGAAGAGAGCCAGGTACCATTTTCATCTCATGGAATCAAACCACACAGGCCATCTTAACAGGTAGTTCTAAGATTAGCCACTCTGGCTACATCTACAAAAAAGAAATTGTGGAACCAAAGCAATACTGAATTATTATTTAGTAAAATAAAATAGTATGTATTTTAAAAGTGAAAAACATTGATAGGCTAATCTTGACAATTCAAAATATAAAACTGGAAAAAAGAGAAGAAATTGAAAGGTGATGCACATTCAGAAAACAACTAATGATGTGTCTTAAGAGAATTAATTGGTTTATGACATGAGCAATTTGAAATGATGAGCACTTTTCTTGAGAGAACATCGAAGCCTTGAGCCGAGTTTAGAAGAATGAACTTCAACATCAATTAAGTTGACTTTCTCTCTGTTCCCTTTTTGCCAATTGGTTCAGAAATTGTGCTCATTAAATTACTTTTAACTCCGTTATTGATATAGTTAAAAATGTAGTAGTCTTTTGAAATTGTAATCATGTACCTAAGATTTTTAAAAATGTGTTTCCCTTCCCAGTTGTAAAATGACCTTAGAAATAATTTCCTATAGGGAAACAAAAGATTTCCTTTCTTACAAAATTGAATAACTTATTAAATAATTCACTATATTGCTAATTTTATATGCAATATTCTGTCACTAATTCTCTGATAAATATATGGATTCCCAAATAGTCTTTCTCTTTCTGCTAGAATTTGTTTCAATAAAGAAAATGGAAATAATAATTACACCATGATAACAGATCAACAGATACCTAGAGGCTGAAACCATAAATCTTTCCATTGACACTGTGGAGTTACCAGAGTCAAGACTTCCTTCCAGTCTAAAAGTCCAAGAGGTAAGAGTAGGAATATGAACAATAATTGTGTATTTTTTTCTTTTACTTTGGAGAGAAAAGAATTAAAAGAAACACAGTGGACACCATTTTTCAATTTTTCTAACATAGCCTTCAGAAGTCCTGAACAGCAGCCATTGTCATGAAAATCTTATCAAGAGAACAATCGTTCAGAAGAAAAAACAGTCATATAGCCTTCTATACTGGAAATAAAAAGAGGAAATGTGAAGGTTAGGAAGCGAACAAAGGAAATCATATTTCTGTTAGATAAATAAGGAATATAAACGTAAAGGAATGACCTCTTAAACCTATTTCATGCATTATATTTTGCCCCCCAAATGTCACAAATCTTATTTGTGATAAAAGAGTGAAATGTCAAAATCTTTATGAAAAGAAGAAAGTGTAAGATGGTTATTACAGGTGATGCACTTTGATTTCAACACCTGATAGGATGAAAAGGGCAGATATCATTAAACACAAAGGACAAACACCTGGAAAATCACAGCACTACGGAAATTAAGAAGAGAGAATACAATTTTCTTCTCTGTTAGCCAATGATGGCCTATGCAGAAAAGAAATGTATGAATCATCTCCCCAAAATTTAGAAAACTTTAAGATCTTTTTATTTGACATTATCAACAGCAAAATCCAAAGACATAATTATATCGTTGTTAAAAGACTGCACAAGCCACTTGAAGATTACATTGTAGCTTGTTGCAAACTGACAAAATAAATCAAAGAGTGGCCTAGTTTGGTGGTTCTCCACTTTAGCAGGCATCAGAATTGTCTGGAAGGTTTATTAAAATTTAGATTACTTGGCCCAACCCCAGAGTGTCTGATTCAGTAGGTCTGGGGTATGCCCGAGACTTTCCAATTCTGTCAAGCTCCTGAATGATTCTGCTGGTCTTGCTACCCATTTTAAGAACCACTGACCTAGAGAGTCAACATAAGTGGTATCTAGAGACCTTTCATACACATCTATTTATCAACAACCTGTATCAAGGCCTTGCACTAATTCTCTGTGATTGCAGAGGATCCATAACTCATGCCCTGATGTTTCTCCATTTCAAAAACTATTTTCTAATTTATTTCCTACTGTATTAAATGCATCTTCTCTTTCCACCTATGATAATTATGCACATCTTTGCTTATCCACAATGTTTTACAACTCCCTCCAGAAAAGAGGAAGAATCGATTTTCCTTGATTCTGGGTTGGCCTTGTGATTTGCTTTGGGCAATAAAAAGAGGCAGAAGGGATAGTGTACCAGTTGCAGATCAGGCCTCAAGGGACCTTACAGACCTCTGCTTAAGAGGCACCTACTGGCCCCAGGAGACATGAAAGACACCTGGAGAAGAACCGCTCCAGCTGAGCCATGCACTAAGCCTGGCCCAGAGCAAAACTGTTAGCCAACCCGGGAAAGAGGAAAGAACCCAGCCACAATCAACCACAATCAACCAAGCTCAGCTAAGATAAGCCACACCCCCTAGAGCAGCTGATGACCTGCCCACCCATAAATGTTTATGTTCCAATAAATAACTGTTTAAGTCATTGAGTTTTGGGGGGGCTTGTTATTTGACAGTAATACTTGACACTTTAATCCCTAGATATTGTATCTTGTGTTTTGCAGGCTAAGTTAACCACACAATATAATAAACACTACATTTCTTTGATCCTACTTTTGCTGCCAGCAGCAGTGGGAAAGATGTTTCAATAATTTATTATTCTTTCTGTTATGCTTCAGATAACAGTAGCACTTGTGATTGTATAAAAATTTATACAATTTGTGCAATTATTATTCCAAGATCTGAAATCTAGTCATATTGGCTTCTAGAACATGGAAATCCTCCAAATCATGGGCATTGATTAAAAAAAAATAATAGAAGTAAATCCATTAATATTTGAATATTCTTTATCATTTTACTATTCTCTCTCTTTTTTTTCCTTTTGAGACAGAATCTCACTCTGTCACTCTGGGTAGAGCACTGTGATATCATAGCTCATAGCAACTTCAAACTGCTGAGCTCAAGCAAACCTCAGCCTCCCAGAGTGCTAGGATTACAGGTATGAGCCACTATACCTGGCCATATTCTCTTTTAAAAACATTCAAAAGTTCTTTTTTTTTTTTGATAAAATAACTACATTCTCCAGATAAATTGAATGCAGTAAGCTTTAAAAAATAAAATAGATAAATGGCATTACATTTGAAGGAAGAGAGAATTACACTATTAATTTGTGGAATGAAAATCACAAGGACCAATTTATCTTGAAGTTACATGGCTAGTATTACTTTCAACCATAAAATGCACACAAGCTCATTTTATAGTGACTTTTCATCAATAGCACATTGTAAATTGCTTAAAAATCAATTTTCTTCCTTTGAAACAAGAGATGTATATGGTAAAAATATTGAGGCAACCCGTTTCCTACCAATATAATTAAGAGCTCAAAAGAAGAGTTTAAGTAACCAAAGAAAACCTATTTGAAAAGGTCCAGAGAGAA
The DNA here is from genome assembly GCF_000181295.1 of Otolemur garnettii. NCBI lineage: Eukaryota > Metazoa > Chordata > Mammalia > Primates > Galagidae > Otolemur > Otolemur garnettii. The sequence continues at coordinate 13,427,235 of NW_003852414.1, read as the reverse complement.
AGATCTGTATGTGTTGGGCCTATTGATACAAATTGAAACCGACAGCTTTACTTCAGAGATTAAAAATATACACAAGTATACACACTATTAATGTACAACAACATAGAGACCAGTCAAGAGATTTCTTTAGAATTCATTTCTAAAGAATTAAATTCAACTCGTCCGCTTCTCTCTCGGTCTACATTTGACTGTGTAAAGCTTTCAAGTCTTGGTTTGCAGCATCCAGATATTCCCACTCACTAGAGCCAAAATAAATGCTTAGTTCTGCTATTTCTTAAGTTCTGATAGATTTTTCAATGGGCCTCTATGTTTTTGCGGGGAGAACAAACCGCCATAACCCTGCCTTGGCTTTTCTGCCCCCACCCATGCACTGAACCAAATCAATCACGCTTTCCTCATAGAATCTCAGTCAGATCCTCTGCGGGGAGGGTTTGCTTTGCCACAAGGACATGATTACGTTCAACATGCTTCATAGTTAGTGAATTTACTTATCCACCCGTTCTTATGACAAGTATTTATTAAGGACAACTCTATGCTAGGCACTGGTGAAAGGATTGGGGGAATATAGCAGTGCCCCCAAACAAAGTCTTTGCTGTTTTGGACAGAAATATCTATATGTGGGTCACTATGAAAGTTTCGAGATGGACTGCGTTGTGGTCCATCATTTCACTTCCAAGAAACACAGTCAACAGCGTCCTCTCTGATTCACTCGTGCAAGTCTTAACTTGTTTGGCTTCTTAGTGTTGCTGGGAGGGCTTCATTTGTTTCCATCCCCATGGATTGTATGTTTCTTGAGTTTTGTGTATTTCAGAACTTTCATAATGATACACACACATATATCAAAAACCAGGAAAGGATAAGTTCTTTGAAAAAAAAAAAAGCAAAAAAGGAATGCAGTTATTTATTCCAAGTCAATCAAAGTGTCTCAGGAACACTAATTCTCTGGTCATGTCATTTAAAACAAGATGCTAAGAGCTTAGCATGTACAAACAGAGCCGACTTTGCTACATGAGTAATGCTAAAGAGACAACCAATTTCAGGATGCGATAAGGTGCAGAGCCCCACTCCCTGACATCTGGGGTTTTGCTGCTACTGATTTTATCATCTGGAGTTAGAAATGTTTCCAGGCGTTTTGGAAATGAAGAGTAAGAATGTACGGCCACCATTCAGGCCCTTGTGTGAGGGGACAGGGCGTTTCTGAAAACGAGAATCATTCAGCTGTGTGTCATGCCTCTTAACTTCTTTCGACATCTTTTTATAATCAGGAAAAGCCTTCCAAGCAAAAGGAAAAGAAAGAAAAAGAGACTGATTTTTTCTAGAGACTCTTATGCCCAAGTATAAAAGAGTTCAGATAAAATCAAGCCTGGTGGTGCAGGTCCTTGTTTTAAAATAATGATGAAACACTTCAAAGTGAAGAACAAGATTAGCAGAGATTCCTCCAGGGGAGAAACAGCTGTTGCTGTGTTAATTTTCATCAAAAAGCAACTGCAAAGGTCGCTGACCTGAAGGATTGCAGCCCAGGAAGCCAGTGGCAGAGAGCTGCAGAGTCGTAGGAAACCAGCCCTGGACAGGCTGGCCTCCCTGCCTCCTGTTTACAGGGGACCCTGCACCCAGGACTTGTAGCCTGCCAACCAGTATCAGATCTACGTTGAGCCCCACTTCTCTGGGCAAATATTCAAGCCCCAGGAAGCCAGGCTTTAACACAATGAACTTGAGAACACCATTTAAAATTACTAATGCATTATTAGGATAATAATAGTATTGACTTTATAGGGTGATTAAAAGCATTCATTGGGCCAGTGGTTGTGATGCTATTAAAATAGTGCCTGGTACGTAGTAAGTGCTCATGTGCTTGCTAAGCAATGAAAATAATCAAAGAAATCTGTAGCAACAGTCTGCTTTCTTCAGAAATTAAAATGAAAAAGGGATCTATGATACTCTAACTCGGGTTTTCCACTGAATACAGTAGGTATCATGTAGAGTGGTTTCACACCCCTAGGCCTCTGTTTTATTAATGTACCAACACCCACCCAGATCCCTTTTTGACCTCACATCATGGTCACCAAAACTGAATCTATGAGCTTTAGACAGTGCACAAGACAATCCACTAAGCTGGGTGAAGAAAATGTTCAAACTTCTATTGATATTTCTTTGTACCTAAAAATAAAATAGAAATTATGCTTTTCTAATATTTTTTTCTACAACATGGCAGGGGATCTGGGTACACTTTTTTAAATGAACATATTTACTGGGAACATGTAAACGATGTTTTAATGATGGGGATGTCATTTTAAAAGTTTGGGGAAATGGAAATGGAAGATTTCTTCACGTCATGAAATTGCCAATGTGCCTTCCCCCCAGTATTTATAAATGGATACGTTAGCGCTTCTGCTTCCAGGACGAGCTTTGTCTTGGCAGCAAACCTGTTTCTAGTTGTACAACAATAACTTTCCATTGCACCGATCACTCCCTGAGGTTTCTGCCCACCCCCTGTGGGTGGGTGGATTGCAGCCCATCACTGCAGGCAAACCCTGAGCTTGCGGAAACCTCCCAAGAGGACAAACTATAAGTTCTTGGCCATATCTGGAGTCTTTTCCATGAGCAGTGGGCCTTTGTTATGGAGAATGCTCTGGGTATATTTCAAAGTGGCCAGTTCTCCTCTCATCCAGAAGTACCAGGGAGTTCTTCTTAGCTATTCATCAGAATAACCTACTGGGGTCCCTGCAAGTCAAATTCGTGGAAGTGTGACCCTCCTCTAAGACTGTGGGCCCTGAGAGCTTACCACTCTCATGCGAGTGCACACTTATCCTCCAACAGTGTGTCAATATTAACACTTTAGCATTCGTCTAGATTGATGGCTCCAGTGGTTTCTACACTAGGAAAGCTGATCTTGTGATTCTCTGCATGCTTCTGTTTCCCAAGATTTCAGAGTGATTTGCCCTGCTCTAAGATCTCTAACTGGTCCAAGAAAAATTCCTTTATTTTCAGATTCTTTTACTTATTTCTAATTGTAAGGATGGGAAGGAGGACTTCCAAGCTCTTTATGTGTCAGAGCTAAAATCATAAGTTGGGATATGTGCTTGCTTCTTAAACCCTCTGCTGGTCTGAAAATCTGAAAGCCTCCCCCTCTCAACCTTGTCGCAGGACATCTTCCCTTGCCTGTTCCCTCCGCCTACCCCCTGAAGCTCACCAAATGATAGCTCAGCTCTGGGCTAATGCTACTGCAGAATGGAAAATAGAGGCACTTAGATTATTCATTCTGTTCACTCTACCCTCAAGTTAGCCTGGAGATAACTCCTATGCACACGGTTACAGACCTAACCTCTACTCCATGAGCAGAGCTTTTCCTGCCATAATTACAAGGAAGCCTAAGTGTGCATTGGTGCTGCTTTGCAACTCTATTTTCAGTACCAGCACCCATGATGCATACTATCCTCATACTTCTTGGGGTGACCTTACTTTAAACCCTCTCTCATGGAAGCATCTCAAATAACATTTTGGGGTGAGACCTCTACTAACATGGTTTTTAAAAGCCTTTGAGATAGAACGTTCCCAGTAGCAGCAATTAAAATAACATCAAGTATGTTTTAAATTGCAAGACCACAAGTGCGGGGTATTTTAGAAAGTATAAGACAGAGATCTTGGGCATCAAGGTAACTGTAATTTTGTCAGACACACAAGGCAGAAACATAAGACATCTTATGGAATGGGATTGGAGGGTTCAAATATCTAGAAATTACATTAAAGGGATGTAGGATTTCATTAACTAAAGGAATCACTCAGAGAGTGGTAGTAATAAGGATTCAGAGCCAGGGGCAATGGCTTCCATCTGGGGATAGCTACTCTTTCAACGACATTCTGAGTCTCACTGCTAGCTTCTAGAAGAATATCAAGAATGCAAGAAAATTCCAGTGGGAAAAGTGAGAGGTCGCCCAGACTTTATTATTCTTGATGTTCTCAAAGAATCTCAGACAAACTGGATGTGTCAGCTCTGCAATTGAGTGCGGTTCTATATGGACTAGGGGAGTCAGATGCGTGATGGGAACATCCAATCCATTCAGGTCCAGTCAGCAAGTGACAGGGCACCACATTTTGTTCCCAGTTGGCTGGCTAGCCTCATAACTCATTACAGAATTCAGAAATCTTGTGGTTTTTATCTACAGAGTTGTGCCTCCGTTGGAGGAGCTCGCAGTTCTTATAAACTCATTTTTCATTTGTGTGCTAAGGAAAATTGATTCAGGGAACCACTTGGCAGAATCTGTTATAGAAACGGTAGGCTGTTTTACCATTGAAAAAAATGTCACCACGCCAAAGACTTTGATAAAACCCAGAGATTTTGCTGTAGTCCTGTAATTTTTTTAAGCATTAAATGACCATCAATTTTTATGAGCCACAGAACCACACCAAGGTTGTGCATGGCTATTTTATAGCTATGTGAATAATTCTGCCTCTGCCTGTGGGGAGGATCTCGTGATCTTTATCCCTGTGTTAAAGCTGAGATCTGAACTGCTGGTAGACCCGGGGAAAATGTATTGCTTTGATCTCCCAGATCCAGACAAAATGCCACTTCATTTATGAAATGCTCTGTCTTTGGACTCCCATCGCAGTTTGGACATCCTCCTATTATTTCACACCTACTTCACAGTAACCAATTTTGAGAATAAAGAAGTGTCATATTCCCCAGTTAGACCGTCAAGAGACAGAACCTATCTCCATGCCAAGCACTGTGTCTAGGTAGCAGAAGCCCTCGGTTAATGTCGAGTGAATGCTCCTGAAATGTGTCACTTCCAATTATTCGATTACAGTGAATGCACAGGTATGTCGCTAGCCTGTATCTTCCCCACACACTGCAGTTAGCACAGAAATGGGAGAAGCAGGGCTGCAGGCTGGGCTGGCCGAGGCTGGCCAGTGGAAGGGCTTGGGCAGTGTGGGGACTGACCAAACACAAACCCACTCCACAGAGCCGGACCAGAGCCAGGAAGGCCCAGGGTGATGGCTGCTGCACAGTGCCTCCAAGCTCCATTTTATAGCTCCCTTCCTCTTTCTTCAGATTGTTCCAGAATTTCCATAGGGACCATCTTTCACTTTTATGATTAAAACCAAAAACTTTTACTTTCAACTCTTGGTGGAAGATAAAAATCAAATTTCTGACAGAACGATCCTTATAACATAGGGACCCCTGTACAGCTCTCTCTGCCTCTATTGTATCTTTATAACATAGGGACCCCTGTACAGGGACCTTATAACATAGGGACCCCTGTACAGCTCTCTCTGCCTCTATTGTATCTTTTCTACTGTCTTAAACTTGGTATGTGACCTCGCCCAAAGAAAGGAGCAACCATCCTTACATGCTTCAGCAAAACGTTTGTCTATAAAGCTTTATAATTACATATCTTGGAAATAATTCCGAGAAACCACCCTGATTCATTTGAAACAGGAGAGCAATGCAAAACAATATTTAAAGCATCAAATTAATTGGTGCTGGCAGTACTTGCTAACGAAGCTGAGATTTCAGGGTAAATTCCAGAAAGATTTATGATTTGTCCCTTGGGGCTTCATGTATCTCCACAGGTATCTGAATGGGAAGAAAAGTCCAAATGGACAAACTTTTGGGGATTTGGAATCAATAGAGGGGTATGTCAAAGAGTGGGATGATATATTGTTTTTAATGCACAAAGATTTTAAACTTGTGATATTAAAAAGTAGTGGGATGAGAAGGGAATTACTTAACTGATCTGTCCTCTAGGAAAACCATCATTTTTAGTTCCCTGCCCAAATCAGGACTGACTCCCTTGAAGGGAGCTACACAGGGCTTTAAGATGGATATTTCAGTGTACAGGACACAGAGGGACAAAGTTGTCCCCTACGCTTGCCTTTTCTTTACCCTCGGAAATGCTATGCAACAAACATATATTACACAGACTGTCTCTCAGGCCACAGCCAAAGGGGTTTTCATTCCAGAAGTCTCAGGTGTACAATTCTGACCTGGCACAGCATCTCACCTTGGAGAGCAACGCAGTGGGGTTGTTTACATCCCTTAGCCAAAAGGTGAGAGTACAGCTCAATGAATTTTTACTGAAAAGAGACCCCTTGTATTACTGCCCTGGGACAGAAATGATAGGTATGGGTAGAATGCTACGTTCATTTGATTATTTCAATGGGCAGAACCTCTTTGTTCACTCACAGCTGCATAAACAACCCTGGATAAAGGAATTATCTGCTGGAATTTTCTCCATATTAAAGGGTTCGCTCATGGCAGTGCCTATAACTGTGTTCTAGGGAAGTTGCACACATTGTAAAGAGCCACATTTGTGGTCCTATGTGTTTCTAGTGAGAAAAGGAAATAAATTCTATAAAGAGTTTGGGGAAGAGTCAGCTGTATAGAAGGAATTTTACTGAGGGATCTCTGAGCTCCCTAGGACACCCCAATAGCGGCCAATTTCAGAAGCTTGTAAGTAGCAGTTTGCATTGGGAGGCCATTTTTCATACCTGCATTCCTAGGCTTTGTCAAGGGTCTGGCCAACCAGTTCTGTAACTTTTGCACTGGTCTCCATCGACCTGAATACATCAAGTCAGCTATTCTCACAAACAGAGGATCATTTCTCTTAGGACACAGATGTGCACTAACACACACATGGACTATTGTCTCACTCTTTCCGACTTTCAGCTTTTTCCCTCCTTAAAGTTGAGGGATACTACCCCTGCCTCTCTTTTCCAACTATTATACCCTTAACAGAGCCAAGCACGGATGGATTCATAATAACCCAAATCTTATCAAAAAAGCAAAGTACACTTTCTAACTTTTATCCCACAGTGCCATAAAACAAATTAAATGAATGTACTATAGACTGTGAAGGTGGAAAAAAGTTTCATGTAAGAAGTTAAGTGTCAAAACCAGCTGATGATGGAAAAATTGGATAAGAGGTTAAGGTCAGTGTTTAAGGACAAAATTTCTGTTCATATGTTTTTAAAAGTGGGCTGAATTTCTCAGCCAGAAACCAACTACTCCATTAGGAATTAGATCTACTGGCGTGGATGTGGAGAAAAGGAATACTTTTTCACTGCTGGTGGGACTGCAAACTAATACAGTATTTTTGGAAGGAAGTATGGAGAATCCGCAAAGAACTTAAATTAGACCTCCCATTTGATCCTGAAATCCCATTACTAGACATCTACCAAGAAGAAAAAAAATTTTTTTCAAAAGGACACATTCACACTAGACTGTTTATCACAGCTCAATTTACAATTGCCAAAATGCAGAAACAGCCTAAATGCCCACCAACCCAGGAATGGATTACCAAGCTGTGGTATACGTATACTATGGAATACTGTTCAGCCATTAAAAAAGATGGAGACTTTACATCTTTCATATTAACCTGGATGAAGATGGAACAAATTCTTCTTAGTAAAGCATCACAAGAATGGAGAAGCAAGAATCCAATATGCTCTATTCAAATATGAGGGCAGTAGATGAGCTAATACAAGGGAGGGGGAGGGGAGTAAACAAGTGGGGAGAGGGGAGGGTGTGAGGTCACAGTGTATGGCACACCTCTTGGGGGTAGGACACAATTATAAGAGGGACTTTATCTAACAAATGAAATCAGTGTAACCTAATTCTTTGTAACCTCACTGAATCCCAAACAATAAAATAAATAAAATATGAATTAGATCTAAATATATATTTGCTATTCTACATAGCCTTTTGAAAAATAGCAATGAACATAAATAATACTGACTTTTGGGGAGAAAGGAAGAGATATTACATTTGTTAAACCCACCAACTAAAACACACACGCACAAATACCAAAAGCTTTTCACATCACATATAATCCAGTAAATAGTAAATCGCCATATACTTTGCCATTGTAAGGCTTTATGGTGTTATTAGCTACCCATTTATGTAGTTGCTTTGAAACGGACTTTTTCTAGTTTACAATTTTAGCTTGAGCCATCCTGAGCATATTAATTTTAAAATTGTGCTTACTCACCTATGAAAGAGTTATTGACAACTGCCAAATGTATTTTTAGAAAATTCTCCTACTGAAACTTCCCAGTTGCTGCCCAAGGTCAGATTCTAAAGGCTGTTTAGCTTTTCTAGCCGGTAGCAAGGATTTCAGTAACTGGGCTGTCTCATGGTGCATTGAGTTTTGTTTTTTCAGAATGCTCTTTCTCTCTTGGCAATTGGGTCTGGTGGTGCTGGTGCATTTAAATAAAGTCCTCCAAATGTGAAAAAAATGATCATTTTACAATGACTATCTGTGTTCTAATTCTTTTACAAAGGAAGCTGCAAGTATCATGACATTCCTGCTATTTTTTAAAGATTCTAAAACTCACCGAACTATTTCATGTTAATACAAGTTACAATAGCCAATTCGTGGAAACCACCTCCATAATAATACACTAAAGCACAAAGCAATCAAAGAGCCACCAAAACCAACCAGCGTGGGAGACTAAGAAAACTCCGTTCTATCTCAACCTTTCCAAAATCATCTGCCCTCCCTTCCCACTCATTCAAACCTTAACAATCATTAATAAATCATCTCTAATCTCACAAGATCTATACAAATCTTCTCTTTAGATTTTTATGTAACGAGCACGCCATTATAAATCATACATACAACATCTTTCTGAGACAATGTTTCAAGAATTCAGTTACTAGGTTAGTTCCCAAGGGACATTGTCTGAGAAGTTAGATTATACAGAAGTCAAGCCAATAACTCTTACTCTGAAAACACTGAGAATTTTTTTAAAAATTCCTTCATAAAGGGCAGAGATAAACGGAAAGGGAGCAGGAAAGCCCTGTATGGTTGAGTACACAAAAATTCAGGGATGTGGAATTACCTAGTACAGATACATCTCTTATGGGGCAGGGTTTGGGAAAAAAATTGGCTAGAATTTTTTTCCAGTTTTATCAAGGTATAACTCCCAAGATAGTTAAGATATACAATATGGGGATTACACAGACATATAAACATAGGAATGATTGCCACAGCAGATTAATTTACATCCATCACCACACATAATCACCTTCGGCATGTGTGTATGGGCAGGTGAAAACATTTAAGATCGACTTTCCTAGCAAATTTAGAGTAACAAAATGTTTGACTTTCAATAAAAAAATAAAAAATTAAAGACATACGATTGGACAACAAACATGAAAAAATGTTTACTATCACCAATCATCAGGAAAATGCGAATCAAAACTGTGACATTGTCTTACCCCTGTTAGAACGGCTATTATCAAAAAAACCAAACATAACTGCCAGGTGCTGTGGTTCAGGCCTGTAATCCTAGCACTCTGGGAGGCCTGGGGGGAGGGGGGGCAGATTGTTTGAGCTCAAGAGTTCAAGATCTGCCAGAACTACAGCAACACCCTGTCTCTAAAAAACAGCTGAGCATTGTGACAGGCACCTGGAGTCCCAGCTACCTGGAAGGCTGAGGCAAGAGGATCACTTGAGCCCAAGAGCTTGAGGTTGTGGTGAGCTATGATGCCACAGCACTCTACCAGGGGGACAAAATAGGAGTCTGTCTCCAAAAAACAAAACAAAACATAACAGATGCTGGCAAGGAATATTGCTGGTGGGGATGTAAATTAGCACAGCCACTACAGAAAACACTGGAGTTTTTTCATAAAACTAAAAGGTGAGCTACCAAGTAATCCAGGAACCCCACTACTGGGTGTTTATCCAAGGAAAGGAAATCAGTGTATCAAAGGGATGCATGCATGCCTGTGTTTGTGGCAACACTGTTCACTATGGCCATGATGCAGAGTCCAACTTAAGTGTCTACCCACAGACAAAGAAAATGGTATGTTTACACAACAGAGTACACTATTCAGCCAGAAGAAGGAGTAAAATCCTGTCATTCACAGCAACATGACATTATAAAAGAAGTAATGCATGGAAAGATAAATACATTCTCACTCACGTGTGGGAGCTTTAAGAAGCTGAACTCATGGAGTTAGAGAGTAGAATTGTGGGTGACACACATTAGAGGCTGGGAAGGGTAGTGGGAGGGGAGGGGAGGTTGGTTAATGCAGTGGTCCCCAAACTGGCATCAGGGACCAGGTTCATGGAGACAATTTTTCCATGAACCAGGGGATGGAGGTGTGGGGGGCTGGTTTCGGGACGATTCAGGTGTGTTACATTTATTGTGCACTTTATTTCTATTATTATTACACAGTAATGTAAAATGAAATAATTGTACAACTCACCGTAATGCAGAATCAGTCGGAGTCCTGAGCTTGTTTTCCTGCCGCCAGACAGTCCCATTTGGGGGGTGACGGGAGACAGTGACACCCAAAGTGTGTTGCTTATGTTCAGACTACTCCATAATCTCACTTTGACGGCTGTCACTGCAGCAAACTCCACTTTGCAAAGATAGGATGTTGGAAGGGGAAGCAGGTGTGGGAGGTGGACAGGCTGAATTCCTCGTGGACCTCCCAACTCAGGGTGCAGTGCCCAGTCAGGGGAATGTCTCGGTGACTATCCCTGTGTGGGGCAATCAGCAGTGCAGGCAGAAGAGACCACCACCTAGTTAGTAACTTAGGCTAGAGACGCTGAGCTGTCTGTCTGAGGAGGTGAGACTTGCTCTCTGCCCCCTCCCTTCTTTTTGCACCATGAGCTGGCTTTTTCAGACGTTCCATTACCCCATGTCCTTGTTTACCCTTTACCAGCCTTCTCATTCTTGACCTTGAGTGCTGACGGCTGACTGCTGTGTGCATCCTTGCAGGTAGACTCTTTCATGCTCCCAATAAAGATTCCAGGAGGGCGGTACCTGTGGCTCAGTGAGTAGGACCCCGGCCCCATATACCGAGGGTAGCGGGTTCAAACCTGGCTCCCGCCAAACTGCAACAATAAAAATAGCCAGGTGTTGCGACAGGCACCTATAGTCCCAGCTTCTCGGGAGGCTGAGGCAAGAGAATCGCCTAAGCCCAGGAGTTGGCGGTTGCTGTGAGCTGTGATACCATGACACTCTACCAGGGGCGATAAAGTGAGACTCTGTCTCTAAAACAAAGATTCCAGGAAACAGGACAGAGGCTGCAGTGTCTTCAGGCCCACGGAACAGTCTGTGCCCCTTACAAGCGTCCAGGTTTCATGCACCAGGTTTGGTGTAAGTTTGTAATATTCCTCAGCGCCATCTCCTTTGCTGATCACTGTCCCAGGTTGGGGTCCCGACAAGCTGGCTCTGCAGCACTTCTGTGGCAACCTCAGAACATTCCATCTTGGCGTCAATCCAGAACGTATGGAGGTTTGAAGCGGCCTCCAGCGTACTTATAGTCATTTGCATTCTCGGGACGCGGATCCGCTCCTCGCGCAAAGGGGATTCACCTGGTTCATCACACACGTGTGAGCGGGAAGCGAGCGAGCAAAGCTTCACCTGTATTCACAGCTGTTCCCATCGCTGAGGCCCCAGACTCTCCTAAGGAGCCTGCAGCCTCAGCCCCTCGCCAGCACAGGGTACGGTAGCTTCCTGGTCCTGTTAGGACCTAGCGCCACTGCTGATGGGCAGCAGGGATCCCAAGTTCCTCGCCCCAGGGCTGAGGATGTTCTGCGGCGTTTTGTGGTGACTATGCGTAACCAATTTATTGTGCATTTTTTTAAAAATAGAAGATTTTGAACGTTCATGACACAAACCATAAATGTTTGAGGCGATGACGATGCTAATTACCACGATTGGATCACTACCTATTGCATGGATGTAGCCAACTATCACTCCGGATCCCATAAATATGTGTATTTATTATATATAAAGTAAAGGAAAAAATAGTATTCATTATGAATCGTGTATTCATGATGTATTATTAATAAGGATCATTCTCTTTCCCTATCAGGGTTTTCTTCATACCGTGTCTGAAAGAGAGAGAGAGAGAGGGGCAGAAGGCTGGAACTAAAAACTGTATCTGAGATAAGCATCTGTAGATGAAGAAACAGAGGCAAAGCGGTTGTTATTTACATCCCCGTGGCAGCTTGGGAAAGGACCACAGCACAAAAGGGAAATCTACAGAAGGTTTAGCTTTTGATGCAGGGAGATCTGAACCCGAGTTGCAATTAAACTGGCAGCAAAAGTTTCTGTCTCAGTGATGGGTCAGGGACCACAATGATCGTGGACTCTCTCATGTCCAGATTAATAAGAAAATGGAAAATCAAGGAAAAGAGGAAAGAAATGAGGAGGACTACAGGTGAGAAACATGGAAGTTGTCTCATTATATGTTAGAATTGTTTGCTTTCCAAATTTGTTCTCATGTCAAGTGGGATGTTATAGAACAAGTCCTTAGTTCACACACGATATTTGATAGGGAAAAATATTTTGCCCCCTGCCCACACACTGAGACACGGAGGGAGAGCTAGAGAAGGAGCTTGAGGACGGAGCCCCAGACTGAAATTTTAAAATTGATTTCCTTTCCATTATGTAATGTTATGTCCCCCGTAACAGCAAAGTCAAAATACAGGAAACAAGGAGGAAATAAATCCCTTTGGGAGCCTGCAGAATGAAGTCATCAAATGATAGCACTCACAGCTCTCGGGACAGAGTACATTATTGTGGACTCTTATGATGATTTCCATTTCCACACAGGTACAAGTCTTGTCTTCTAATAAGTTCAAGTTCCATGATCATCAGGGCTATGCCTTGTCTATACTTAGCACAGTCTTCATGACATGAGCAACTACTTAATAAATACTTACCAAATTAAACTGATTGAACTCAATTTAATAAATAACAGGAATGGGAGAGGGGAGGGGGGAATGGATGGAGGGAGGGGGATTGGAGGGATCACTTCTGAGGTTTTTCTTACAGGGGTACAAGTGAATCTTTCTAAGAGTAGAATGTGAATGTTTTTAAAACAATAATTGAGAAAATGACATGAAGGCTGTGCTGACCAGTTTGATGGAAGTATTTCGGATTGTGTGTGAAACCCCACACTGTACCCCAGAAGTGCATTAATGTACATAGTTACCATTCAATAAAAAAAAAAAAGAAAATTTGGAAAACACTTAATACTATTCCTCAGTAAGAAAGCCATTAAGCACGTGGTGGTACACACATCCAAGATAAGGCTTTTCTTATAGGATGTTTCTTCCTTTAAAGTGGGAGGGGAGGGGAGAGGATGGGTGGAGGGAGGGTAATTGGTGGGACCACACCTGCGGTGCATCTTACAAGGGTACATGTGAAGTTTACTAAATGTAGAATATAAATGTCTTAACATAGTAAGTAAGAAAATGCCATGAAAGCTATGTTGACCAGTTTGATGAAAATATTTCAAATTGTATATAAAACCAGCACATTGTACCCCATGACTGCATTAATGTACACAGTGATGATTTAATAAATAATAATGATAATAAAAAGAAAAAAATAAAAAATAAATAAATAAATAACAGGAAAAATACAACTTGGGCTTAAAAAACAGTACCCCCTGATGCCCTCTGACACCTTCCTACTCTTCCCCATACCCCATCCTTGGTACCAACACAGCAATTTTACTTCTAGGATCCATTGACTGAGAAAATTCTATGCGTATAAGCAGAAATCTCTTGCAGGGACAACTGTGCCACCCTGCCACCCCAGCTTCTCTCTGCCCGTGGTCTGATGGGAAGGACATACCCTGGGAACTGCTGGAATAATTTCAGGAGCATATTTTCAGAGTCGACCAATAGAAGAGAGTAAATGGAGATTTCCAAGTGTCTTCGAACTTCATTGGGAGAAACATTTGGAAACTTGTAGAAGCAGCGTCTGTGATCGGGGGATAAATTATTCCAGGAATAGAAAATTGTAAGAGCGTTAGAAGAAATCAAGCTGGGCTTTACCAAGGGCTGACGATTGTCTGATTGTCCACGGAGCCCCTGGAGAAGTGACTTGCTTGCTCTGCTGTTTCCTTCACGATCTCCATCGTAGTTTTCTGCGTCTCCTCATTCATCTTTGCATATAAGATATTTACGCAAAGACGTCCTTCAAATATTTTTTCTCTCCTCTTCTTTTTTTTCCTCTGACAACTTCAATACTACACACTCATTGTACAAAATTCACACCTTATATCAAGTATTTGGAAAAATAATATCAAGCTTACCTAAATCCCACTACCCTGATATAAGTTAATACCATTTTAGTCATGTGTTTATTGACCATTTGGATTTAATCTTATGTGAATTATTTATGTACAACTCTCGACCAATTGTTTTTTTTTTCCTTATTAGCTTGTAAGCACTTTTATATAATACTAATATGAACTGATTTTGGCCAACTGATTTGCAAATATTTTTAGTAATTTTGCTAGATAATGTTTATATTTGTGTGTGTGTGTCTGTGTGTGTATAGTGTATTTGGTATTTTTGCCATATAAAAGATTTTGTATTTATAGAGTATAATGTGTCTGACCTTTTATTTGTAGTTTCTAGGTCTCCTTTTACAGGGAGATAGAACTTCTAGAATATTCTTGAGCCGGAGGCAGTGGGTTGAAAAACTATCTTTCCTTGCTCTTAACTATCAGGAAATATTAACTTCACACACACACAGCAGTACTTATCCTTTGAAATAATCACAGAGATGATCTCAAAATTATGTTTCTCTCCATTGCTATTAGATTCGGCTAAAGAAGACAGCAACAGGGAACAAAACACACCCAATAAAACAGTATCTTTCACATTCGATTGTTTTTAATTACGTGTGCTCATGTAGAAAATGTGTGAAAAATAGTTACCCATTTCAAAAAGCCTCTTCCCTTCAAATAATAAGGATGTGCTACTAGATGTGAATTTCTAGGTCATTTACTTGGGTTTATACTTCATTTATCGATCCTTAGACTCCTATTTTGAGAAAAAGTTTAAGGCAGAGTATTGAGATGACATTTCACTTCCTCTATGTTTTATTCATCCCATGCAAAAGTATAGAATATTATTTTTGCCTATTACTTTGGCGATATCTAGTAGCTTTATTAACGGGCAACACAATATAGCCATCTGAATTAAGTCGATCTTACAAAGTATCTTTTAGCTGTATTGTTTAAGGTGGTTACCATTTCTATATATAACATATTATGAACTACTATATTTTTTATTACCCTGTTAAAAACCATTTTCCCCTTTTATTTCTCTGTGTTATGATGAAGTCATATAACAAGAAAAGTAGATTTGACTGATAAATAAGAGGTTACCTAACTTAAGAAAAAATACATACACCCCCGAGGTTCACCGTAACAATATCAGCAGGGTCTAGGAATGAGGGACCTGGCCCAGTAGACTCCTTGTAAACAAAGCATCCAATGAGGAGCTTCTGAGGAGAACCCCAAACTTTGGCAACCTATGAAGGTTCTAGTGATTCACGATTGACCAGAGAAATATCCCATAATAATGCATTCCGATAGTCAGATATTATCATTTTTTAAAAAGTTAAAAATCCCTTCTCGAAACATTCTGTATGTAATCTATTCTCTTTCATTTATTTGAATGGTAAATACAAGTATATAAAAATTTTAAAATAACAGCCCCATTCTGTTATGTGCATTTCTGTCTAAATGGAATCTGCCCTACCCCGGGGCCTGTGTGCAGAGTGGTATCTTCGTTGAGTTTCACTCTATAGCCAAGACCATTTGTTTTGACACCAAGATTCTGAAAGCATTTATTTTTTTTTTCAATTTCAATTCCACTTTATATACTTAGAACTGTATTTTCTAGGAGGAAAGAGAAAGAATATTGGAGTGTTTTCCTTATTCTTACATTTGACTTACTCCTGGATTTTTCATAAGTAAGCCTCTGAAGAGTTTATTGTCCTACTGAAAATCTCACCCTTCTATGAGTCTTCACTGTAAACAGCCAGCAGGGGAGAGACTGTGGCAAGTAACCTAGCAACCAGCCAAATTCCATCCACATTCCTGGCCTGTAAGCTAGTTCTACAGGAAAGACCATTCACTTCAGAAATAGACAAGAAAGAGAGCCGAAGCCTTCCTGACAATGCTAGAGAATGAGTGGTGAGAGGCACATCGGGCACCAGCACCAGCACGGCTGTACTTTGTGCAAACCCCCTGAGTTCTTCATTTCAGTAAGAGGACCAAGATTTTGGTTCACATCACTGGAAGAGAAGAGTTATCATTTGCCAAAGGAGAGCAGGTTTAAGGGCAGAAGGAGTGAAACATTCAGTTTCTGATGTGTTAATTTTGAAACACCTTAAGAGATATGATCTCTGAAAGGATGATAGTTAGCAGGTGATTTTCAGGCAAGAAGATGAGGGTGGGGAGGACCAAGGTAAAACAGCTGTGCCCCAAGGAGCCCCAGCATTTAGAGATTTAAAGATGAGGATGACCCAGCAAAGGAGACTGAAAAAGAAAGGCCAGTGATATGGGAGGGACATGCTGAAGTCAAGTGATTTAAGTGTAAAAAAGAGAGCGTGATGAACTCTGCCAAATATTGCTAATAGGTAGGCAAGATGAGGACAGTGTTGACAACTCTGGCAACAGGAGATTCCCTGGGGCCATTAACAAGGGTTACTTCAGAGCAGTGCTGGGCACAGGAGCCTGGTGGGGGAGCCCTCCAGGGGAGCCTGAAAGACCAGAAGATCCTTTTTATTGATTCCTGGGAATAGGGGAGAAGGTATTTAAGTGATGCAGGATTCTCCATCTTATACCACCTTCCACTACTTGGTGATTTTGGACAAACAGTTAAAATTAAAATGTTAAGCTGGGTCTGTACTTTTCCTGTAAACATTCTCCCCCCCACCTGCCTTCATCTCTTTTTTGGTTTTGTTTCTTTTTCTTTCTGGTCTTTCAGTCAAGCCAGAGAAGGACACGACCATGCTACCGTGAGTGAGTCTATTAGGAATTATGAGCTAATATCATTATTAGACCAAAAAAATTAAAACTTTTCAAATGAGAAACAGCAACGCAATTGCCATTCAGGTCATTTTCTATAATATTGTGAAATTAAATAGCCCTTTCTGCACGTAACTCTGCTATTTTGTTTTAGGTATTTTTTTATACAGACATGGGGGTATATAACTTTTTATTTTAATCGAATGAACACAAGCTTCCTTTACAGGAGGGGTTTAATTCCATCTGCTGAATAATTTTATATTCATGAAGTGCTTTGAGCTACTCTGGACATCTGTTTAAAAAATGAATAAACAAAGAACAGTATGTGTCTTTAATTTGCTCTATGATTGAGTGAAAATTTTCTTTGCGATTAAAGAGTATACAGATAATCTTGAATTCAGATACATCGCAATGCTGGCCTGTCCCTGTTTCACTAACAGAATACATGGAAACCCTTTGGAAGACCTTTAATTCTTAAAAGCCATTCCAAAATACGAAGCCAGGATGGGATCATTCTGAGGTGGGTCCCCAGTGCATCCTGGGAGGAGGAGTGGTAGGTTAGGCAGCAACACTCCCCACTCCGGCCCCTCAGCCACCATCTGGCAGCACACAAGGACCCACAGGGCTGAGATCCCACCAGCCTCTCAGGAGAGGTGCCCTTGGGCAGCAGAGTCAAGAGCCAGGATGATGGGCCAGAGCTCACTGGCAGGTCAGCCTCAGAGCATGGGAGCCACCCAGGCCAGAACATGTGGCCCCCTGAGCATAGCATTTGCTGTCCCTTCAAACCAATGTTCTTTAATAGGTGTTAAGGGAAAGAGCATTCTCTCTTCCTAATTGCCCAGAGCAATTTAGCTCTGACCACAAACTTAAAGTCCCTGCAAAATAGAAGCTCTGCAATTATAGCCTCATTCTCCCAGGGAAGGTTCTTTACCAACACTGGCCATCTATTCTTACTTAAACCTGCCTCGGCTGAGACTAAGGCATATCCTTCTTATTTCCTCTTTTTTTAATAGACTTCTTAAAAGTGAAGATGTAAACAGTAGAATTAACTTTTAGAGCAGTGTTAGGTTTATAGAAATATCAAGCAGAAAGTGCAAGAGAATATACCTCTCTGCCTATATCATGGAGATTCTCTTATCAGCATCTTTCCTTAGGATGATACATTTGCTAGAATTGATGAATTCCCATTAATATTATATTATTCTCTCATTTAAAAAAAAAAAAACAAAGTTTCACTCTGTTACTGTCGGTAAAGTGCTGTGGTGTCATAGCTCATAGCAACCTCAAACACTTAGACTCAAGCAATCCTCCTGCCTCCACCTTCTGAGTAGCTGGGACTATAGGTGCCCACCACCATGCCTGGCTAGTTTTTCTATTTTTAGGGGAGACAGGATCTCCCTCTTGCTCAGGCTGGTCTTGAACTCCTGAGCTCAAATTACCTGCCTCGGCCTCCCAGAGTGTTAGGATCACAGGCATAAGCCGCCATACCTGGCTGATGTCTTATTATTCTTAACGAAGGTCCATAGTTTATACTGGGTTCAGCCATGTGTGTTGTGCAGCTCTACAAGTTTTGAAAAATGTCTACTGTTACGTATGCACCATTGTAATAGCACACAGAATAATTTTGCTGTCCTAAAAATTGACTATGCTCCCACTTATCCATTCCACCATTTTCCTTTCGAAGTAGTGCATCAGAATGTTTCTTATAAAAGTTATCCTTCTCATCACATCTTTGTTGTTGGTTCATAACCAGGGAAGTATCGTAACATCTCTCATGGAATGACAGCTGGCTGGCTGGTCAGCCAGGATTCAGACTCTTACCTGATGGTAAGATGGATGGTAAAATTATCAGTTTTCATTTCCATCTTACTGAGACAGCATTTCAAAAGCTATGGCTTGAAAGTAAGAAGGTGATGTGGTTTGAATGGGTCCCCCATAGTTGTGTGTGGGAAACTTAATTCTCAATGCAAGAGTGAGAATAAAGGGCTCTGCCTCCACTTGTGAACTAACTGACGTTCTTATTACAGGAGTGGGTTTGTTGTTGTTAGAAAAGCAAGTTCAGCCCTCCCTGGCTCTTGCCCTTAAGCTGCCTTGTCCTTCTGTCTTATGCCATGGGGGGACATAACACCAAGGCCCTCACAGATGCTGACACCATGCTCTTGGACTTCCCAACCTGCAGAGTTGTGAGCCAAATAAACTTCTATTATTTACAAATTACACATCCTCAGGTCTTCTATTATAGCAACATAACAACAGACTAAGTAATGTCTACACTTTATACCTATAGTCAACCAGAAGCAAGAATGATGAATACAACATACAATTGATACTTCCCAGCATGCCAAATTCACAGAAGCACTGAGTAGAAAAAGAAGCCATGCCATCATTAAATGAAAAAAAAAAAATCTGGTTTGGTTTTATTAGTTTTCTTGAAAGAAGTTCAAGAGTTCTTTCTTTGTAGGGAGGCTTAAGTTCCAATCATTTCCTACAATTGTATTAAAGATACAAGTTAGTTTTTTATAAGATGTGTAGGTCTTCTCAGAGGGGACACACACATATACAAAAAGGGATGTGTAGGTCTAAATATAATTGGAAGACAAACTAATAGTTCTCAAAGACTTCCCCCAAATCACTCAAATTTGCAGTACCCTGTATGTTGAATTTTGAGCATCATGGTTATAAGAAAACTTGGGGGAAAAAATAAGCAGAAGCATTGGGGTGAGAAAAGATCCATATAGCTCAACTTTTCAGATTGATCCAAAAATAACAGCATGAAGGAGAGAGATGGGGTGCTGTGCAATTGAAAAAAAGATGATATCTGGGATCAGAGCTAAATGCAAATCCAACCCCAGCCACTTAGTAGCTGTGTGACCTTTCCAAATTACGCAATCTTAGAACCTCCAAATTTCTTCACCTATAAGATGAATAAAGTAAGTATTTTGATAATTAGATCAATTATACAGAGGGCTTGATTCCCAGCGGGTTAGAACAAAAATTTGAACTACTATTCCTTTTTTATGGAAATAAAAAAAATATTTTTTACTCTGTATCCTATTACATGTCTATTTTTTTTTTAACTAAAGTCTTTTTCTTTCCACGGAGGAAAAACTTCATCATGAATTATCTGTTTCATAGCACAGTGGGCTTTGTGTGGGGCTGATGCTTTATTGCGGCTCGATGAAAAGGGTCTTCCCATTTTAATTTGATTGAATTATTCTATTGGGATAAACAGACAGTTTGCCCAGAAATAACAATTTGTCTCTAATTAGTAGAAATGAGTTGTACATGACAAACGCGAATAATCTGTTGAACTTCTTTTAGAGAATGGCCCTGGAAAGAAGTGGGGGTGGGTGCTCTAGAAGTGTAACTTTCAAAGCCAATAAAGGGAGGATTTCAAATATAGATGATTATTTTTTTTTGAAGAAAGAAAATAGCCAAGTTTCATTCAAGTCAGCTTGTCCTACTGCAGGAAAAGAAGTTGGAGCTCAATCTCCACCTTCCCAGAAGGGAAATGGCAAACGAGGTCAGCCCAAGACACAGAGAAACATGGGCAGGACCCTCTTGGAGCCAATGTTTTTATTATTAGTTTTTCAGCTCTTTCCTCCTCATGGGAATTGTCGCTGAACTTTAATTTCCCACATCCACCATGAAGTTTGGAAAAAGATTAGGGGATCAAAGAGAAGCTTCAGATAAAACACAACTTCTTTTCTCATGAAACAGGGAATGTTTTACAGTTTTACATAAAACAAACAAACAAAGATAGTTAAAAGGAAAACATCTATTACGTATGAGCCTGAGAACTCAAAAACAGCAAAAATCATTTTTACCAGTTTCTTTGACTTTAATCAAAGCAGGTTTCAACAATATTTCAAGTTCTTACTGTTTTTGCTGTATCTGTCACAGTCTTGGATGTTAATTTGTTGTTCGTAAGAAACGCAAATCAAACTTTTTTAGCATGTGGGGAAAATATTATTAGCAAATTCACATATCAGTAGAGTCTGCCCATAGGGATCACTTGATTTAGAATTGTTTTCATGATCCATCTTGTTTTTTGGACTTTAATAGATCTTAACCAAAAGTATTACTAATATAAATACAAGAGTTGACAATATAATACAACTAAATGAGAAACCAAAGGACCAAATGCAACTTTCCCTTACATTCGGCTGTGCGTTCTGATCACTGGGGTCACAGAGAGGCAGAGAAAACCTGGCTCAATCACACAGAACCATGGAACTTAGTAAGAGAAAAAAGGAGGACCGACAAGAGCCAGGCTCTCATTTAAAGCCAAAGCACATACTCTTTCTGTTTCCTAACTGTTGTCAGAAATTCAACCACTGGCCTGAGGTTGACACTTTAAAATAGACAGGTCATCATTCATTGAATGAATAAATCATTGTTGAGCATCCATAATGTACTGGACTACTGGAGGCACTGAGGATATAGCAGAGAGCAAAAGAGAGTTGGTGTTAATCCTTGAGGGACTTCACATTATAATGGAACTTGGAGAAAGAAAAACCAATACACACGTGGAAAACACACTTCAGGGAATGTGAAGTTCTAAGAAGACAGATAGAAATGGGAAGGAGATAAAGGGATGGAACGGGCTAGTTTAGGGAAGGCATCTTCAAGAAGATCTTTGCAAGAAGCCTGAATGAAGTGAAGAAGTAAACTGTGTTCTTATTTGTAGAAGAGCATTCTGGGTAGAGAGAGTAGCAAGCCAAGATGCTGAGGCAGGAACAGGCACCTGGCATTCCGTGACCACCAAAGTAAGCAAGGAGGATGAGACAGGTTGAAGATCTCAAGTCCAAAACTTTGAAATCCAAAATGCTCCAAAATCTACAACTTTTCGAATGTCAACTCTTGAAGAAGATACTCATGGAAATATCTTGCTTGGATTTGGGGTTTGAGGATTTGGAATGCTCTACCAGGAAGTATAATACAAATACTTCCAACTCTGAAAAAATCCAAAATCTGAAACACTTGCCATCCCGGCATTTGGATGGAATAAGAGATACTTGACCTGCAGCAGGTATTATGAGCCATGGTAGAGTGTTGATTTTACTCTGGTTGAGAGCGGAAGCCTCAAAGGAGTGTGAGCAGGCAGTGACTTGCATTTTGGCTGTAAAGGCTGTTTTTGCTGCTGTGTGGAGAATGGACCACTGAGAAGCAAGAGGGGAACCTGGAAAAGGAGGTGGGAGGTTTTTGCAACAGACTAGAAAATAGGTGTTTGGTGCCTGGGAAGGGGGGATAGCAGGGAAGTAGGTTAGAAAGGTCATACCGGGGATATATTTTGAAGGTAGAGTCAACAGGAATGGATGCAGGGTATGGGAAGAGAAAAGCCATGATGATCGCAGAGTTTTTGACCAAAACAATTACAAAAACAGAATGGCCACTTACTGAAATGGGATTTAGGAAGAAGGAACAAGTTTGGATATTGGAAAATTCAGAATTAAGTTTGATAATTGTTATACTCAATTATCTTATTAGACACCCAAATGGGGTTTCAAGCAGTCATGTCGATACACAAGTTAGATGTTTAAGGGAGCAGTCAGAATTAGATATTTACCTTTTGGAGACATCAGCATGTGAGTGGTATTTATAGCCATTAGCCCACCAGGAAGTGACTATCCAGGACAATAGTCAGCAGCCTGGATAACTAATCTTACTGACAGAAGACAAGACTTCTTTTGGAATTTTTATGTTGCTCTGATTAATTTTCCTTCTTCTGCATTTCCAATGCAAAGACCTTTAAAATAATGTTCCTAGAGAAATAGCTACAACCTTAGAAATACAGTGGTTATCAGGAAGATGCATGTCTTTATAAACTACAACAAAGCTTTAGGGTAAAAATAGTGCTACAATAATAACCAAAGTCCATCTCATGCTAAACATATACGGAGTTGTGGAAGCTGCTCTGGACCAGACAGAAACCAGCCCCTTCCATTCCCAGAGCCTCCTTGTCCTCATTTGTGAAACTTTGTGACTAGAACTAGATGCTCTGTAAGTTTCCTCCTTGTTTCAAAAGCTGACTCCTTGATTGCAGTAATGCACATAGTTATGCTATAAGAATTTTTTTTAAAAAGCTGACTCTTTTATATTTTACCCTTTATTTCTATATTTTATGATGATAGATGGAATATTTTACCGTATATTGCCCTTTCTTTCCCCTTTATTTATTTTACTATTTTATGAGAGAGAGGAAGAGAGAAAGGAATTCCAGTGTGTGTGTGTGCAATCATGTGTCACGCATTATGAGGTGGTTATTGTCATTGTATGAACACAACAGAGGGCAAGTGCATTTACACAAACCTAGATGGTCTAGCCTGCCACACACTTGGGCTGTATGGGATAGCCCCTTTCTCCCTGGCTATGAACCTGTACATCATGTAACCATCCTGAATACCATAGGTAAGTAGAATACAATGGAAATATTTGTCTATCTAAACATAGAAAGAGTGCAGTAAAAATATGGCATTACAATCTTACATCACCACCTTTGTGTATGTGGTTCATTGTTGACTCAAATGATGTTATGGTATGAAGAGAGAGAGAGTTTTTGTAACTCTTTGGTGTAACCAAATGTTTTTCAGAATTTATAAGCCTTTTCATTGAAACTGAAAACAGTATTCTCCTTCCTCTTTCGTATTCTGATTTTCTGGACATCAGTGCTATCAAGGATTATCTGATTGGTTAATAGACCTGAACTGGAGCTCTGAGTCCAGAATTCTAGAAATCAACCTTCAGTAACTATGTGCTATTTCTCTCGAAAATTTGACAACTGCTTTTCTTCTGTAGGTTCTATATACTCTATGTCTAAAACACACAATACTGTACCATCTTTCACTTTGTCAAACACTGTAAACACAGCAACTATGCAAGATTCATACAAAGGTATTGGCACAAGTCATAGCATCACTTTGTAAACCTCTTCCCTGCCTATACCTTCCCTAAGCATTCAGACTAAGGTTTCCTGAGGTCACAGGGAGATGACAGAGGAATTAGTTAAGCAAATTAAACCTCAAAGTTAGAAAGTCTTAAATACTTATAATCACAATCCATTAATTCTTTTCAACATCTACAGTTTACAAAGAATATGTCAGAGAAAATGAGTAAAAAGATAGTTTGTTTAAAAGCATTTCCTAATCTAGCTCAAATATTTATATAAAATGCATAGAGCTTTTTCTGCGTAGCCCCTTATATTACCCTATGTCCGTGCCCTCACAGACAGTCACATCTTCACAGTTATCTAATACATTTAACTAAAAGAGAAACTCTAAAAGGAATTATTACCTGATAGGTAAAAGTACAATAGAAACGAAATGGGGGGAAAAAAGATATTGCTCCCTCACAATGAAATAATAAGCAGTCATTAATATCAGGCTTTGAATATTATTTAATGAGCTGGGGAAATGCCTCTGAAACAATGTTACATGAGAAAGAAATGCAGAAAAAAATATGATTTCACCATTTTTACAAAGAAATATAAATTTCAAATTAGTAATGGTTTGAAGAGGATAAAGGTAGACTCTCTAAATGAGGAGATTGTGAATTTTTACTTTATTTCATTATTTATTATAATGAACATGTATTATTTTATATTGAGAAAAAATTATCTTAGATGAGTTAGAAATGTAAAACCACTCAAATGCTAGAACGATGTTGTAAATAATACTCTGGAGGTAACAGAATCTCATTTGCTTTTTTGATATTGCTATAATTTTATAGTCACCTTTGTTCTTAATATCCCAAAGCTCTTCCTTTATAGGTAAGCATATCTTAGGATTATTTCCACAGAACTCTGACCTATATAGGGTCAGGTGCCCTGTTACATAGGTCTAAATAAACAAATCTTAACACGAATCAGAAAAGTCTATCAAATTTAAGTGGTGGGAACCCCAGAACCCAATCTGCATCTCAAAATTTTGTCCTATATCCATTCGTGGACTAATATGAATAAATAATTAAGGATATGCAGATTAGCTACCTGGTTTGAATTAAGCCAGATGGAAATCTTGCTCATCATAAAATGCCAGATACTAAGAAAGGGATGCGTAGATAACAATTCCCCATAACATGTATTTCACATTAATTCATAAAGTATAATACATAGCAGGTGCTCATGTGATACATTCATAAATACTGTTATATGTTATTAATTGAAACAGAGATTGACCTTAAAATGTATTACCTCTGATTTTTTCTTCATTTTAAAAGGGAGACTAAGAATAATTTCTGCGTCTGCTTAGGCTCAGGGAATCAAATCCAAGCATTGAGATGTAAAGTAATTAAAACACAGTAAGAGGTGGTGGGGTGAGGGATTACACAGAGTCTATTTTAAATATTGAAAAGTGAAGCAAATTTTTAGAAGCCAGCATTTGGAAGCCTCTCGATTTCCTTGTCTTATCTGCTTTTGCAAGATTTCAACACCAAATGCACGGGAATTTAATCATTTTTTGCGTTTATTTAATTATAGTTTGAAAGTGTCTGTTTTGTGATGGTGGTCTCCTTTTTACATTTCAAATACCCAAAGGGCGAGAGCTATGTCAATGTAAGTCTGTGTATCTGACGTAAAATCATATGTAATGGAAACTTGATTGCAATTATCTAGATGGCATTGTCATGATGATGATGATGACAACTTTGCTGTTGCTTTCCAGAAAAGACAAAAGAAAACTCATCCCCAAATCTGGAAACACAGTTTTGTTACATTAACATGTTATTTCTTTTTTGAGACACAGTCTCACTCTGTCACCTCAGTAGAGTGCTGTGGCATCACAACTCACAGCAACCTCAAACTCTTGGGCTTAAGCAATTTTCTTGCTCAGCCTCCCAAGTAACTGGGGCTACAGGTGCCTGCCACAACACCCGGCTATTTCTTGTTGCAGTTGTCATTGTTGTTTAGCTGGTCCAGGCTGGGTTCGAACCTGCCAGCCTCAGTGTATGTGGATGATGCCGTAACCACTGTGCTACGGGCACCAAGCCGAATTAACGTGCTACTCACCCCAAGTCACTGCAGCCACTTTTCAAAAGGGCCCCAAATAAATGTAGAAGTGCAGACAAAAGGAAAGGGTAGTAACATTTTCCCTCCAAGTGGCTTGTGGGCAACACATTAACTCTTGAACTTGCAAATAAATAAATAATAAATGAAAGTGAATTCGTTCCCCCATCTATCATAGAACTTCCTTGACAACACAGCCAAATAAATCAGAATAATAGGATTTTGACAAAACAAGACATTTATCTATTCCCAGAGAAACATATTGGTCACATAACTTATAAATCGCCAGTCGAGGTTCCCCATCCATCACCGAGATTTCCATCTAATGACAGGGAAATAATTACCATCCCTCTGCTGTGTCATGCAAACTTCTGATGGGCCAGGAAATGAAGGGCTGTGTAAATTCAGCCCTTGATGTGTGGACAACACCTGTGGATGGGTCGATTTTATTTTTTCATCACCAGCAGCTAATTTGTCTCCTGAGTTAGCAAGGGATCTGTGTGGAGCAACTCTGCAGCTTCAGGAAGCGTCTTCCCTGGAAGAGAGAGGACGTTCCATCTTGGACCTTTCCTCACTAACATGCCCAGAAAAACAAACATGTGTTTCCTACTATTTTAAAGAAGACAATGGAGCGGGAGTTCCAGATTTAGTTGCAAGTTGCTGGGTCTCTTCAGCTTAAAAATAGAATTTCGTAGCACCAGCACACCGTACCCCATGACTGCATTCATATGCACGGCTATGATGCAATTAAAAAATAAATAAATAAATATTTCAGGCTCAAAAAAAAAAAAATAGAATTTTGTCTAGCCTGAAACCTGTAGGCATCTATTAGCAGTGAATTTGAGTATGTGAATAGATGAATAGGGACTCTGCTCCCAAATTTCACTTTTTTTACATAGACATGTAAAATTTTACATTCAAACATGTTCTTTTATGTTTATACATACAGTATATACAGCGTGTGTGTGTGTGTGTGTGTATACATGAATGAGCGAGAAAGAACCTGTCTAGAACTAAAGGAATGAAAATCAGCTGAGATGGAAACCGAGGCTTTCTGCTGTTAAGCAGCCCGGGAGGACAGACTCAGCCAGCCAGCTGTGTAATTAACAGGAAACGCCTTTTCTCCCAAGGTCATGTAGCAGCTGGCCAATGTCCTGGCAACTTCCTCCTGAGTGACCTCTGCTTTGTCACCAATGACGCTCATAGACGCACTCTGACATTACTCATCTATTCGTGGGGATCCAACATTGTTACATGACCCTGCCTGGCGACAGCCCATAATCCTAGCTAATCTTCCTTTCTCCTAATCCCAACTCAGGAACAGCAAAGAATCCAGAACTAACCACCATCATCCCCAGCTTGTATCAGACCCACCTCTGGACTCTGCTATGGGATTCATCCCTTGTGGGAGGTGCATCCCCCCGTAACTCCCAGCTCTTCCAAAGGGCCCTGTCCCCTGCAGAGTCCACAAAACTGATTTTACCAGACAACAGCCTTGTCCCTAGTGATCTGTGACTAACTCACTAGATTTTGACAAGTGGGAGGTGTTACCAAGCATTGGCTAAGACCCTAATTCAATAACAATGGCACATTGGAGACCCCTTGAACTTCACCTGCTAGACTAGAAGGTTCTCTGTCATCAACTGCATGAGTTGCCCATTAAACCAGGAGTTCGATATTCTCTTTGGCCCTTCTGTGTGGCTTTATTATTTGTTTCCCAAAATATGGGAGTTATAAATCTGACTTTGTCAGACTATTTGTTTTTGATGGTCTAGGAAAAAAATACACACACACACACACATACACAAAATGTGCTCTACATATATATATATGAATTATTTATTTTTCAAACTATTGGTTTCTGCTGGTCTAGAAAAAAATGCATACATATATAAATAAATGATTTCTTCAGTTCAAAGACAAACTTTTTGAGATCAGGTAAATGAAAAGCACAGATGATGTTTAACTTTCTACTTTAATTTTAATTAATCAAGTGCTGTTAGGGACTTAATATAATGGATAGATCTATTATAATGCTACTATCATAAACTCTCAATAATCACAGTAAGTTAGGAAGGAGAGTATACTATAGGGGAGAGAGGGAGAAATAAAAAATTGATGATGTGGTTATATGAACCCCTTTGTGAAAAATTCTTTATTGAAGACAATATCTTTTACTGGGAGTTCTTGATTACCATTATAAAAATAACATTTGTGTGGCACTGGTGGCATCATGGTAAGCATAGGTGCCTTCTAAAAATAACATTTATTGTTCTTTCATAGCTCTATCTTCCATGATGATATGAATGATACCTCTCAGCCCCTTTTCTTGCTAGATAAACGTCTCTTTATTTCACAATCACACAAGAACAGAGAAGACTCAGCCTGGCAGATTTCTGTTTTCCTCTCAAACCACCGCGGCCTAAGATCAGAACCCTCTGATAATTGGCGCTGCTATTTTAAGATCCAGTTGCATTCTACAACTGGCTGAAGCATGAAATGAACTAAAAGAAACTGAATTGCATGGAACTGAACTGAACCGAAGTGAAGTAATGTGATTTCCAGTAAACCTGACACCTCAGAGACAGGGCGTGCACCTTACCCATCCTCCTCCCAGACGTGCCAGCGCAGGGACCAAAACACACCCAGATCCCTCAGCGCACGACTGCTGAATCTCACTAACTGCACTCCGCCTCTCTCCACACCATCCATGCTGGTTTTTCCAAGGTTGAAAAATATCCCGAGCTACATCTACAGATAGCTGAAAACTAATTGCCAGAGCACATAACTAAACTCAAACTTTATTGCAGTCAGAGGTGAGAAAACAAAGAAAGCCAGCCAGAAAGGAAATGGAGAAAGCAAAGAGCCTGAATTCCTCTGCCTTACCATTCTCTTCCCATCCCCATAATTTTTCTAGTGTTTATTGAATATTTACTACATGGCAATCAGAGCGCTAAGTGCTTTCTAGGCAGCGTTGCATTTGGTCTTTACGGCACCACATGGTTATTTTAATCATTAACATGATGATACATACTATATATGAACATTATGAATGTGATTTTATACAGGAGGAATCTGAGACTTACCCAGGACCGCCCCGCTGGCAAGATTTGAACCACGTGAACCATATCTGTCTCAGGCCTTATCGCTTAAAGACATAGAACCCACATCAACATAGACTGTGAGGGTGAAATATCAGGATGGAAGTAATTCTGTGAGGACACAAACTAGCCAGAGACTTACAAGAAGCTCATTTGGAACTCACAAGAGCTACTCCCACTTCTGCTCCGTCTTTGTCCCCTGCCTCATTCCATAAAATCTATCCCACCCCCTTCCATTCTACCCTCCTCTTGTTCCACCCAATTATCAGTCTTGAAATTATGTGGGGAAAAAAGTTACTAAGCTGCTGGGCAGGCTGAAGCAAGAGAATCACTTGAGCCCCAGAGTTTGAGGCTGTCCTGAGCTACATCATCACGGCACTCTACCCAGGGCAACAGAGTGAGACGCTAGCTCAAAAAATAAAGAAATTATAATTCCAAAGAGTTAATCTATTAGATTAACAGAACCTAGAACAAAATTTAAAGTATAGCAATGTCTTACACCAAAATTTGCTCAATAAGAGTTTCAAGGTCACTTACTCAAGTAGTGATTCAATCATCTGAGAAAGCAGGATAGATGTTTATTGGTAACTTCCCTCCAGGGCCATGGACAAACAGAGGCAGGAGAGACCCACATTAACTAATAAAAATATTGAAGGGTTTTTTCCCTGAGACACACAAAGAACCCGCATAGAAAGTGACATCTTCGTTTTATGACATTTAAGATTTTTTTTTCTTCTCTCTTCTGTCTCGCTTGGTATTAACTGGGCACATTTCTACTTGTGACTCATCAGATAATGAATTTATACATAGGCACAGAAAATTCACTTCACTTGGGAAGTACGCAGGTGCCGTGTGCTCCAAAGCGCCAGCCACAGAGGCATATGTTCAACACTTTGTTTCGTGGCAAGACTCGCTGTCTGAAGATGCTCTGGAATCATGAGGCTTGCTGAAGTCTTCGTGTTCAAAATAACTGCTATCCTGTGCACTAGCAAATCAGCCCATCACTCTTGCATTATAAAACGTCTGTGTTGGGACAACCATTTACTCACTTGAAGTCTAGGTAACCTTCAAGGTAACCTATTCACTCGGAGGGTCTTCTTTTCCATCGAAATCCATTCAAAATCAGCCTACAATCTTGGAAGCTTAGTTAAAAGAGTAATCTCAGACTTTTAGAAAAAGAAAACTACTTGGGCAGAATTCTGACAAAACATATGGTGATTTTGCTTTTTGTTCCTTTGTTCTTTTTGTCTTTGGTTCTTTAATTCTGCTTCGTGTTTTTCAGTTTGGTTTTTCATTTCGTCAAAATTATAGATGCACAGTTATTTTAGGCACATTAGGCAAACCCGTGGGGCCCTCACACCCTAGCCCAATACCTATGAGCTTGTCCCCTTTCTAGAGGCCACTGTTTGATTCTTACCACTGATCATCATCTTCTCTGTCACTCTAAATAGCTTCCACTATCATTTTTGCTATTCCTGTTTTATGAATCATCTATGGGCGTCCCTCTTCAGGAGATGATGATTTCATCTCTTTCCTTTTCCCCTCAACCCTAGTGACCTCCCAGTATCATCTTGTAGTAATTAGTGGGGTTAGATTACTACTCAATACTTATTCTAGTTAGGTAAAGGCCAGATCATACATTAACCTAGAGTCACTTTCCCTTTTGTTGAGCACTATTTTGGTTATTTACTGGGAGTTAATAATTAGCACACTTTTATTTGCTTAGTTTTGCACATACTTATCGCAAACTTATCTGCAAACTTGGCTCTAGTGCCCAAGCTTCCTCACAAAAGTGCCAAGCGCAGGCATCTCTATCAATTTTAACTCTTCGGCTCCGTCTCTCTCTGACCCCTCCCAGTCTAAACGTGGTTCTGCCTAATCCGCAGCTGGTTCTAATCACCAACTTGGGGGTGGATTTCCTGCTCCTGGATCCTGTGTCTTCTTCATACTTGAGCTTTGTTCCTCGTTTGGGGGCAGCATAATTCTCAACAGCATCGTTAAAAAGCACGTATGGAAAGTTAATTTTGCAAAACTTTGATCAGAAAAGTGTTTTTATTTTCGATTGTAAGCAATCTGCCCTCAGGGTATTCCAGATCTTACACACACACACACCCGCTCCCCGACTTACTCCTAGCACTATTTTCGGGATATCTGAAGGCTTTCTGATTCCTGGTCCTCATAAGAACCTCCTGCTGCCTTCCCCCTCTGAAAGCTTTTGGTACTTCTCTTTGCCCCTATTAGAGGTTGGGTGTCCCAGTTCGCCAAACCCACTTGACCTGGTTCAGCTGCGCAGCTGAGCCAGAAATTTCAACCCAAGCACAGTGGTAATTGAAAGTAAACATGAATGGAAACTGGAAATAAAATCAGAGCGGTACAAGCAGTGAGAATATAGAGCAAAGTAACTTACACAAGTTTTAGTGTAAAAGAGAAATTCTACTTAGGAAGAAGAAAGAGAAAGTTTAGAGCATTTCCAAAGAGTGTTGGAAGTAGGTCCCTCTCATGAGAGAGAGAAAGTTAGAAAGATGAAAAACCCAAGACCTGCAGGGGTATAAATACTCAGTTGAAACTGGTTGCAAGTCTTTCATTGGCCTCTCTGAGCCTCCAGGCAGTGTTGTCCTTTCCTATTGGTCATTGACTGTCTCTTTCTATTGGTCATCAGTTGCCTAGGTTACATCACACCCACATTCTCAGGACCCTCCAGACTTCCAGGTGCAGCTGGCCAGGCTGGCCAGGTTTCCCTCCCAGGGCCCAAGGCCCATACTTAAGAGTTCTTTCTCAGCCCCAGCGGCTGAAATGTACACTAAAGTGTTTGGTGTGGTTTTAGTTTAATAGATTATGGTGTACACTTTATAGGAGAAAACTAATTTTTCTTTCCATATTCACACAACTTTTAATACTCCTAACACCAGATGGGGGGGGGTCCTCATACTAAGCACTTCTCCACTCCCTGGTAGACACCAACTGGGTACCTACAATTAAACTCTGAAGCTAACCAGAATCCATGCAGATCCCACGGGTTAAGGGAAAATCCCGCATTCTACCCCCAACTTGAGCTCCCAATTTACATGGTAGGTCTCCCGGTCACACACAACTTTCATCCAACTTGGCTAGACACTGGAGGTTCCCATGCCGCTGAGGAAAGTGCTTTACTAATACCCTCTATGGGTATGCCATTTTCACGGCACCCTCACCTCCTAAGAAATGTGACAACCCTCCAAAACTCGTCCTTTCAGGGGGCTTGGAGGCTTAATTAGGCGGACATGATTAATTAAATCATTAGCTATTGGTGATTAAGTCAATCTCCAGCTCCTCTCTGCTCCCGGAAGGTTGGAGGGTGGGGCTAGAAGTTCCAACCCTCTAATCACCAGGCTGGTTCCTCTGGCAAGCAGCCTCCAGACGACATTCTTGTCATCAGCATATAAAATGACCCTTGCCCCTTCAGAGATTTCAAGGGCTTTAAGAGCTGTGGGCCAGAAAACCAAATATTTAGTGGAAGATGAAAATACCTATTTTTTTATATCAAATAATCGCAGCCCTCTTAATGTACAAACTCATGTTCCACCATTCCGGGTAATTTGTTGAATTTTTTTTTCTCTAATAATTTCTTCTTCCTTTTCAATTTTTCTTTTCTTTTTTGAAAAGTTTCAGAA
This sequence comes from Otolemur garnettii, assembly GCF_000181295.1. Lineage (NCBI taxonomy): Eukaryota > Metazoa > Chordata > Mammalia > Primates > Galagidae > Otolemur > Otolemur garnettii. The sequence goes on along the minus strand of NW_003852414.1, from coordinate 13,394,682 downwards.
TATTACATGGGCACAAACATTATGGTTCTGAGAATCGCTCCATTTTTTTATTACTCAGACTGTTAGAATTTCTAGACTAATTTTAATTTCTGTATTTTCTTTTTCTCTCTGAAACTTACATTTAATATTTTGTGTTTGACTTTATGTGATCTTATTTCCTGCAGTGGTTTGGGGTGTTCTCATTGTACTGTCTATATCTGCTCTTACTACATATATATGATATCTGTTCTTTGTTAAAATATACTGAAATTTAAAAAAAAAATAAGAAAGCAGCTTTCTCTTTTTCTAATCTTGATTTTTCTCAAGTCGATTTTCCTCTTGTTTATTATATTCACTTTCTTATTAGAAGCTTTTGGTCTGGAAGAGTTTACATTAAGAACAAAATGTCATGAAGGCTGTATTAACCAGTTTGATGAAAATATTTCAAATTGCATATAAAACCAGTATATTGTACCCCATGACTGCATTAATGTACACAGCTATGATTTAATTTTTTAAAAAAAGGAAAAAAATAAATAATAATCCTAAAACCTTAAAAAAAAAAAAAAAAAAAGGAGGTGAATGGAAGGGATCTTTGGAAGCAATTGGAAGCAATTGTGACCTTCTCTGCCCAGGGGATCTTCTGGAATTTTTTACTGGGAAACCTTGATAGCCATACTTTTCTCCTTCCATGGGCCTAGTTACAGTGCTCAGAGAAGACTCTTCCAATCTCTTGCCTTGAGGGCAAAAGCCTGATGTCATTTTGGGCAACAAAGTGAGGACAACTCAGTAAGTGCATTTTCACTTAATCCTTTGTTTTGAAATTGTGTCTCCACCCTCAGCACTTCCTAAAGTCCTCCAGCAGAAGACCATCTGTTTTACCCATCGTCCTGGCATCAAACTGATGGTAATTTAGACGCGCCTAGCTTAAAAATGGTTTAATAAAGGAGCTCTTTACAAAGTATGGGCAGCGCGTAGAGGAATCACCAGGGATGGTACTGAACTTCTTGGTGCTACTACATGTGGGACCAAAAGATGAGGGAAGGGGGAGGGGAAAAGTCCCATAGAGAGGCCAACTTGTGAAGAGCTGTGATCATTAGTCATTCCAAGGTGACCTTAACATTCTTAATTTCTTCTGATCCCCTATCAAGGCTCTCCATTGATCACACCCAATGGGAATGAAAGGACTACATGGTCTACTAACTTAATCCAGGGCAGCCTCCTGGGGCAAAGGAAAAGTAGCAAGAAGAATATAACTACAGGGGCACATAGGAGATGTCTATGCAGGCTTAGGTGGGCAAACCAGCCAGGAGATTTTGTGGAGGAGGGCTTTAACTAACTTTTCTCCAATCCCCCATTTTGGGTCATTCTTAACGTCATCTCCAGATGTGCCCGGTACTACTTACGCCAATTCCAGATTCCTTCAGGGGGTTGCCTTAGAATCACCTTTCTCAGACTTGTGAGATAAAATGCCACTTATCCTGCTTTTTAGATTCTGAAATTCGAGGACTCTGTTCTCTTCCATCTCTTCTCCCTTAACCCCAGTTTTTAAAAGCCTGCAAGCGTCATTTACTAGGACTCGGAAGAGAAGCAGAGGTTCCTAACTCTGTTCAATCTTCCACATTTTAGCAGATGTTCTTTTTTATTATTATTTTAGGAAGTTGGAACTGAGTGATGAGGGTCTGGTTGTGATTGTGGTTAGTTCTCCCTGACAGTCCTGGGTAGATGCCACATTCACAAAGGCCAGCAGAGTGAGGCAAATATGTCCCACCCCCAGGGGAAAATTGTAAGTGGAGACGCTCCCATGCACCAGCAACCACACCACAACAAAGTAAATAACAATGGGCTGGGGATTGTGCACCAGGAAAAAGTGAATACATATTTCTGAGGTGACCTATGCTAAGGGCAAGAAAGAAAAAGTTCCACATGTGACATTTTCAACCCTGGTTTTGATTGGAACACTAAGCTAACATGGAATTTAGTTTCCCAGGCTCAACAACAGGTAGGTCTAAAACACAGCTAAGGAAGGTTTTACTGAGAAAGGTATTTCACCCTCTTTTATACCTCTCAATAACATTTTGAAAAAGGTAAGTTTCACCAGACTTTTATCAGATATTTGAAAATATCTTAAACCACAGCAACACTATCTAAAGAAGAGTGATGTCTCGATGACACTAGAGACAGTTCAATGAATAGTTGCTTTAGAACTCATCAAGGGGAGTAATCTTTATCCTATATTTACTAAAATTTCCTCTTTTTCAACCAGAAAAGGTAGAGCAGTATCAAGTTGAATTCAGGCTCCTGTCTTCAAGAATGACACGTAGCTACCACCCACTCAGTTTGCACTGAGCTTCATTGGACCTTTGAGAAACTGGTCTTGTTTGCAAGATGAGAGATGAGTTTGTTGGTCAGGTCAGGAAATTTCTCATTGACCTCGGCATAAATAACCTGCTGCTTCACATTGAAGCTGTAGAGCTGATTCTGTAGTCAAGTGGACAAATGTAGTTTCAAACAAGGTCCCAGAGAATGGTGGAGGCACCTGAGAAAGATTGACACTTAGCTGCTAGTCACTTAAGTGAAAGAAATAACTCAGTAACATTGCCCCTATCTATGATCTACCTAGAGCAAACCAGAGGTGGTCCAATTCCAGGTTGAGGACACCAACAGGATCACTTAAGACTTCACGTTCCACTATTACACTTTAACTTTGACTTGAGCTCCTATTCTCTGACTTTTCTATTTTTGCCCAGAATAGTGCTTTTGAGATCTTTCAAGTTCTTTACTTAATATCATCTGAATATTATTAAGGCAATCCATAGTCTATAATATTAGGATTAATAATTTTGTTTCCCAACCATGTATATTTGGAGTCGTCCTACACTCTCCCGTAAAATTTGGGATATGAGATATGGGGTAGTGTGGAAAATACATTCAGTTCTACTTTAATATGTTTCTAAAAAATGCCACTGCTACCCAAAATGGTGCAATTAACACCCCCGGGCTTAGGGGAAAATGGAATCAGGGGAACAACGCTCAGAAACTTCATCAGTGACACATTAAAAAAGGTAAAATCCGCATAAAAACAGAAGCACAGTGTACACATGATAAGTGGTTAGGAAATACATTTAAGTACTACAATAAAAATGGTGCCTTATATTTAAAAGATCTTGCAGCTTGCTTAAGAAGTGGGTGTCTGCTGTGTGGGACACTGAGAACCGTCCTGAAGGGAATGCCGGCCGGGGAGAGAGCATGACTCATGACATAGCTGGGAACTGATGGTGTTGGTTTGAGGTATGTTTTGTGTATTTATAAGCTGATGTGTTTAGCTGGTGCGATTTTCTGCTTTCACCTAGCATGCCTTGTGGATGAATTTTTTCACAAAACTTTGCATGTTCAAATTGTCCACTAGTATCACAGGGCATCCAGGAACCAAGCTTTGTAATAGGACTGAAAGGAGCCAAGTACGCGGGCTTCACTGCTATAATCAATTCCCTTTGCTTCCCATTCTGCTTGCAAGCCTCAAGAATGATCTGGTTGTCACTGGCCCCTTCTCTTGAGCTTTGGTGGGAGATGGGGGAAAAGTCACAATTCCACGGTATACAAGGGGAGAGAAAAGACTAAGTACTAATATCTAATCATAATTTTCTATGTCACTTTTCAAAAATAGAATGGTGCCACTAGCCTTTAATTCTGCTAAGGAGAGAGCTATGTCTTCTCTTGCTTTATCTCTAGTAAATCCCAGCGCACCTGGCACATCGTAGGCGCCCAATACTAGCTGATGGTTGTACGAGTGTGCATTCCACTAGGGTAACAGTCATGTGATGTTTCCTGAGACCTTATTCTGCTTCTGATTCTATAAATAGAGAAACAAGTTTGAAAAAAAATACATTGACACAGAGACTTGGTCACGGTATCTGAACATCACAGCACCCAACTCTATGCATCATAAAACTCCTAAATCTCATCGTCTGGTTCACAAGATGAAGGAAAGAGAAGCCTAAAATCTAAAGCCATCTGGTAAGGTTTAAGAAATAATATTATGCAAATGACAGGCGCGAAAATATCAGTTCCAGAGAGCCCTTTATTATTTTATTTCTGTGGCAGGAATTCATGCCGTTAAGTTGCTACCACCCAAATTCGCCAGAATTAAATTCTTGCTTGTACTGATTTGTTTCCCAAGTCTGCGTCAGGCCCTTAAGAACCAAAGAGACATTTAGCTGCTTTGTAGGGATTTGAGAAATATGTGGAAGCTTATAAACTGGAAGAGAAAGCAAACTAGCTAAGCCAAGGAGACCTTCCAGAGAGAATGTTCTGTAATGTTCTTCAGCCGAAGCACTAAATTGTAATTGCACATTCAGATGTTTCTTTCAAGGAGCACCTATTTAGTTTGGTAACTAAGCTGTTTAAGACCCCGTAGTTCATAATATTTACTCAGTCTCCTTTATTTGTTTTTAAAAATACTTTAAATGAGAAGATTACCCAAGAGTCAGCACATTTTTTTTTTTTTACAGAAAGTTAGATTTTAAAATAGTAAATGGAAAATGTTCAAGTTAGAAGGCCCGTAAAAAATAACCAGATCACCAAATAAAATGGCACATATTTACAGAAATTCGTCAAGAAACATTTTGGAAAGACTAAAAATATGTTAAAAATATCATTTCAAAGAAACTCGTAATAAAATCAATACATTGGGCATCAAAATACATATATAAGTCATTATTTATCGATTACAAGACTTACAAGGGCCACAAAAGTCCTTTATTCACAAAAAATATGATTAAATACAACCATTTGCACTAAACTGTAGATTCTATATTAATTAATTGAGTTATTTATTTTTTGAGACAGAGTCTATGTTTCCCTAGGTAGAGTGCTGTGGCGTCACAGCTCACAGCAACCTCAAACCCTTGGGCTCAAGCGATTCTCTTGCCTCACCCTCCCGAGTAGCTAGGACTATGTAGATTCCGATTAGGATGAAAGAAATATACATTGTACCATTCTCCAAAGGGTCAGTTTGACTTCAGTGATAAAAGCTTCATGGAGAGAAGGTGGTACAAGCAGGAAGAGAACTCCTAAAAATATTGATCTCATTTCATTAAGGACTGGCACAGTGAAAAACTAAGCCATAAATTGGAAGACATTCTAGTTACGTCCTGCCAGGAAGGACAGGCATCCTTCCTTTGTTACGATCCAGCTTTTAAACAAGAGAGCATTAATTCATTCACCAGCAAAGTCATAAGGTCTAATATACATGTGTCTCACTGCCCTAAGGATATATGTATGCCATACACTCTGCCTTCCATGAATTTATAATTCAGATAGTAATAAGATCAACAATACAAGAACTAAATCTATAACAGCAGTTCAAGGGACATCACACAGCAACGTGTTGTTATTTACAAAGTGTTTGTGTAATCCCTTTGCATGATCCCAATCTTTGCCCTTTTAGAGAGCAGGTATATAAAAAATCCAATTAATTTTATAGTTAACTCGATGCCAAGCCCTGCCATTATTGCTCTTACACTACAATAAATATTAACTTATTACAATATGAGATTCAGAGGAGAGCCAGACTTGACATCACAAGCAATTCAATAAAAAGAAAGGAATCCTTCGTCTCTGAGCCATAATCACCCTACAAGGGATTCTTATTTCTTTTGGCAAGATGAATTTTCAGAAGGCTTACAAGGGGAAGTACAAAAACTGATTTGGAATAAAACAACAGATATTTTAATCAAGCGATTAAGTGCTAATCACTGAGGAGACAAATGACTCAGCATTCCTTGAGATTTGCCTAAGAATGTGGTTGTGGCCAACAAGGAAAGTTAATCACAACAGACGCCCTAACTTGGGTTGATCCCTCTGTGCTCAATATTTCTCCCTTTAGTGAGTGGCCTTTTCTACCTCCTATCTGTATTCTCTTCAAAACTTTCTCCCCCAGCACACCTCCAAAACGACTCTCAAAAACCATTAATGACATTCCGGGGCTACCTTTGGTGATCAATTGTCACCATCACACTTGGCTTCTCAGCAATATTTACGACAATGGACTGCACCTTCTTTAACAACTCTCCTTAGTTGTCCACCCAACTCTCAGTCTTCCCCGGCTTCCATGGTTCCTTGGCTGACTCTTCCTTTTTTCCCCACTTCTGACTGTGAGACGGTCCCCAGAGCTCAGATTTTTACCACCCTTCTTCTGTTCACACCCTAGGTGACCTCGTTGGCTGCCCAGGTTTTATTCAATACCATGCAACTCTTTCCATCCAAGAAGGTACAACTCCAGCTCAAAACTTTCTCCTGCGCCCCAGCCAGCCTTGCCTATCCAAGTGCCAGCCTGATTCTCACTTCTATTCAACACCTCAAAGCTAAAATTGTCCACAGCTGAAGTACCAATTGCCTCCACCGCCCACTCAAATAAGATTCTCCATCATCCTAGTTCACGTCAACGCCATTGTTCCGTCTCCTAATCTATCAAGAAATCAAGAGGCTCAAGCTTTCTGCATATCCAGAATCTGGTCACTTGTCATAACTTTCACTCTTGTCACTCTCAACCCGGCCACTGTCAGCTCCCCTCTGGATTATGGTAACAGCCCCCAAGCGGTTAAATTAGACCATTTTGCTGCCCTGTAATAGAGTCTTAGAGTAGCAGCCAGATTGAGATTTTTAAACATAAGTCAGATCATGCCATTCCTCTGTTCAAAGCCCTGAAATGACATTTAGAAGCAAAGCCAACACTCCGCACGCACAGCGAGAGGCCTTCCAAACCCTGTACCTTCAGACCTGCTTTCTCCTGCTTTGCCCTCCTCCCTCGGCCCTGCTGGGGGCAGCCACACTGGCCCCCTGGCCTCGGGTCGGATCCCACCTCCTGGGTAAGCCCACCTAGATCACCCTACTGCATAAAAGGGACTTGGTCAGCCACCCACGGCCCTTACCCTCCTCTGTTGGCTTTTCTTTTCCATAACACATATAAACCTTCGAACACACTTTCACATTTATTTACTTATGTTTGCTTTTAATTGTCCCTCTCTCCCAGGATCTTTGTCTGTTTTGCTCACTGACGTACCCCAAGCACCTCGTAGAGCGCAAATCTGTGTTCAATAAATACTGGAGAAAAGATGAATAATTGGCTTGGCCATTTCCCAGGGGCTCAGACCAAGTGCTTTGGAACCATTCTCAGTTCCTCACTCTCCCTTACACCTATTCAATCCAACAGAAAAGAAAAAAATCTTGTTATTTCTGGCTTGGAAATATATCCAAATATATCTAGGATTAAACCACTGCTCACTCCACTGTCAGGCTCTGGTACAGTCACCGTCACCGCTGGTCAGTCGGGGCTCAATCACCATCTCCTGGGCTTTTCCATGTCATCTTCATTCTCAGTTCCAGGCTGTCTTCCACAGAACAGCCACAGAGACTGACAAACACCATCTTGGAATGTCACCCTTCTCAAAATCCTTAGTGACCCCCATCACACACAGGAGGAAGTCTGACTCCTCTTCCTGCCTCAGACTTTACTTCTGCTCTAAATTTCTTTCTTTCCTCTCTCTACTTGCTCTCTCCACCCTTGCAACTTTGACCCTGTAGAGGGTCCTCAAAGAAGGTGAATTTAGTCCTGTAACCCTTTCTTTCTTCTGACTCTTCCTCCCCATTCCAGACTTCCTGAGGCCTCATTCTCTCACTTCATTGAAGTCTCTCCTTACATAGTAGACCCTCGCCATCTTCCCTAATCACCCCACATAAAAGAGTTCCTCTACCTGCTTTTTTTCCTTCATAATATACATAAGATATGGTAATACTCTATGACATACGGGATTACTGACTCTTTCCTACAAACTGTAATTCTACAATTGGGGGCTGTGTTCTCCCTGCAGCTCTGTCCATGGTTCCTAGGGCAGTCCTGGCACCTAACGGGCCCTCCAGAAATAATTCCTGAATGAATGCATGAGAGAGATTTACTTTCATTCTTGAGCCAGACAAAGTAACGCATGGAAATGTATTCCAAACATTCATTTTTCTGTTAATGAATATGACATTCTATTCAGTGGATTAAGCTTTTGATCACCAGAATACGAGGTCACTTAGAACAAATCATGCTGTGCCCTGGTTCCAAACGTACATGCACATAATTTCAATTTTAGGCCCACGCATGCCTATGTCTGTTTATGAAGAGCCGTTACTTCTTTCTAAATGTAATAACTCCACTCGGTAAAATTAGGAAGGTTTTTACTCCCTCCGATTCAGTTATTACCTCATGTGCAAATTCTACTATGTCAGTGAGTTGCTGAAACAAGAATGAATAACCCCACGGTGAGGTTTAGCTTGAGATCAGACTCACGAATCATAATCACTTGGACGTGCTCCCATCATCTAGCTGCTGAACTAAAAGAATCCTCTTTGAGGTTTCTCCCACCATAAATTTTTGCATCACAGGCAACACTTTGCTAAGTATTTACGGCTGACGTACACAGGCTCACCCTAAACACTTAGTAAGAGTTTACCTGTCAAACTTCAAGGTGTTATTTCCTGTAATTTTATCATCCATCAACCTAGGTCATAACCAGAATAGTCCAAGCGAAAAACATGTCCTGACACATCAGTTGGTTTTACCCCCACGTTCAATGTGGACGGTGCTGGCATAAAATTGGATTTGCGATGATGTTTCATCCATTGTCGACCTTCTTCCCTCGGGTTTTGTCCCAGTGCGAACCATGTGGAAATAATTACAATGTGCCATTATACATCCATGAGTTGTTTTATTAGTAGAGCGTAGAAACATCTTTCAGAATTGGCTAAAATTTCCACGGTGGTGGATGCAGTAATCCCTGAGCTATTTGCTAAATATCTGAGCAAACAGAGGATTGTTTATTTAGTTCTTGTTAGCTCCTCATGTGCGTTCTTGGACTGAGGTTGTAGGTTTTGTGTTTGGCTTTAAGGGAGGCCACAACCCAGAAACACATAAGCCTGAGCTGGAGAAGCAATACAATCATCCTTTGCAAAATGTGTTTCTCTGATTCCTCACCTGTCTCCAGCAACCCCCTTAGTTCTGTGGCTATCCCGTGATGACCTTGACTGTTTCTGGTCTCACCCCTTAAAGGTGAGCACTGAACTAGTCTATCACATCATTTGTTCACTGCTGGAGGCAATAGCCTACGCTGGCCCCAGGAGATTTAAAAGATTTTAAAATCATGTGTTGCAGAGTCAAACGATCTCTGCGCAGCTAAGAGGTCCCTGGTTTGCCTCTGACTTTTGTTTTTCCCTCTATCTTTATCTGTAAAATCCCACCTCCTGGTTCAAGGGGTGAGAGAGAAACGCTTTCTCCTGTAGTTTCTGTCTTAGTTCTCTTTAGCACTATTCCAACAACAATCAGAGCTTTCAGAATCATACAAAGTAGAGGGAATAAGCCCAATGAGATTTTCTAATCCTTTTCCCTTCCTGAAGCAGGACGGTCACTCCTTAGTGATCTCAAAGGGAATGGTAGCTCGGTACCAACAGAACCTGCTAGCCATTTAGCATAGTCCCTCCCAAGCTAGCCAAACTACCTGATTGCTTTCCAGTCTGGGCCCCTGGAAATCATGTTCATTGGGGTAAAAAACAAACAAACAAAACTTAACAAAACTTTTCATGCAAAAAAAGTCCTTGAGCTGGGAGGGGCCTGTGGCTCCAAGGAGTAGGGCCCCAGCCCCATATGCCAGAGGTGGCAGGTTCAAACCCAGCTCCGGCCAAAAACTGCAAAAAACAAAATCCTTCAGCAATGTATATAACAGCAATATGCTGGTGTATTGTCTTAACCTGACATTATCATTTAAAATTAAGAACATTCAGCATGACAATTGTGCTCGTAAAACAGATGGCACGTTTTCAGTGTTTGGGGGAAGAACGTTTTATTAAGCAGTGACAACTCGCATCCTCTGTAATGTCCTCAAGAAGTTTTTGGTGGAACTGTGTAATGATCAAGATCTGTGGAGCAGACACACAGGGGAGGTTACAGGATGGTCTATGGACTGGGGCCTCTGCTGCTGAGCTTTACAGCCTCTTCTCAAAAAACAGAGAGAGAAAGAGAGAGAGAGAGTTCAGAGACAGAAAGGGGGAATTTATACCAGGATCTCTCACACTTACGGGTTGTTTTCCTCTATTTCCTTTTAAATAATGTAATATTTTACGATTAGTGATATACAGACAACACCTCTCAAAATATTTTCTTTTACCTTAGATACAAAATTACTTTTCATTGTAAATGGGTCATTTGAAAGGAGACCAATTAGTGTTTTAAGGGTGAATTATGGTATAAAAATAAATTGAGCTGGCTCGGCGCCTATGGCTCAAGTGGCTAAGGCACCACCAGCCACATACACCTAAGGTGGAGGGTTCGAATCCAGTCCGGGCCCGCCAAACAACAATGACGGCTGCAACCAAAAAATAGCCGGGCGTTGTGGCGGGCACCTGTGGTCCCAGCTACTTGGGAGGCAGAGGCAGGAGACTCGCTTGAGCCCAGGAGTTGGAGGTAGCTATGAGCTGTGATGCCACAGTACTCTAACCATGGGGCCAGCTTGAGGCTCTATCTCAAAAAAATAAATAAATTGAGTTAATTATAACCTAAGTGTATCTAAAATAATAATATGTAAAAAATGTGTGCCAGCCTTTTAGAAATAACAATACATTTGCTACTAAGTCATTTTTATTTCAGTTTTTCTTCTTTGTCTGGTCCAGTATTTTCAGAACTTTATCAATTTACCAACTTACTCAACTTTTTTCCTCCTTGTGTTATAGTCATCTAAAAAAAAGTAGGTACTTAGGTTTATAAACTCTGGAAAAACTAAATATTAAAAACAGACCCTTAGCTGAGCAGTGTGGCACGCACCTGTAGTCCCAGCTACTCAGGAGGCTGAGGCAAGAGAATCACCTAAGCCCAGGAGTTGAAGGTTGCTGTGAGCTGTGATGCCACCGCACTCTACTGAGGGAAATAAAGTGAGACTCTGTCTCTTAAAAAAAAAAAAAGGCTTTAAAAACAGAGCTTTGCAACCCTCATGTTAACTAGAGACACCTTACCACATAAAGTCTAAAAACCTATTTGAAGCCCATTCCACTCTTGCTGGGAGGGCTCTGCAAATTCATGGAGAATGTATATTTTTGTGGTTCTAAATCCGACTTCTGAACTGCTCAGTTCCCAGATCAGCTCACTGTCTTGTGTATGCCGGCCAGACTTCCGGCCGTGTCAACATAAATTTGAATTTCAGTCAACATAAAGACTGAATTTCCCTCAGTCTTTCCTTTTTCCTAGTCCTGCCCTTCTCACAAAATAGCTGCTCACATATGTGGGTGTGGAACATTTTACCGTATTTACAGAGACAGCAAAGATGACACTGTAAAGGTTCTCCTACACACACACACAAATAAATATTTAACATTCCGCTGGCAGGCTACTACAACATGCACTAGTAATTCTTATATTTGATTTTAAGTAAGAGTGAATTCACATAGTTCTCAAATAAAAACCATGTAAAAGGTGTGCATTAAGCCCTTCTCCATCTCTCCCCATGTATCCTGTCCGCCACACCCAGTCACCAGAGGCAGTCATTTGTATAAATTGTATATCCTTTCAGCATCTGTTTTTGCAAATATAAACAAACATACAAATAGATGCATATGTTCCCTACTTTCTTACACACACACAGCACACCGTATGCACTGCTCATACCTCTCTGCATTTAATAATACATCCCTGGAGATCTTTCCCAGCATGACCTAAGAAGCTTCCCCACTCTTTCCTACAGATACAGTGCTCCATGTTGCAGACGCACCATAGCTTTTTAACCAGTCTCCTGTTATCAGATCAATGGGGTAACTTCCAGTCTTGTGTTATTACAAATGTTGCTGCAATGAATAATCTTTTCTGTGTGCCATTTTGTACATGCAAAGATGTCTTTGTAGGATAAATTCCCAGAAGTAGAATTGCTAGGTCAAGTGGAAAGCGTATTTGTAATTTAGATAGCTATCTTCCATAAGGTTTGCACAGTCCTGTACACAAACAGGGGATGTGAGTACCTGTTTCTCCACAGCGCCACCAACAGGGCATGTTGTGTAACTGCGGGGTTCTGATAACCTGCGTCAAAAGTCGTCTTTCTGTGTAATTTGAGTTGGCACCCTCGTAGTATGTATGAGCCATTTGTATTTTTTCTGTAAACTCTCTGCTCATTTTCTTCCCAGTGTTTCTATTACCTCATTAGTCTTTTTCTTTTGCATTTCTAATAATGTTTATATATTAGCCAGATTACCCCAATGAGAAGGAAATGAGTTGCAAATGTTTTTCTAATTTCGTATTTGTCTTTCAAATTCATAGAGCCCTGCAGAAGTGTTTTGGTTGTTTTAGGCACCCTCTTCCCTGCCATGTAGCAGCATTTATCAGGTTAGGGGTTTTGCTGGTTTGGTTTGGTTTGTATATTTGTTTTTCTTTTGTTTTGGTTTTGGAGGCAAGAGTCTTAATTTGTCATCCTCAGTAGAGTGCTGTCCATTCTGGGCAGGGTTTTTTTAATGTGCCTATTGGCAATTTCACTGTTTATGAACGTGGTCACATTCAGCGTCTGTTTAGGGTCCAGATTCCCACTCAGAGAAGACAAATGGTGCAGAAATAGTGATTCCTTAACTGCGAGTTTGGTTTTTTTTTGGTTTTTTTTTGGAAACAGAGTCTCACTTTGTCACCCTCAGTAGAATGCCATGGCATCATAGCTCACAGCAACCTCAAACTCTTGGGCTAAAGTGATCCTCTTGCCTCAGTTTTTCATTTTTAATAGAGATGGGGTCTGACTCTTATTCAGGCTATTCTTGAACTTGAACTTGCTCAAGCAATCCACCCACGTTAGCGTCCCAGATTGCTAGGATTATAGATGTGCACCACCACGCCTGGCCTTAACTGCAGGATCTGAACGCTCTGACAAGCCACAGGAATAATAATACATTTCTATTGTAATTTATAAGGTTCTATGCAGCCTATTTAATATGTAATAAGTACTTTAAAAATGGAAGATGCAACAAGAAGTTCTAGATATATCTGAATTGAAGAGAATACTATTTATGTAGTTCTGTTTCTTTTCACTGGTGAGAAAAACTGAGACCCAGAGAACTGACTGCCTGGGTCCAAGATTATGGAAGAGATGGTTAGATTCAGAGCTGAGGCTTCTTCGTGCATTTGAAACAATCCTGAATATGAAAAGACATAGGGATTAAGGGGAGGGATCCACTGAACAATCTGTCTCAGATATATTCAATGGAAGAATCTGTCCCTGGATATTTGTATTAAAACATGCTAAAATCAAAAGTCATGACATCTTATTAGTTAACAGGAAAGTGTTCTGATTCATGTAGTAAAAAGGAATAGGATCTTTGCAAATGGGTCACGTCACATAAAAGTGACCAAATGTGAGCTCAACATATTGTGACAAACTCTTCTCATGGTCTTGTGCTTTGCTTTAAATCTGTTTCAAAAGGATTTGATGTTTGGGGTATGCATGCCAACAGGCGACACCAATGGATATTGGGATCATCATGGTTTCGCTGAGCAAAGTGGAAAACAAGGACAGGCTCAATGTTATCATAAACAGACCCCCGAATCAGAGCAGGATTGAAGCATGGACAAGAGTAGGCTGCCTTGTGTCGTGAAATATCTGTGCCTTACAAGCGATAAAGAGAAACGAAAATTGTCTCAGAAATAAAACCACCAAGCAGATTTGACCTTCAGGGACAAACTGTTCGATTGATTCAAGGGGAGTTTGGTATAATTTGGAAGGATTCTCATCTTACAAGAAGGTTTGCCTTCTTCAATTAATTTTGACCTTCAAGAAGTGGATAGACTAGAAAACTCATTATAGCACCTGCCAAACTTTTTCATGTTTATTGTTTTAATAACAAATTTTTATTTCTCAGAAGACTCCTGCTGTGACCCCTTCGATAGGGGCAAGTAATGGACATTTGGCTACCCCACCTTGTGCCTTTCACTAACGGGTGTCCTGGTGATTTCTCAGACTATCACTCTGTCCCTTCATGAGTAGAGGGGGCAACTCTGGTGCAAGACTCAGGCAGACAGAATAAATCACATTGTGGCAGTATTTTCTGGGACATTAGAGGGCCTGAAAAAATTAGGTGTATATAAGGACAAAAATGGAATTCTTGAGAAAGCCAAAAACCAACTCATAGAATGAGATTATGTAAGAGCTGATAGATTTAACATTATCAAACTTGAATATTATATAATGTACTTCTTTTATGAACTTCCACGTCTTCTCATAGTAAATAGTTCCTCTTTTGTCCCATATATATCACATTCTCTCTCCTTTGAAGCACTGCATTTGCAAATCCTTTCCTTTAGTCTTTTTTCTTTTCTTTTTCTGATTATAAGTGAGTTCTTACTGCAGAAGTATCCTAAGAGTTTTGCGTATTTTATGTAATAAATTCTCACAATACTAAAAGGCGGAACCAATTATTATTCCCATTTGATAGATGAAGAGACTGAGGCTTAAAAGAGGTTGGGTAACCTGTCCAAGAGTAAAATGTTTTGACATGGTAAAGCCACTTATTCCAGAACCCACATATAAAACTGGTGGGTTTTATATGTTTTGTAAAATGTGGGATCGTTTTTAATACTATTTTAGGTAGCACCCAATATTAACAAAAGAAAATGGAGGGGTAGATACCTAAAGACTCAGTGGCTCCACCTCTCCCATCACTTACTTGCGTCCTGCCTCTCACTCCGCCAAGGCAGCCCGTCATCAGACTCCAGGGAAACTTACAATTGATGGAGCTAACATCTGAATTTCACTCATGTAGGCTCTGTTCATATGACCACATTTAAGATATTGATGTATCTTTCACAATTATATCCCATTTAGCATGAATCCTTTCTAATCCAAATGTCCTTTCTTATATTCGTAATTACCTCCGACTGTCTCCATTCAACTAATGAGGGCACTTCTCTAGATGTCTGCTTTCTGGTCCTTTCCACATTGTTAGTCTAACTGTGAGGGAACCGACGTGAAAGCAAATTTCTTGGAAATGGTAATTTGCCTTTCCAGTAAGCAGTCTTCACAAAAGGCTTCCTGTAGACTTAGACTTCTCTTTCAAGCCAAAGGTATGCGTGGTACTGTCTCCCTAGTCGGGTAATTGTTATGTTGTGTTGTCACAAGATACAGTAGCATCACCTATTTCAGAATTGGAAAATTAGAAACATGCTCTCAATAGGTTTTGTTGCTATTAGTGAGGAAGGGAGTACTGAAAACTTTTACCGTGAAGCTGTTATTTCCGAAAATAAGTTATTATTATTGTAAGAGCAGAAAAGTATATTAATTCAAATATGTAGTTATCCGAAAGAAGGAAATAATTCTGTTTAAAAGCGGAAGACGTATTAAAATATCTATATCCCTACTTTCCTGTCCTCGGAGATACCCACTAAATAAACAAATAGTCATTTACTTACCTCCCTCTCTATTTAATCCTCACACAGTCGCATGGAGGTTGCGGCGTGAACTCAGGTACTGGAAATTTACTGGCTGTGTGGTCAGACAGACTGATTGAAGCAGAGAAGAGACTCAATCAGCCAAATAATTACAGAAGTTGCACCACTGCCTTAAATATCTCGTCTGATTCAACTGAAGTTGAATTTTTGCCAAATGAATTCCGAAAATAATTACAAGCCTCCATTTGATTTGAATGTTACATAAAGGACTCTGATAAGAGCTAATCCAGCTTCATTGGTATATATCAAAATAGAAGGGACATACTGCTTTGACTCAAAGTTACTCCAATGTCTAGGAGTTCATTTAACCATTTTGTCCCATCAATAAGGTCAAGTGCAACTGACCAGGCACCTGACCCTTGGCCTCTCAGAGAATGAGACCTTTCTTTCTTTGGGCTGAGCTTATTCAAATTAGTAAAACCAGTCTGGTTTCTTTTTTTCCTTTTTTTTGCAGTTTTTGACTGGGGCCAGGTTTGAACCTGCCATCTCCGATATAAGGGGCCGGTGCCCTACTCCTTTGAACCACAGGCACAGCCAGTGGTCTGGTTTCTTTAAAATCCTACCTTACCTGTTTATCTGTAGTGAAGGTGGTTATTTCACATTTCCATTCTTTGCCTTTATTGTGAGCACCAATAACTGTGCTAGTTAATGTATAACTTCCTAATAGTTAACTGTTTCTCCTAGGGCTTTATCTTTGAGTAGGAAAACATCTATCTTAATGTGATTTAATGCAATCTGGGAAGAATACACGATTGTTTTGCTGTGGTTCTATCAGCATCTTGGGGAAGAGAGAGGATATCTGGAGATCATAAGTCAATATAATAAACTTAATAAGCCCAGGGTTACTCTATCTCTGCGATTCTCTGAAAATCTTTTAAGATACCTACAAAATTATTGATCTATTTGCTAGTATTTCATTAAAAGTGCTTGACTGCTGGTTTTACTTTATCGTTTTTTCTATTAATTGAGGCAATAAGCTGTCTAAACCAAGACATATTTTGAATTATTCACACTTTACATACATTTTTAGTCAACACGTTCCCTTCCTGGGTATAAAGGTTTGATAACTAGTAATTTCCTTTATCCAGGGAAAGGAAACATTTTCAGGTCTCTTAGATATCAAACCAAGAGAATATGGCCACGATGAAACCTACACACACAGTCCAGATTTCAATTATCTGTGGATGGTTCAACACATGTTCATTATCTGGACTCTAACTGCAAGACTTTGACTTGAGACAATCTCCTGGAAATGCTTATGAGTAACAGAACTCTCCCTTAGTTGGTCACTAGAGCTGTAAGCAGTATGTACAAATAGCCAGTTCTATACCCATAGCTCTTAGAATGCTTAACCAAAGGAGAATACATTTCTGTGAATCCATTCATTCATTCTTCGACAATTTTAAGCTTTTGCGATGTATCGGGTACTATCTGGTACATAATAATTGGTCTTGAAAGTTCTAAAACTTAGATTACAAATTAAAAAAAAAAAAACTTTGGTCTACTTCAGAAAATTCTACTTAGACCTCTGTTAAAGAAAATGCTTACATACATACATATATGCATGTGTACACACACACACTCAAAGTTCACTGGGGAGTGCATGGGTGGGAAGGTGACTTAAGATCACATGAAGATACTGGTGTTACCTGTACCTTCAAAGATATATCTAGCTTTGAAAAAACTTTTGTTTCACTGATATTTTTTCCTTCTTGGATAGGTAAGTCCAAAAAGGAGTTTTAAATGTATACAGTGTTTTCAATTCCACTTGTGTCTCAACAAAAAGTTCTCTCTCATCAGGTTGCTTTTAAGTATATTTTTTGAGCCTGTGAGCTGGAGAGAAGTCCTGTGGGATAGTATGGGGCAATATTTCTTTCTCTTTCACTTCAGGATAAATGCCTGGAAGAACCCCTTGTGGACTCCAGGCCAGCATACCAGATCCACAGCTTCCCACTGGAGAGCTCAAAGACAATATATAGAAAGCAGTATCATCCTTCTAAAATGAGGGTGCAATTTTAGCTACTCACAGGGAGATTCACAAGCAAACTCTACATTATGGGAGCCCATGGAAGTGGATATTGCCAACGTCAAAAAGTAAGGTGTCTACCCCAAATATCCTCTTAAGTTTTTCTAATGCTACAGTATTGGATTTTTCATAACAAAATGATTCAATGTGCATTTTTTAAGGCATAGAAATTTGCTATTTTAATAACTTTACTTTTATAACTGTGATTTTTTAAATTTGATTTTTATTATTATAGGCACATAACAGTTGTCTATCTGTATAGGGTCCCTGTGATGTTTTGATATAAGCATACAGTGTGAATTAGCCAAATCAAGGTAATTGGGGGTATCCATTGCCTCAGGCATTTAACATTTCTTTGGAACATTCCAGGTACACTTGTTCAATTATTTTAAAATATATTCTAACTTATTGTTGATTATTGTTGCAGCGTGGGAGGAAGCCACAATCCCGTGGACTGAGAATTCCCAGGGACTTTACTGACAATTCCAGTCTGGTCCAGAGACAAGAAAAAAACAGTCCTGGAGAAATTCACATGCAGAATTTACATGAAAAAGAATCTACTGAGACCTAGAGAGACTGGCACCATATCAGCCTGCACGGAGGTAGATAGGGGCCACCAGGATTCAAAATCTTGGGAGGTTTTATTATAATTTAAGGGCCTGTGTTAATGAATGAAGAAGTAAAGAGTTAATCATCTCATGACTCAATCAGGCCATGGGGTTTTGATTACCAAAAAGGTCATCAGGATGGAGGCACTAAGTTACAGAACAATTTTGAAGGCAGAACTAAGTAGCTAACACAGTGGCCTGAGGGGATGGGAGAGGAATGGTCAGGATAGTCTCAGCTCAAAGGTAATTTTTAATCCCCTTCTAACTCTCCTGTCCCTGCTAAACTGCTAAATTTTACTCCGGTGTCCCCAAATCCCCTAAGTAGTTTTCTGTCTTATTCTGGTGAACATTCTGACCCCCCTCACCACAGTAAACTGCTGAGCAACAGGGGCTAAGGCCTGGCCCACGTGGGAGTCCTCTGGAATGTCCACCTTCCCACAGATTATAGTCATTTTGTTTTTTCAAGGTGCTCTTTATGTTCATGTATCATTGTCTAATTTTACATTCCATTTCAAGAAGTTTATTTAAATCACCTATATAGGTAGTTTGCCAAACAAAAAGGCCTAAAGAAATAAATTTCAGATATGAGATAGCTTCCCTTCTGCCCTTCTGACTTCTCTGCTGTCACCGTGGAGTCCTTATACCAACTTTGAAGTTCCCGATAACCAGATTTCTGAACAAATCCCAGTAACTATGAAGTCGGTGGTTGCTTCTTGATGTTGTCCATTGTGGTGGACAACATTCCAGTGCAGCTGGAGTCATTCCAGTCTAGCTAGTGGAATACTTCACTCCTCTTACTCATGGTAACCCCAGACAAAAGAAATCGTGATCTGAGGGCATACATCAGGGAATCCACTGGATCTGGCTCACAGAAACAATAGCCTCATTCTGCTACTTTCTCCTTCTGCCCAAGGGAGTATCTGCTTCCCAAAGAACAAGAATCACTCCAGCCAGTGGCTGATGAAATCAGTATTTGAATTTTCCTTCAGCCAATAGTAACAACTGACAGTTGGTAAAATAACAAAATAGCAAAACAAGAAGTATTGCCCTCCCTTTGCAGAAACATTTGTGGGTTATTAAATTGTTCTCCTTTCGCCACCCCAAACCTTGCCCATTGCAAGGAGCCTGCCATATAAACATAAATGATAGAGCAAGTAAGGCCAAAAAATGCCTTTAAAAATTCACAATGAATCATTTTTGTTACAGAAAAATCTAATATTATGTAACATTAGAAAAACTTATGAGGATATTTGGGGTATACACCTTAATTTTCAAGGTCAACAATATCCACTGTATGGTCTCCCATGATGTAGCGCTAACTCATGAATCTCCCTTTGAGTACTTAAAATTATACATTCAAATAGAAGGTCAACTTTTAGTTCTTTGAAAATTCTCCATACTTCCACCTGATTTTGCAATCCCATTACTGTCCAGAAGAACAAAAATCATTTTACCACAAAGACATTTGCACCAGAATGTTTACTGGAACTCAATTCATAATTGCTAAATCCTGGAAGCAACCCAAATGCCCATGAATGGATTAACAAATTGTGGTCTATGTTTACCATGGAGTACTTATTCAGCCATAAAAAGAGATGGAAACTTTACATCTTTTATGTTTACCTGGATGGAGTTGAAACACATTCTTCTTAGTAAAGTATCTCAAGAATGCAAAAAAAAAAAAAAAAGTATCCAGTGTACTCAATATTAATATGAAACCAATATATAAACACTTAAACACCCAAAAAATAAATAAAATAAAATTATATCCTCATTTTAGAAGGATAAACTGCTTTCTATTTATTGTCTTTGAGCTCTAGTGGGAAGCTGTGGATCTGGCATACTGGCTGCAAATTCTTTCAAAAATAATGGATAAATTTGCCAATAAAAAAAGAAAGGGATTCCAAGTTGTCCTAAGCACTAGAGAACAAATCTCTGTACCCCCAGCCTCTGCTTTTCCTGCCATCTCCATAGAGGAGTTGGAAGGCCTGTCATTGAAGTAACCCATAAGCTATCTGACATTGTGAATGAATGAACTTACGTGGAAAGGAGTTGAATGCTCCTATTTTAAAAACTCCTGACAAAAATATAATTTATTTACATTTGAAGAGCCACAAAGATGCATAAGCAAATACTTCACTGTCTTGAACATCAAATTGTCACAGTAGAATAACATATAATGTGTTTACACTAGCAACAAACATGTTAAAGCAAACTTTATACAAAGCTATTCAGATTTGCCCAACTGACAAAAGGAATATTTTCTGGAACCAGACTCTTGTCAATTGCTTGTTAAATATCTGACCAGGTGATAACATTCTAAGTCTCAGTTTTCCCATTTATAAAATGGAAGCAGTAATAGCACAGCATTGTTGTGTGTATCACAAGAATGAACCTAAAAAAAAAAATCCATCACAGAATGCCTAACACAAAGTAAGTTCTTAAATATATTAGTTCTGTAGGAAGAAAGCAAATGTGAACAAATAAAGCAGTCTTGGGGGGTTGAGAAAAGTAGTACTGCTTTATTAAGATGAACACCAAATGTTTAAAATCTGGGTAAAAAATCAACTAAGATGGGATGTAATTTTTACAAGCAACACTCTAAAGAAGTATGAACTGAAAATATGTTGGGAGAAATGTGTCAAGATGACAAACTTATGCATTAGAGCCTGTGGCTCAGTGAGTAGGGCACTGGCCCCAGATACCAAGGCTGGCAGGTTCGAAACCAGCCCCAGCCAAACTGCAACCAAAAAAAAAAGAAAAGAAAAGAAAAGAAAAAAGAAAGAAAGAAATATATAATAGGCTATTAGAGATAAGCAGAATGCTTTGAGCTCTATTTTGGATACTTGTTTCAAGAGAATGTTAAAGAAAAAATAAAAAGAAAGAAAGAAAATGACTCTTTCACAAATTCTATATTAGCACTATTGTCAGAGACAAAAAGCTTTTTTAATGTGCAACAAAGACTTTTTTTGATTTACTGATGAAATTAGCATGAGGCAAAGAGAGTTTTGGTGTTGAAAACTTATTTTAATAACTTAGCTCAGTTATTTATTCACTAAGTCAAGAACTATTTACTGAATGTCATCCTTGTGCAAACATAGCAAAAAGACATGGGGATAAGAAACCGTGAATAAAGGCAAACATGGCCCAGACTCTCAGGTGTTTGTACCCCAGTGAGGAGAGGCAAGTCATTAATCTGGTAGTGATCCAAATGGGGGTTTATTCTGAACTGAGACAAAGCACTACAGAGCCATGGTCCCCAACCTTTAGGCACTGGGGACCAGTTTCAGAGAAGACATTTTTTCCATGGACCTGGAAGGTGGGGGAGGGAGGTAATCCAAGCATGTTACATTCACCTTACATCACTAGGCATTAGATTCTCATTAGGAACATACAGCCTAGATCCCTCATAGGTGCAGTTTACAGTAAGTTTCATAGGCCAGGCTCAGTGGCTAACGCCTGTAATCCTAGCACTCTGGGAAGCCAAGGTGGGTGGATTGCCTAAGCTCAAGAGTTCAAGATCAGCCTGAGCCAAAGTGAGATCCCATCTCTAAAAATAGCTGGGTGTTGTTGTGGGTGCCTGTAGTCTCAGCTACTTCAGAAGCTGATGAAAGATAATCCCTTGAACCCAAGAGTTTGAGGTTGCTGTGAGCTGTGACGTAATGGCACTCTACCAAGGGCACAGAGTGAGACTCTGTCTCAAAAACCCAAAAATACAAATGGGTTAATTTTCCTAGGAGACTCTAACGATGCCCCTGATCTGACAGGGAGCAAAGCCCAGGTGGTGATGTGAGTGATGGGGAGCAGCTATAAATACAGATGACACTACTCGCTCACCAACCACTCACCACAGGCTGTACAGCCTAGTTCCTAACTGGCCATAGACTGGTATTGAATATTGAGGACCACAGGTGTAAAGGAAATAAATGTCACTGTACAAGATCATAAGAAAAGAGACATTCTTGAGTACAGGGTGTATGCAATATCTAGAGAAGAGAGATTCTGAAGAATGAAGAATAATTAACAAAGTATAGAGGTTGAGATGGGGAGAAAAAGTTAGCTCTAGCCTTAGAGAACAGCATGTTTAAGGGCCCTGTAGTCAATGAGAGTGTGGCTTATCTGAAAGGACATTGTAGCTGGGTATAAAAAGGTGGGGGATAAGGAGAAAACAACATGATCAATGATACACTCTGCTATATGCTTTAAATCCACATGAAATGAACATGACTCTTAGCTGAGAACTCAATTGCAAATCTTTATCTTGGCATCTGATAAAATTTTGTATGTTTCCCTTCTCTCAGCAAGTTAGTACTTGGATTCTTTCAATAAATCATAAAACAGAAATATCAGTAAAATAAATGGCAAGAAATTGTCAAAGAGTTTCATTCCATTCTCCCTTCATTCCTTACCAACACCAGTGCTGAGATCTATCCTGGAAACATCCATACTATTCCTGTGTTCTGCTTGAAGATGGGACTTGTCAGCTTCCTAAACAGTCCTCAGAACAGATACAGTTCTGTTCTCTGCAGGTGGGGACAAGGCAGAGCAAGTGTCCTAACCGAGTGTCATGGCAGGAGATAAGGGTGAGCAGAGGTTGCATGCAATCACAGCCTTCTCTTGCTTTACTTGAGACACAGATCAACTGTCTCCTATTCTTTTATAAAACTGTCAAAGTAAGTGGCATCGTATAGAGGATGGACACTGAATGGAATGTTTTTAAGACTTTCTAGTTCTCTTCATTCATTATGAGTGGTAAGCTGACTCCAGGAAGTGGTTTAAGAACAATAACATGTGTAATTTGCAACCATTAATCTTATGCACTTTTCCCATGAGGAACCATTGTGTGGTGGTACTGGGATGACCCAAGACCCAAGAAATGGTTCCTTATGAGTGAACCCCATGAACAGGCTGTTATGGCAACACAGGTAAGAAATAATAAGGTTCTGAAAGGACAATAATAAAAGAGACATCCCCCTCCTCTTCCCTTCTTCGTCTTGGGCTATTGTTGTAATTTATCTTTCATATGAAAGTGTGAGTAACTGTAAATTGGTTTCATAATAGTACTGAGCACATTGGATACTTTTTCTTCCATTCTTTAGATACTTTACTAAGAAGAATGTGTTCCAGCTTCATCCATGTAAATATAAAAGAGGTAAAGTCTCCATCTTTTTAATATTCCATGGTATATTATATGGTATACACCATATACCATAGTGATTTTGGTTTGTTTGTTTTGCTTTGGGGGAGGGGTTGGGTATTTTTGGCCAGAGCTGGGTTTGAACCCACCACTTCTGGCATAAGGGGCCAGCACCCTACCCTTTTGAGCCACAGGCGCCACCCCTATACCACAGTTTATTAATCTATTCATGGGTCAATGGGCACTTGGGCTTCTTCCATGACTTGGCTATTATGAATTGAGCTGCAGTGAACAATCTGGTACAAATATCTTTGTTATAAAGTTATTTTTGGTCTTTTGGATATACACCCAGTAGAGGAATTGCAGGATCAAATGGTAGGTCTACTTTTAGATTCCTGAGTGTTCTCCAAACTTCTTTCCAAAAGGAACATATTAGGTTGCATTCCCACCAGCAGTGCAGAAGTGTTCTCTTTCCTCTGCAACCACGATGGTAGGGAAGGGGGGACTTTGGATAGCGGGAGGTTAAATGGTGGGACTACACCTATGGCGCACATAGGAAGGGTATATGTCTAATCTATTAAGTATAGAGTATAAATGTCTTAACACAATAATTAAGTAAATGAAGGGAAGGATATATTAACTAGTTTGATGTAAGCATTCCAAATTGTATATAAAATCAACACAATGTACCCTATAAATGAATTAATGCATAAACTATGTGTTTATGACTTAATAAAAAGTAGTCTGAATAAAAAGATATGTTTAAAAGCCTCCCCCCCAAAAATGACAAAAAAATAATAAAACAGACAAAGAACAAATAGATTCCAAACTTACAAGGAGTCATATTTCATGTAACTACTTCAGAAATTTGAGCTTGGATGCATTTTGTGGGTGGATCCTACATCACTAATTTGGGTGACTTGGGAGTGATTTAGAGAAAGACAATGAGACTACATTGTGAATCTGAGTACCCTAAAGAACATACTTCCAAGCTGCCTGAAAGCTACTAGATTTTAAAGCTTAAGACTAAGAAAATTCTGGCCTGAAGATGTAGGATCTCTCAGATCACAAGTAATGGCTCATCTGACCTCAGTAGAGTGAGAAGAACAGAGGGACCCAATGGACATGAGAAGACACAGGAGAGGGAGCTCTGAGGAACTATGGAGTTTGATGAAAGAGGAAATAATCCACAACATTAATAGCACTGCAGGGTTTCAGTGAGATCAGGCCTGGACATTTTACCCACTGTATTTAGCAATTAATAAGTCTTGGTGGCCTTAGCAAAGGAATGATTCCAGTAGAGGGGAGGTTGCAAAAGTCTGATTTCAAATGGCCAAGGATCAAATGGCCAGTAAGAAAGTAGAAGCAAGAAGTGTAGCCTACACTTCTGAGAGGCGTCCTTGGAAAGAGGGAATAAGTAGTAGACAGTTGGTAGAGGAGGTGCAGATCAAGACATTTGTAGCAGTTATTGTTTTAAGGTCTTTCGAGAAAAAGGCACTGAAGTTAGGATTCAAAGCTTCACTTCAATCATTAGATACACTGGGTAAGATCACATAAGTCCTTGAGAACTAATTCCATTTTTTTAATTTCTGCACTTAAATATATATCTATATAGTCTTCCCTTCACATTGGAGCTGTGCTCATCCCAGGTGAACCTGGGATAGCTTTGGGGAGCTTGGACATAAAAAGATTCTTTTTCCATACTTTAAAAATAAATGTTTCCAGCTAGGCATGGTAAGGAGACTGACCACAAGATTGATTCAATTAATTCTTGAATTAATTCAAGATTAATTCTGAGAGACCAAGTGAAGTCAAGACTTTGCCCCGTGAGACAGGAAACCCAATTCTGGAAGACGGTCATGCTCAAATAACTGTTTCTAAGGGTAACAGTGCAATTTTCTCCTCTGGGGAGCAACGATTTTTGCCTCTTCATTCTTTTTTTCTAATTAAGAGTTTCATTGCATCTCATCAATTTGAAGGCTTGTCTGGTTGAAATGGGTCTGTTTGCCAGTGTTCCAACTCACCGTGTCTAGGATTTATCCTGCATTTGCTGACTTCTGGCAAAGATCTCCCAGAACAGGTTCACGTCCTTTTCACTGGGCTTGTCTCTCTGGAATGCCTTGGAGGGTGTCTTTGCTCTGAGAGTGTTCTATTTACTCTTGGCCTTGGTCATATTTGTCTAAGGCTGGGCCCTATTTTTCAGGCTCTCTGGCCCCTTTCTTTTTGCACCTTGGTTACAGGCAAATCCGTTGTCTCAACAGCTATTTGTTTAGAGAGCTTGAAGTTTTATCAAATGACCTAGATAAAGAGTCTCAAAACATATAATCTGGTTTTTGTCCAGACGTCACATGACTACAGATCAAACTTATGAATGCCTTCTTTTGGAAGGGTTTGAAAATCATCAAAATAAAAAGAAGAAAGAAATTGACAAAGGTCAATGAAGAACAGAGTGTGGATGGTTGAGAGACAAAGTAATTGGTATATTCCGGGAGATTCAAATCCCTAAAAAGGGCTGACTTTGACATGGAAAAGATAAAGATACATGCTTACTTCCCAGAACATTTTCTATATTTAACTCCACAGCACTGCTAATGAAGATGAATGGCAACCATGGTCAGGTCATGTTCATATCATTAGCGACTTTTGGTTAACATGCCATAGAAATTACATTCATTTATTATTCAGCAAATACTTATTAAGTACTTACCATGTGCCAGACATTGTTCTAATCTAGATTATAGAGGTGAAGTAATAGAATTTACAGAATTTACTTTCTAATAGGGAAAGACCTGCAACAAAATAAGTAAATGTGTCAAGAAGTGATAATAGATGGAAATAAAGGAAAAGAGGTTGGTAGAGAGGGTCTGCTGTATGAAGTGTGGTAAGGGAAGGCCTCAGTGAGAGAACATTTTAGCAGAAACATGAAGGAGACAAGGGATTGAGCCACCTCCATCTCTGGCTTAAGGATCCAAGAAAAGATAAAACACCTGTCAAGAAGAATATGAGGTTGAACAGATTAGAGAGAAATAGAATAGAATTCTCAGATGGCACTCAGAAAGGACCCTTAAATGTTCATTGTCCATGTAAACATTAAAGAGATAAAGTCTCCATCTTTTTTAAGGTGTATATAAAATCAGCACATTGTACCCCATAAATGCGTTAATGTATACAGTTATGATTTAACAGAAAAAGTTCATTGTCATCCAGAAGAAAACAAATCACTTGATCATAAGGACACTTGCACTAGACTGTTTATCGCAGCTCAATTTATAACCACCAAAATGTGGAAACATCCTAAATGCCCACCAACCCAGGAATGGATTAACAAGATGTGGTATATGTATACCATGGAATACTATTCAGTCACTAAAAAAGATGGAGAATTTATATCTTTTGTATTAACCTGGATGGAGGTAGAATACATTCTTCTTAGTAAAGCATCACAAGAATGGAGAAGCAAGAATCCAATGTACTCAATTTTGATATGAAATCAGACATATCTATTAACTTATACAAGGTGGGGGATAGGGGAGTGAAGGATGAGGGGAGGAGGGAGGGGGATAGGGAGTCATGGTTATGGCACACCTCTTGGGGGCAGGACACAATTATAAAAGGGACTTTACCTAACAAATGCAATCAGTGTAACCTAATTATATGTGTCCTCAATGAATCCCAAACAATAAAAAAGAAAAACAAAGTTCACCGTCAGAGTTTAAGGCATGAACATCAGCCTGTGTGGTTGTTCTTCACTGAAGGTGAACCATTACAGGGCAAAACAGGCTAAGAGCTTAAATGAATGAGGTCGTGGGGCTTTGCTGGACAAGGGCAGTGAAGGTAGCAAGGAGTGAAGGAATTGAGAGTTCTCACCAGAGAAGACTACCATGATAAACCATGCAATTTAAAGTGGTTAAGAAAATAAGGATGAGTATGATGGTGATGATGAGTAAGCTGGTAGGATTACTGGATGGTGGGTCTGGCTGGGGCTGAGGAATCCTTGAATTCTGGATACTAGAGGGAGTGAGCTAGAAAGGAGACGGGTTGAGATTACAGAGATGCTTTTGTTCTTTGTACTGGCAACTTCTAGGGTGTGAATGGCTGAGGACAAGATCACAGAAATTCATCTGTGTAGATATGGAAATCACCATAATTTTGACAAGAACACAGTTGGAGAGCAACAGTGGACCAGGAGCTGAAATCTCTGAGGGATATGGGGAGTGGCTGGGGGATGGTGCTGACACAGTACTAAGGGGAGTGGTTTGGTTGGTCTGAGGACATGGTGCACACACTGGATGGGAGGTCTCTCCCCGGCCCCTGTTTCACCATAGGCTAGAGCAGAGATGGGTCCTCAAACACTGATGAAGAGTTTTAGAGAAGAGAGACAGAGTGTCATCTTCTGAGTGACAACAAAGTGAGAACAAAGAGATGAGTAAAATTGTCCCATTTCCAGGCCCATAGGGATAAGGGTTGTGGGAAAGAAAATGGCCCCTCCCTGAGGCATACGGGGAGGACACCATGATCTCAGGTCTGGGCCAGAACAAGCAGGTTCAGAGAAGAGGTGGAGGATGTAGGGGACACTGCAGATAGATGACTGACTGGGAGATCTAGAGGACAGTAGATCGATGTCAGGAGTTGGGGATGGGGCAAGTGAAGCAAAAATAAAATAAAATAAATCAATTTATGGCATTCAGAGTCTGGGGATAAGTTATTCTGTGCTGTCTGTGGGGACAGATAGGTGATAGGTAGAGGATATAATGACATTAGTCTTAATGTTCTCAAGGGAGATTGTTAACATTACTAACATATTTCTAGAAAATAGTATATACTACTGTTGGTATTATTTATATTGGGTGGCAAAAGGTGAGTTTTGGCAGGAGGTGACAGTGGTCCAGGTTTGTTTCCACTGTCTCCTCCAGTGATATGAGGTAGGAAGGAAACACCTCACCTAACCTGAGTACCTTCACCCCTCGCTCCCTCCTGGCTCACTTTAACTCCAAGGGCTCTCAGGGTCATGCTTGACTTACATATAACTTTTTTCTCCTCTGGTCAGTGTCTTAAACCACCTTGACTTGGACCCAGTGCCCAAGACGTCTGTGAACATTTCAGAAAATGGCCAATGCCCTTAACATCACCAGAACAAATGTGTCTCTCTCAGCACAGGAATTATTTCCAAAGCTCGGAGTCAGGCCAGCCTGATCGGTGGGAGGATACAGGACTGATTGGTGGGAGAAAA
This sequence comes from Otolemur garnettii, assembly GCF_000181295.1. Lineage (NCBI taxonomy): Eukaryota > Metazoa > Chordata > Mammalia > Primates > Galagidae > Otolemur > Otolemur garnettii. The sequence goes on along the minus strand of NW_003852414.1, from coordinate 13,366,200 downwards.
TGGCTCTTGTGCTGCCTTTGCCACCTGGGGACTGCCCACACCTCCCTCAGTGTGTTTCTTCAGCTATGGAAAGAAAACAGTGAGCTATGAGAACAGAGACACCCCACAAATTCTATAATGGCAACTGTGCTCAATGTGATGTATGTACTGGATGGTGATTTCTTAAAAGAATTACTGAAGAACAAAAGAAATTGGAGGAATGAAGATAATTTTTTCCAACGCTGTTCTCTACTTCAAAGAAGAATATTAAGACAGTTTTGAGACTGTCTCATGTCTCCCGTGGCTGGGTCAGGCCTGAGGGACAAGTCCCAAATCTCCTCCAACCAAGGTCACTGGGAATGGTCTGGGGACTGGAAGAAAATCTTATGAACCTAGTAATTGAGAAAGAGATCACCAATGTGAATGTCTCCAGGAGCTTAAGAGGCAGTATAAATAAATCAAGTAGACCAGCAGTAAGATAATAGAGCATAGTGGGGACTGTGGCAAATTAGATGGGGGCTAGTTTTCGAGACAATCCTGAATTAGCGCCAGCTGACTATTATCTTCTAGGAATCCAGGTCTTGTGTTCCAGACCTCAATTTTTACAAGCAGCCAGACTCTTATTTTATGTGAAATCTCCTCATTTTTTAAATTGGCAACTTAATTCAAATATTTAAACCACTCCATGGATCATAAAACACACTTATAGGCAGATTTGACCTTTATCTAATGAGGTGCAAACATTTTTCTAAAGTTATACATGTGGGCATCTATGGGTAATGAGTCCAAGCAGTTCATGGAGAAATGCAGGCTTAATCAATGCACCCTGAAGACTCTAAAGTCTTCAAATGTTTCCAGTCACAGACCTGTCAAATCACACTATTCTTGGCACATAATAGGTCCTCATTAAATATTTCTTTTTTTGTTTTTGCCCCTTCTTCCCTGTGAGTCATTAAATATTTCTTGAATAAAAGAACATAGAGTCAGAAAACTACAACATTATTATTTCAGTTGTTTTTATATGTCTTTTTGGCTTCTTCCCTCCCTACCCCCTTTTTATAATCAGGGTTTCTGGAGACAGACTCTCAGCTGGACATGAGTGTGCAGGTAGTTTATTGAAGAGGTACTGAGGAGCATCCCTGTGAGGGAAGGGGGCAGAGAAAGATGGAGGGCTGTGAGGCAGCCTCCACACAGGCTTCCCACTATCTCTCTATTTGTTGACTCAAGAAGGAACCTCTCTGCTCACTTTTCAGGGAAACTCAACAGACCCAATAGTCAGGAGCCGTGCCTTCCACCTACTTAAGCAGAAACTTATAAGTCTGTTTGACAAGAGTCCCATAGGGAGCTCTGAAGCTGGGTTGGCCCCTCGGTGATCTCCTGAATTGAGGACAGGGCAGAGTCCTAGTCACTTTGTCACTGGATGTGAGCTGGCCTGTGAGTGGCTCTGTGAAGCCATCACCAGGCAACAAGGCGGCAGCTGGGAACTGAACTCCCTCACCCTGGGGGCAGGTGCATCTGGACCACACACCACCACATCCACCACACTCCTCAACCCTCACAGATGGAACTGCTCAGGGGAGCCCCAGACAAAGTAGAGCCGAGAGGAGCTGCTCTGCTTATAAATGGGACTCAGGATCCTCCTCCATTCTCGCCTTTCCTCTCCTCACTTTCTTACCCCAGGGCAGCTTCACAGAGTGCAGATTCATCTCAGAGTTTGGAAACAGCCCTCTTAAGTGACTGCCGTCACCCACAAAACCCCCTCATCTGAGACCCAGGTGAAGCCCCCTTGGGGAGGTTGCTTGCCACCTTCCAATCAGACATGCCCCGACACCTTTCCCTCTCCAGCTCGGCTGCCCAAACCCAACCACCACCAGCTTCACCACCTCGGCCCTTCTGTCGAGAGGGAGCCACACCGCCTAAGGGAAACCACTTAAACACCTCTTGTCACTTCCTGTTGAGGAATATGTGATGATCGGAGTGCAGTGATCTGAGAATCACGATCAAGGATTCTTTCACTTTAAGTGATTCATCCCTGCGGAGATGGCTCAGGTCTTCCTTTCTCAGAGAAATCTTTACAACAGACTTGGCTTCCTCTTTAGAGAACAATGTCATTATAGAAAAGAACAGGGAAGACCACACAGATTAGAATGACAGGTTCCTAGACCAGATAGAAACTCGGGGGCTGAACTGAACGGTGTTCAGATGCCCTTTAGTTCACCCTCCTATGCGAGCTGTCTCCAACCTGGAAGCTTTTTCCAATGCGTCCTGCCAGCCGCCAAGCCTTGGCCTTTCCTTTGCTTACCCACTTACCTTCCCTGCTGCGTGTTAAAGAGCTCATTAAACTGTTCTCATCTCTTTATCCTCCTCAGAAATCACCTCTCCTGGCCCCTCCACTGAGTTTCTTTAATGGGTTTGTTCCAATAGAGAATACAGTTGAGTCACGGCTATGATATTTTTTAAAAATGTGACTCCTTGCTCAGAATGGTCTGTACATTGCATCCATCACGTACAAGATCCTTCCAGAAAATGAGGTAAAATGTACATTCACAGTGCTTCTCTTCTTCCCTGACCATCCTCCCACCTCTCCTCGCCTTTCTCTCTCACCCACTCAACCACCCCCCATATGCAAACCGCCCAGGGCAATTCCAAGGGCAGAATGTATGCTGGAACACTGTGTGCTCATTATTTTTGCTTAGTGGTACACTTGGCCGGATGCCCACTTCTTCTCCCTGCTTGCTCAGCTAAAGCTTGTAGTCTAGGAAGATCTCAAACATCACATCCCAGAGCGTGGTTTTAGGACAGTGTTTGAAAATGAGGACACCTTTATTGACACGTGCGATAGATCCCCCAGTTAATGTCGTTTTCAAGAATCTTGCGGCCAGGTTCTGTCTTTTATCAGGTGACAAAATAGAAAAGGGTGACACGGAACAGCACAAAAGCATCTTATCAACCAAGAATCTGACACGCTCAGCAAGAACCATAGAAAAGGTGCCATCTTGCCTGTCAGATATAACCTTTTCTTCTTAGACCTGTACTTTTCTGAAAACATAGGGACTGGCTGCCTGCAGTTCTTAGTGTTGTATATAAAAACTTCTGGAAAATAGCCCCCAAAAAACTCTCACTTGTTTAAATGGGAATGTGTTTTAATCTCCATTAACAGAAGCCTACCTAAATAGTATGGGCCCCACCTGCGCCATCTTTTGGTTCTCTGTGGAAGGCCACTCTCTCTCCACTTGTTCACTCAAGAAGGAACCTGTCTGCACACTTTTCAGGGAAACTCAGCAGACCCAATAGTCAACAGCCTTGTCCTCCACCTACTTAAGCAGAAACTCGGGAGTCTGTTTGACAAGAGTCATCCAGTGAAGAGCCATAGCTGCAACTGTATGTCACCCCAGAATGAAACATCTTTTCAACCCCAAAGATCCCTTTCCCACAAGGGCTAACACTTCTTAAAAATTTTATCCATAGCTACTCAGGAGGCTGAGGCAAGAGAATCGCCTAAGCGCAGGAGTTGGAGGTTGCTGTGAGCTGTGTGACACCATGGCACTCTACCAAAGGCGATAAAGTGAGACTCTGTCTCTACAAAAAAGAAAGAAAAGAAAATGTATCCACAAATCACTTATAATCAAGAAACTCAAGCTCTCATTTAAATAGATCAGAACTTCAGCTCCTGGAATTGACAGGGATAAGTTTGTCATAGGTCATCTCATCTGGATAGAAGCAGAAACGGAGGGTTTATAACCTTAGTATTTTTTTAAACTGGAAATTTGACCCTGATGTAAAATTAGAGTCCAAAGCTTATTAGTGATTCCCTCTTCCTTTTTTCAGCCCCTGTACTTTTTCTAATGCAAAATCTGAAACATACAGTCTTAAAAGTCATAACCGTCTAGTCCAATTTGTGTGGCTTAACTTGAAGAAGAGATTTCTCTTCATATTGCATCAACGACATAATCAAATTAACTGTAGAAATTCCATGTAGAAAACCATCCTTGTTTAAATCAGAGTTCATAGACACGTGTCACCTAGGAACACTGCACTCTGATGGTCACCAGGTATCACTAAAGGAAACATGGAGAGATGCTTTTTTGTGTGTTTTCAAGGAGACAATAGTTGATGCTTTTATCTACACGTCAAGTCAAGAAATAAAATGATCTCTGTACAAAATGCATTATGCATAAGCCCAGACTGAGTAGTGTTTATAGAGCAACCTATTTTGAAAAAAAGAAAGAAAGCAAGATTTTTAGAAATGGAAGGGATTTTCTAGTCCTATCTGCTTTATTTTTTCAGAAGCAATCGTGAGCTAAAGAAATTAAAAGGGGAAAGCCTGCCCCCATTTACAAAGATAAACTCAACAAACCCCAAAGCCAGTGACTTTGCCTTTTCCTAACTTCAGCTGAAACTTCTCAAGCCATTTGAACATGAATCATTAAATGAAGAGGCAAGCCCGAACTACATTCCACATCAGAGTGAAGATTTTCTCAAAGTCTTTTTATCATAAGGACATTTGCACTAGATTGCATATCACAATTTAATTCCCAATCGCCACAATGTGGAACAACCCAAGTGCCCGCCAACCCATGAATGGATTAACAAACTGTAGTATATGTGCCCCATACACTATTCAGCCATACAAAAAGCTGGAGACGTTACATCTTTTATATTAACCTGGATAGAGTTGGAGAACATTTCCTTTAGTAAAGTATCACAAGAATGGAAAAGCAAGTATCCAATGTACTCAATACTGATATGAATCTAATAGATAAACTAATGCAGGTCCATACAAGAGAAAAACTCAATTTAATTCAAGCTGCAGGGGGAGGAGTGAGTAGCGAGAAGGGAAGGGGGATTGGTGTGGTCCCAACTAATTGGTACAATGTAAGGGTATATGGCACACTTGCTGGGGACAGGATACAACCACAACCTTAGCTAACACACACAAACATTGTAACCTAATCATCTGCACCCTCATTCTACTCTGAAACAAACAAACAAAGAATGAAGATTTTTCCCTGGTCTCCCAAAGTTCAAATTCTTTTATATTGTGCTACTCTTTAAAAAAGGATATTTTTCATCAAATCATATCATAAAATATCCTGCTGTGTAAATGAGCTATCATGCTGCAGATAAAGATTATTAAGTGACCAACCAGAAGTTGCTTACTTGGAGATTTGAGCTGGTCAGAGTATTCTCATATCCTGTGCTCTGATGATAATTGTCTCTCTTAACAGGCACCGAGTATCAACTCAGAAGGAAGAATCGGAAAGCCAGAATGATGGTTTCTGAAACAGACACAATACTAAAGCAGTTTTTTAAATTATAAGAAACATCAACTGTCTATGTATTTTACATTGATTATATAGTTCGGTAGCCACTGTCATTTCCTTGCCTTTTGGGAATTTGGGATGTTTGTTTGCTTTATTGGTTAGACTTAATAACCAAGAATAGTAAAGTCATCTGAAAGCATAAGTCAATATCTCGTGACTGTCTCATTTTCCAGTTCTAAGTTATTTAGGAATACAAGGTTTCCTAACAAGGAAGAGAGATTGAAATCTACTCTTTTATCGAGACAGCTCACTTTCAAATGAATGGAATCTTGACATCAGTACTTTAGATGGGAAAACACTCTCTTACTGGTATTTCTTCTCTTATTGAAGGACGAATACTTCCTATTTCCATTTAAACTAGGAAATGGAATAGTAAAAAAAAATAAATAATAAACTTCAGCTTGTCTCATACAGAGAATACAAAAAATGTAATACATTTATGGGTCTAATGACCACTGGCCTCTGCAATTATGTTAATGAAGTGAACATGTTGTGAGTCGGAAATTGTCAAAGCCCAGCTGGAAAAAGATCAGATGATGTGAGATTGAAAGCAGAGAATCAATTATGTGCCTGACAGGCAGTGTGAGGAGCTGGCCACTATCTCTTTTGGTTTTTACTCACTTTGTTTTAATTTTTTTTTAAAAAAAAAAGACAAGGTTATTGATACAAGGGCAAAGAAAAACCAGGACAGGGACCATTAAAACTGAAATTTATAGCCTATAAAAGACAATTCAGGGGAAACTTCATTTTGGTACATAAAGTCTTAACCAGGCTAAGTTGATGCCAAACCCAGTTACTATTTCTTCAAAAGAGAGATAAGAAAGCTCCAAGCTTAAATGCAAAGTAAAGCAACATAAATTTGAAACAGATGTCACACAAGCACCCCCTGCTCTTACTCTCTTGTTTTAATTGTAGATAAATCACGAGCTTGTGTCTACAATAGCTTACGAAGACAAGATACCCAGACTCCGACACTGGGAGAGCTCTCAGGAAGCAATCACTAAAAAACTGGAGTCTTTAGGGAATTGGAAGATTAAGAGAAGCTAAACCTTAATAAAGTGAATAAGCTGAAATGATTCCCTGAAATGTTTTATTTCCCCAAATCTTAACAGATGTACAGTTAAAAACAAAAAGAAGAAGAAGAAAAAGTTAGTTACAAGAGTCCGAGCAGGGCTATTTTTTTCTTTATGGATTTCATTGCTATGCAAAATCAAAGTTCAGATCTATATATATATATTTTTTAATGTGGAAAGAGTCAGATGATTTTTTTTTTCTTCAGGAAAATCCAGTGACCTCAGCTTTTGCCTAAAATTGGCCCATCTGCTCTTAATAGCTCCTTAGTGTTCATTTCTTTAAAAATCTTAGAGGTTTCCAGGAAAAAAAAAATCAGTAAATGTGCAGACCTCACTGATGACAAAATGCACCGTCCTCACACTGACACTCCACACGATGTGTCTTGACATCATTATTTTGCTTTGGAAGGTTGAAATGATTCAGAGAAAAATTTACGATGTTAGATTTTATTTCCCACGTGGAAACTCTCTCAACTAAAAAACCAGCTTCTTTATTTTTTTAGGTAGAGTTGGTTGTTAAAGGTTAAATTAAAAATTACATTTAATGGCTGGATAGGGGATGTATGAATAGATCTACAATAAATCAAATAGAATAATGGTAGCATCTAGGCTGTGGGAAAATGGGGTGTTCACTGTAAACTATTTTCCAATTTTACTGTTTATTTGAAACATTTCATAATTAAATGCTGGAGAGAAAAGTCACAGTTAAAATAGAGTGATCCGGCTTGGCACCTGTGGCTCAAGTGGCTAATGTGCCAGCCACATATACCTAAGGTGGCAGGTTCAAATCCAGCCTGGGCCCACCAAACAACAATAATGGCTGCAACCAAAAAATAGCCAGATGTTGTGGCAGGCGCCTGTGGTCCCAGCTACTTGGGAGGCTGAGACAGGAGACTCGCTTGAGCCCAGGAATTGGAGGTTGCTGTGAGCTGTGATGCCATGGCACTCTACCCAGGGGCTCAGCTTGAGAATCTGTCTCAAAAAAAAAAAAATAGAGTGATCCTTCTAAATGCTATTGACCTCAAAATTCACCAGTTACAAGTCAAATCAAGCCCCAAAGAGGTTTCAAATGACTCCAGACAGGGTGGTCAGCTCACAACGTGTAGGGGTTTTGGACCAATAGGGTGGGGTTCAAATTTAAGAGACATTTGCCAGCTATTCCAGGTCATCAAATGGATAGAATGTATGTAAGTACAATAAATATTATTTATTTAAAAATTACAGATCTTAACTTACCCGCAAATCCTATCTGGGACACACATAGGCTCTCAGAAGACCTTAGTGATGTCTAAGGAAAAAAAAAAAAGAAAAAAAAAAGCAGATCAGTCCAGGCAAAAAAAAAAAAAGTAGACTGGTCCAGACAAATTCTGTCCCCTAATCTGGTTGTCGTCTTCTCTTTATCCAGGATTGGTAAAGCCTCGGTAAGCTGAAATTACCTGACAAAGACTACAGGTTTCAGCAGGCACCAGGAAAAGACGCAAGGTTCATAAAACCTCAACTGGGTAGAGAAACACACCTCTGAGAAGGGACGGCCGGGTCTACCATGAGTTCAAATACATCAGCAGAGCCCAAAGACCAGAAGAGTTGGGAAAGGCAGCAAAGGCACATAGAATTGTCCCTTGCAGAGCTGAATTTCTGCCTCAGATTTTGTCTTTTAGCCATCTGGGGGAGGTAAGAGCTTTGGGTACGTTTTGCAGATAGAGAAAGGCTGAATTCCATAGATGTCAATGACGCTGGACAATCAGAGAACATAAGTGCTTGGTGTTTGGGGCCTCAAAACCCTTTCACGGTCTTAAAAATCACTGAGAACTCTGAAAGTGCTTTTGGGCATGAGCGTTACCTGTCAACACTTACAACATTAGAAATTAAATCGGAAAACATTCAAAATATTTACTAATGTATTTTTTATATGGCAATAATAGCTCGCTCCATGTCAATATTCATAGATAAATAATATGTACATTAAATAAATACAATATTGTTAGTGCAACGTCATCTCTGGGACCACATTGTTATTCTCTCATAAAAGAGAGAGAGTGGGAGAGTAAATATCTTAGTATAATTACAAATATGTTGTTGACTTTGTAGTCTCCTTTCAAAAATCTTAGTCCCTCCCCGCCTAGAGGCCTTGGAACACGCTTTGAGAATCCCTGCCAATATCAATAGCTAAGACTTTGGGAGCTCGTAATAGTATCTACCACTGTAAAACTACTTGCCTCCAGATTGGTAATCATAAAATATTTATATATACGTAGTAGTAATAAGTTTCAAAGAAAGGTGAGTGACCTATGTATTTTATGTATTTGTTTATTCTTGTTTTGAGACAGAGTTTCACTTTGTTGCCCTGGGTAGAGTACTATGGTTGTCATAGCTCACAGCAACATCATACTCCTGGGCTCAAGCGATCCTCTTGACTCAGCCTCCCAACTAGGTGGACCAGGCTATAATGTCCAGCTATTTTTAAAGATGGGGTCTCATTCTTGCTCAGGCTGGTCTGACCTATCTATTTTGTATATGATATCAAACAAGACTAAGAAAGATAACTTTGAAATAGAAGGCGGATTATACTCCAACTTTGAATTCTTCAAGGGGTTTTTTTTCTCTTCTCCAATCTGAGCCTTTAAATTTTATTATTATTTTTTAACAATGTAGCGGCTTGGGAAGACATTTATAAATAATTTTTTATGCCTCCAACCCCATAATAGAGACAAGTAAATTGATAGACCCAACACAAATGACCAGTGGCTGGAAGACTGGTAGACAGATATCTAGGTCAAGGCCGTGCCTCTGTGCACGGGTCCCTCTGAGCCCACAACCCTCCCAACCCCCAGACATAGCAGGAATCAGGCTACTGCTCCTAAATTCATGCCTATGTGAAAAACTCCTACTCATTCCAGAGGCCAACCAAATTGCATTTGGCAATTTTTTAGCGCTTCTTATTTTAAAACTCAGAAATCCTAAGCCCTGTTTTTTAAGAAAGAATAACCCGAGCCATAGAGAGGAAAAATCTCCTAGGATCCCATACAATTAATCAGCCCAGACAAGAATAATATGAAGGTCATTTCTGAATATCATCATTCACAATCAATTGTCTCCTGTGCCTCAGTATGCAAAAAAGTCTACACTCCTGACTCAGTAAGTCAAATGTATTTGTCTTTCACACTAAAACTCAAAGGACGTTTTCATTATAATTCTTTTTTGTATTTCATCAAAACAACACGAAGTTCTCTAACACACAAGACTCCTGTCTGAATGTGACCTGCACATTGTTCACAAGCAAAAGCTATGTCCTGTATTTTCCCAGAATTTCCTCCGTGGGCTTATGCAGCGTTCTTTACAGTGGTAACACCTTTGGAGTTAAAGCATCACTCCATGTTTTACCTCCTCTTCAGAATTAATTAATTTTAGACCTAGTTTTAATGTGTTCATTCAGCCAACAAGCACTTATTATTCACAAATCCCATGCGTGGGGTGTTGAAGATACAAGGTCTCTAGGCATCTTTCTTATAAAGTTATTCACATTCTGGGTGCTCCAGAATGCCATGTCATCCTGATAACGTTGCTGTATCTCCTAGAACCAAATCCTCAAACACTGCTACAGCCATTTTCTAGAAGACCACTAGGAAGAGGCCCCCTGGGCTTCACTCGGATGGCTGCTTTTTTTTCCCCATACAACTCTACCCCCCATACAAGTTACCACCCTCCCCCAATTCCTAAACCTTTCCTCAGCCATGCTTGGGACATTTCTTTCCAGTGAGAGACCTTGGACTGTGCTCCCCTAAAGCCCTCCTAAACAGAGACTGCTTTCTCATCCACACCTGTAGAATCTCTCCGCCTGGAGGAGAGGCGAGAGTCCTCAGTCCTTTTGTCCTTTCATCCTCTCTAAAACCCAAGTTTTGAAGCTCATGTCACCCCAGCATCAATATTTTTTATGCATCAGACACTGGCCTGGGCACACTAGGGTTAAGGTTAGGGTTCTGGTTTGTTCTGATGCTCTGAGCCTACAGTCCAGTAAAGGGGAAGCAGGCCAAATAAATAAGTTAAATACAGAGTATGTTAGCTGGTGATAATTCCTATGGAGATGGAGAAAATAGCATACTAGGGTAGGAGGTTGATTTTTAGAGCATGATCAAAAATGATCTTACTAAAAAGAAGAAATATGAGCGGAGATCTGAATGAAGAAAGAAGGAACTGGTATTAAAATCTGAAGTGACTAGCATCCCTGGGAGAAGGAATGGTGTGCCCAGTGTATTCAAGAAAAGGCTAAGGCATCAGAAAGAAGTCTGTCTGCTTCCCACTTTGTTGCAGTCATCTGTCACCTTTGGGTCACCATGCACCTGCTACATTCCTAAAGGTTTCGCTCCTGGATCACTGATACCATCTTCAATACCATCGTAATTCTTGGTAATTTCAATACCCATATGGGCACTTCTTCAATACTATGACCTCTTAATTCCCTGAATCCCTTTTCTTTTATGACCTCCTCAACCTTACTCATACATTCACCCCATGGTCATCCCCTAGATTCTGTCACTCCTAGATGGCATTCCCTTTCCATAGAAAGCTATGCTGTCTACTTTGACAAAATGTTTCTCTGCCTGGTCATGGTCAGACACACCTAACATTTTTTGATTAAGTTCATATGGGCACAGTTCATGGTACCCCATAAACTGTTACAATGATAACATCCAAAGATCACGAGTCACCATAATAGATTTAATAAAAATTTTTGAAATACTGTAAAATATCATGACAATAATACAGAGATACAAAGTGAATACATGTTGTTGGGAAAATGATGTCAATAGTCTTGCTCAAAGTAGGGTGGACACAAATCTTCAATTTGTTAAGACAACACAGTATCTCCAACATGCTGTAAAGGGAGGTATAATAAAACAAGATGTGCCTGTGTCTTGTTTGTTAAGCATCTGTTCATATTTGTCCATTTTTAATTGGACTGTCTGTATTATTAAAAGGCAAGACTTTATCACTCACCTTTCCTGCTTTGCTTTCTCTCCAAAGACCTCAGGTAAATAAAATAGAATTTAGAAATTGCACAAATGGAATTTAGAAGTGCTAGAATTTGTACTGCTACTGAAGTGACACATTCATACACATACATCTCTCTCAATATATTCCTCTATATACTTATCTATATAGAAATAAAGAAACTACGAGTTCACAGTGATACGTCCAATTTTAGTGTAATATCCCAGGGTTTATTCTAGCTTTCCTCTTTTTCTTATCTGTAACTTCTTCTCTAACAAAAATCTGACTTGGCAACAGTCTGTCTTAAATAACATACCACTTCATCAACAATGTAAGGACACTCCAACATCAAAATTCCATTTCATTTTCTGCCATCTTGTACACAAAATCTTGTAATTATATTATTTACTTTAAACAATGAATAGTCTTCAAAACATATGTTAAAGGTGACATTTTGCCAAATTTGAAATAATTTTAGCCACCATTTCTTCAAATATTCTTATATCCATTTTCTTTCTCCACTTTTCCTGGAACTCTAATTACACATATGCTTGCATGCTTTATATTACCCAAAAGGTCATTAAGATTTTCTTTACATTTTTTCATCATTTTTTCCTCTGTGAACTTAATGAATGACTTCTACCGAACTTTTTCAAATTCCTTTATCCTTTCTTCTGTTGTATCTAAACAATTTGGTGTCAAGTCTATCTATTGAGTTCTTTAAATTTCTTTTATTTCAGTTCTAGAATTCCTGTTTTGTTCTTTTTACAGTTTCTAAAATTTACTTTTGAAGTTAAGTTGACTACACCTTTACTTATTATAACCATCTTTTTCCATATAATCACTAAATATTTATCATAGTTATTTTAAATTATGCTAGCCCAGGATCTGAATGGTCTGTGACTCTACTTCTATTGAATGATTTTTCTCTTGACTATGGGTAACTTTTGTTTTATATAACTTTTTTTTTTTAATTGTAAGCCAGACTTTATGTCTAAAAGGTCAGTAGAGGTTGAAATTTGGGACTGGGATGTGGCTTTACTCCCACTAGCTGGACCTCTGATTATGAACACCAAGAGTCTAAGAACTCTTTGCTTTTCATACTATGGCCTATATCTCTGCACTATCACAGAGCTGGTATCTTTGATCTTCTCATTAGCTGAACTGAGCAGAGATTTTGTTGCATCTTTCTGTAGACTCAGGTCATGTTTACCTTCACGCACTTTCAACATCAGTTTAGCATCTCCCTCTAGCAGGATCCTGGAAACAAATACTGCTGGACTTCAAGATTTCAAGTGTGCAAGACTTTTATCTGCTAGATCTTAAGGCTGTGACATTGCAGACTATGAACAACGTGAAACTTCATGAGCACTTTACACCTCCAGTCTGCAAGAACGCAGATCTAGAAGGTGTTAAGAGCAAGAGGTTTTGGAACTATTAAAGCACGAGATCGTGAGATTGCCTGCAATCTTTTAAACTAGACTGTCTTTTCTAGAGAATTTTTAGATTTGCAGCAGAATTAAGCAGAAGACAGAGAGATTTTCTACATACCCTTTGCCCTCCCCACATACAACCTTCACCACTATCAACATTTCCCACCAGAGCCGTACATTTGTTCCAACGAGCCTACACTGATACACCAATAGCACCCAAAGCTCACAGTTGACATTAGGGTTCACTGTTGGTGTTACACATTCTATGAATGTTGAACATATGCATAATGGCATGTCTACGTCTTTATAATATCATATAGAGTATTTTCATTGCCCTAAAAGCCTCAGTGTTCTAGCTATTTATTTGCCCTTCTGCTCTAACTCTAGGCAACCACCGATCTTTTACTGTCTCCAGAGATTTTGCCTTCCACTTTTCAGCCATGCTTTTCACTGTTTACTCAGGGAAAATAAAAATTCTACATAAAAAAATTGCTTAATGGTGAGCATCATGTCAAATAGTTTGAAGCTCTCTATCTCCAGATCTAACATACCATCACTGAGAGCTGTCGAAAGTCTAGTTGCTCTTTCCTAAACTGAGTAAAGGTGTCCTTCTCTGGCAGGCTCTCTTTGCCAAACCTGATTATATCCCAGAAACTAATTCCATGTAGAAAAGTATTTTCTGTTCCTTATTTACTTAGGAAGTTCTCATGTTCTAGAAATTCGGTTGTTGTGTTTTGTTTTGGTTTTTTTTTAGGTTTGCTTTTGCATCCATAGCAAATTCATGACTTTAAAGTAAAGTATAAGTTTTTTGGTATATCTAAAAATTTATTTCATCAGGAATATAGATCTTGCACACCCTCCTACATTTTATCCAGACGCGAAAACCAGTTGTTTTTAATAATGGGTTAAATTATTTACTGTAGGGAAGATGATGTCTGATTTATCCCTTGTCATTTCACAAATGGAGTGTGCTTCCGTAACAACCACCATTTCCACAAAGGGAGAAAAATGATATATGGGAATCTTTCAAGAAAAATAAAAAGGAATAAAGGCTGCCTTGCATTCTGGTAATTGAAAAATGGCTTCATTGCTACTGCTGCTGCTGCTGGAAATTCTATGTCATCTGTCTAAAGTAGAGACCTCTATTGTTATGTATTAAAATAGCATTTACTATCAATGGAGTTGGTTATAGGCAGTAACTGTTTGTAATCAAACTTTCATAAAGATTTTGGGTCAGTTATTTGAACATAACCACAAATATAGAAGGAATGGGATGGGCTCTAAAACTTTATGATCCATCTTGGTCAAAGTTCTCCTTCCTTACCTTGCACGACCATCATGGATTTTAATATAAATGCAGAACCATTATCAGGATATCAATTTTACAAATGACTCAGAATACTTTATGATTTAGAAACGCTCTTCCAAGAGAGTGTCATCTGGAGTAATTTACCACCATTACAACAAAGTACTTCCTCCTCCAAGCAAAATAAAGCCACAAAGAACTGGTTTTCTCTAGTTATATCAAGACACTAGCTTAGGACATAAAAGCCGTTTAAAGCATCATTAGGCTGAGAGTATGCTTTCTTGCCTTGATATGTCTAGGGCCCATCCATTACATGGTCACTCTCGACAACAACAAAATCCCAGAAATCTGTTATAGTTGTCATAGACGAAGACTTCTTCCCATGACACCTGTGTGTACTATCTGAATTACCCTCATAATTATTTTTGTGAATTTGTTCCAGGAAACTTTTATTTTTATTGGAAAATAAATTTTTGTGCCTTCTAGGAATATCAATCTTCTAGAAACTGACAGTAGGCAGGATTACCATTCCCAAGATGTCATTATTTGATTTTAAAAGAAAACTCTTGGTCTATGATTAAAAAGAAAAGAAGAGAAATTGTTTTTAAAAGATCTCTTATATCTTAAATTTTGATGCTTATGAAACTCGAGTCCTTTCCCCTACTTACTCATTGTCAACTTTCCTGCCCACCCCACCACCACCCCCCACTCACAGTGCACTCTGCCATATTCCCAGCACTCTGCATCACAGATACAGTTTGGACAATATTAACACTGATATCCTAGGTGAGGACTCCCTGAATTTGGAAAGTCAGCTCATTTCCCTCAATTCCCTTGTCCACACTTTTCCTTCCTTCTTTAAAGTGCTCAGTAACACAGAGGTTCTATGAATATTCATAAATCAGCCTGGATGTTTTCAATATACATCTAAATAAATCTATTACCTAAAAGGATACCCTTACAGGAGACTTGCTTCTGTTATGTTAAGTTTTTAAAACTTCTCACTGGTGACAGCTTTTAAAGTCTTAAATGCCGCATTCCTTTTCTTTTCTCTTTTTTTGGACAGGGTCTTGCTCTGTCACCCAGGCTACATCATAGCCATGGCATCATCATAGTTCACAGCAATCTCAAATTCCTATATTCAAGTGATCCTCCTGCCTCAGCTTCCTAAGTAGCTGGGACTACAGATGCACACCACCAACACCCAGCTAATTTTTCTATTGTTAGTAGAAATGGGGTTTCATTCTTGCTTGGGCTGGTCTCAAACTCCTGAGCTCCAGCAATCCACCCACCTCAGCCTCCCAGAGGGCTAGTGTTATAGGCATGAAGCCCCATTCCTGGCCAATTCCACATTCTTTTCAACAACAATGAGGATTGGATGCAATTTTCCATGAGTTTCCATTTGAATTTTAAGAAATGAGGTAGCAGAAAACTAACTTTTTTTCAGGAAAATACTTGATAGAGCACTTACAAATGGAAAGATGGTTTTTGCTGTATAGGCTGCAATAGTGAAGTTAAAAATATTTTGATTATGGTACATAGAAAGTAATGTTTTACACTATAATGGAATCTACATGAAATTCTACCTTATGGTGAGCACGGCACTTGAATGTTTTCTGTTTGATTCTATTTCATTTTCTTTAAATGTAATACATTGAATATTTGTGTTCCCCTAAAATTCATATGTGAAGGCCTAAATCACCTGATGGGATGGTATTTGGAAGTGGGGCCTTTGGAAGGTAATTATGCTATGTGGGTGGGGTCCTCATGATGGAATTAGTGCCCTTAGAAAAGAGGGCAGGGAGAGAGAAAGAGATCCCCGGTCCCCTTCCACCACATGAGGTCAGTGAAAAGACATCAGTCTATGAAGGAAGCCGGCACTCACCAGACACGAGATCTGCTGGTACCTTGATCTTGAACTTTCCAGACTTTAGAACTGTAAGAAATCAACTCTTTTTTTACTAAGTCCCCCAGTTTATGGTACTTTTTTATAGCTGCCTGAATGGACTAAGTCACCATGAAATGGATTTCTCAGCACATTAATTAGTCATAACCTATAATTTGAAAAGCATTAGTGTAGAAAAAAATCAGTAAAACAAAAAGAAAGCCAATATTCTCTGATTATTCACAGAATTCACAGGAATTTGGGGGTGAAGGAAGAGTGGGGAAAATGAGAAAAGAGAGAGGATCATGCCAAGAAGATTAGGTGTTGGAGGAACTGGCCAGGAAGGAATCCTCAGAGACAAAGTACACAAAAACCTTTAAGTTGAGCGTTTATATTCTACTGTCATGTATAGACACTAATGGAAAGTAAATAATCACTTCCATTGCTATAAAACGTCAGTAAAATTGTGCCTCATTCACAGTTTTGTGTTGGTTGCACGATGGAGAGATGGAAGGGAATTTATTCCATTTTGGAAAGATGGAATGAGGGTCATGTGTCCCTAAAGCACAAAAAAAAAAAAAGAAGCGTGCAAAGCATGGCGAGATCACTGAGGTTCTAAAATAGTTTATCAAGTAAAGCTCAGAGGTAGCAGATGCCATGTAAAATAGCCTCCTCCCCTCGCAAAATTCTCCTCTCAATGACTACAACAACAAAATGTCAAAAGTATTTCAAAGACACTGATGTTTTAGAACTTGTAGAGGAGAAACAAGTCTATTTTCTTTGAATGTCAGAAGAACTATGGTATTTGCAGATAGTATGTCCACTGTACACCTACAATTTTTTATTCAGAGCCAAGTTAAGTGATGGAGGGAAGTTAGCAAGCTGGGTATTTCTGTTTGGAGGAAAATGTTTCAGAGAAATCACACTACAGTACCCGTTGGGCCCTGGACTCAGCACTAAACACCAGGACTTAGCTCATGCCCTTTGCATCGCAAAGACCTTGAACACTTCAGAATGTGAGGCCTCCTCTGCTCTTGTAAAGACAAGTTCTAAAAAGCAGCCTTTGAGCTCAAGGAAACAAACTTTGTCTTCACTGTGTTAACATGTGTACTTTCTTGGGCATCAGATGTTGGCTTTTATTTTTGTTTTCTAGATCACAGCAGAAAAGATTCTGTCAGAGTCAATATTCATTCTTGCCTCCTCTGGCCGCTGTGCTGATTTAACCCATCCGGTCATCTTGTTCCTAAATCAATCTCAACCAAAGTGGCCCAGAGATCAGTAGGCTTTGATCTGCCAGCTGGTGCCATCTTAAATGGCTCCCATTGCTGACAAATCTAGTATCTAGCAAGACTGGGGTGAGTCCAGGTCAGCTTCCTGCCCTTTGCAAGTTGACTATCAGGTAGGCTTTGCTCCCCTGTCTATCCGACAATTTTTGCTTGTTTTCTTAGGGTGTTTTATCCCAAACTCCGTCAGCTTGAAAATTGTGCCCCTTTATCTCTGTCAGGGAACTAGATCCTCCACGAGCTATAAGCAAGAATCTTACCAGATTGTATGGGCCTCCTTCCTTCTCCTCACCATGCCCGCCCTCAACTGAACTAATGGACACCCTTCCTGAGAGCTAGAGCACTGACCACCATGACCCATGCCAGGATCAGACCTTAAAGGCCAGCAATTGATCTGGGTCAAGTCTGGGCATGATTATTTGGATGGACACCCTCCCTTTGCTTTCCCATTCCAGGCACAGGTGACCTCGCTCTATTTGCCTTACTTCATCTCACCTTCTTCGTCCTCATTCTGCAGAGCAGGAGCTTCCTACAACCCTCCCAGGCCAGGGTTTTGCCAGGGGTGACATTCAACATGAGGCCATTTTAGACAGGCTTGTTGAACCAAACAGAACATATACTAGAGCCTTTCTGCTCCTCTCGCAAGACATGGTCTCAACAACCTCTTCACTGAAACATTTTTCATGCTTACACTTTTCTTTCAGAAGGAAGTCTATTTACCTAAATCTTCTGCAACTTGGTGGAGAAGTCCAAGTCTCTGACCCCTGGAGAGCAGCTTCATACCTCCCCACAAAGGACAGCCCTTGTGCTACAGAACCCCACACACATCAGAAGTCCTGGCAATGGCCTTGGCTTTGCAAATATCCCCTTCACCTTCTTACAGGGGTACTCAACAGTATTTTCAATCTTGTCACTCTAATGGATATTCTTTTCTCTAAAGAATGGTTATTTATTTTTATGCTGACATGAAACAACACATATAAATAAATGATCAGAGGCATAAGGTCTTTGACCAAGACTGCAACTCAAAGCTCATTGCAGCCTGTCTGTGACATGATCTGTACTCCTCTGGTTACAGATGTCACTTGTATTCTTCTTCATCCTATATATATTGAAATGCATGTAGACGTAGATTAATTTTAATCTAAGAAATTTCGTATCTCTAATGCTCTCAGAGATTATTAGTAAGTCCCTGGAATAACACTATACAATAGATGTTTCTCAACCCTGCTACCAATTCACAGGCTATGAGGGGTCCATGTGTGGATGGACAGAAGACTTCAGAATCACAGATCTGCCCATATTTCAGCAGAGAAGCTGGCATCCAATTACCCTTCTTCACAAAGGCACCTCACCAATTTCTTAAGAAAGCACTAATTCTGTTTCTGTTTGAAGGCAGAGGAAATGCCTTCTAATTTTTTTAATTCAGTGAAGAAAGGGAATATCATTAATCTTTTAGAATTTTTTTCTCTAAATTGAGAAGAAAATTAAACAGCATCTGTGATGTTAAAAACACACGCTTTTCCCTAAAATTCTTTACAAAATTAAAGAGGCACATTACCGTCATTCTCTCTTCGGTTTTCTCCCAAACTAGCATGATAATTTGCACATATATTTTTGCTGGAGCCCCTGCTATTTGAGTCTATTCACTGCACCAGACTCACAGCCACAGAAGTGTAAACCATCATTCAAGAATCAACAAGCAACAGGATTTTATTTCCTAAAGATGACTGAACTTCAAAGCCACTTTCCTTGGCTGATACATGTGCCGTTCACTATGTCATGGGAAAATTAGTCCCAGTGATTTTTAGCATTCTTTTGGAATTCTCAAAACAGGCAGATAGAATTTTACATAAATGTAAGTTGACTTTCTGAAATCTTTAGACAGATTTCTAAAGGCACTACAGGTTAGGAGAGTGTTTTTTTTTTTCTCTCACTTTCCTCTTTGAGAAAATTTTGCAGCTCAAGGAAACTTGACCTTAAATAACAACAGAGCCGGAGATGCTAGCTCAAGGAAGAAAATCGGCCCATCCACCCTTTATCCCCCATGAAGGGGTCTAGACTAGGAGGTCTTCCTTGCTGCCAGCACAGAGAGAAGTAGAAGGTGCTCCTTCCTCTGTTCAAAGAAAACGTAGGTTCAAATTTCTATCCAGAGAGATTTTTCAAAGTTTCAAATGTGATGGCTGCTCAGAAGGCTCCCACAAGGTTAGATCTACCTTGATGAGTTCGCTGCACCCCGAGATCTGGTCTCAGGCTGGCAAGATAAGAAACCTGATTTGACTGAGTACATGGCAAGTTGCTCTGTCACCCCTCAGAGGCCAACGTGCCTTAATCAGGTTTGCAGAGACAGAATGCCTGTTTACGACGATTTAATGAGAAGCGAGCATATGGGAAGCCAAGTTATTAGAGGGTTTCATGGAGTGCGTGGGAGCAGAACGCAGGAGAGAGATGATCTTAATATGAACCCCCAGTGCAAGGTGCTTCGGGCCTTCCCACCAGCCTCCGGAATAGCTGTGCCAATGAAACCCTAATGTCGACTCCTCGTATTGAAGCTGCCTTTTCCCTGGATGGTATTTGGAAGTCTCAGCATTGATTTGAGGGCTCTTGCTTTTGTCTCCGATTTCATTATTGACCGATTCCTTTGGCTTATACATTTATGGATTGTCTCTCAGCTCTGCCCTTTAGCAAGCACAGAGAAAAACCCTGCCTGCTGCACTTGACTCCCAAGTCCTTGAGAGGGTTGTGTTGTATGAGCCCTACCTGTGAGCAGGGCTTGCTGTGGTTCCCACATATTCACAGCAACTGTTATGTCAATTTTAAAAATTCACAGCTCGACCAGGTGCAGTGGCTCGTGCCTGTAATCCTAGCACTCTGGGAGGCTGAGGCGGGAGGATAGCTTGAGCTCAGGAGTTTGGGACCAACTGGAAGAAGAGCAAGACCCCATCTGAACTAAAAAGAGAAAAAAAACACTAGCCCAGCAACATGGTGGGCACCTATAATCACAGCCTCTCAGGATGCTGAGGCAGGAGAATCACTTGAGCCCCAGAGTTTGAGGTTGCTGTGGGCTGTGAAGATGCCACAACACTCTGGCCATGTAGAGCGACACTCTATCTCAAAAAAAAAAAAAAAAAAAAATCTACAGCTAATTAGTGAGCACCTACTGTGTGCCTGGAACTCTCCTAGACAGGGCGATGCATACAGAAAACGCATACACTCCCAGCCCCAGATGCTTTTGTCTGCCTGGAAAGCAAACTACTGCATATTAAAAGTAGTTTAATTCAAAAACCATAAATGGAAATATAAAACCATCAATGCAACAGGAGTTTGCAAAGGAGGAAGGAACCAAGCTAAAGTAGGAGTAAGTTCACAGAGAAAGTAGCCATGGACTAGATTTTGAAAGGTGAGTAGAAGAAAAGAACAGAAAGAGATTTTCCTGTCTGGAAAAGTCACATAAACAAAAGAAGTGGATGGGGGTGGGGGGATGAGTGGAGGGAGGGTGATAGGTGGGACCACACCTATGGTCCATCTTAGAAGGGTACATGAGAATCTTTCTAAATGTAGAATATAAATGTCTTAACACAATAAGAAAATGCCATGAAGGCTACGTTAACCAGTTTGGTGAAAAGAATTCAAATTGTATATAAAACCAGCACACTGTACCCCACGACTGCATTGATGTACACAGCTATGATTTAATTTAAAAAAAAGAAGTGAGATGAAAATTAGTGCAAAGTCTGGGGAGTATTAGAGCATGCTGGGCACTCAAAAATGTATATCAAAAAAATGAATAAAGTTAGGGGTGTGCGGCTGGACCCCAGCAAAAAGTAAGATTCATTTAGTGGCCTGGGAAAGAGTAGGTGTCTTGAAAGCTAGGAAGGGCCACAGAGATACGGCATCTTATTCCATCCACAAAAAAATGCTGGAGATCCACCTAGAATACTTTCCTAGTTCCTTTTTTCTTTCCCAATTGAAAGACAAGCACTTTAAGGTGGCATAATTCTACCTGTAGAAGTTATACTCAAAACACAGAAGGTTTAATTCGAACAAATTGCACACGATAAGCCAACTAGATAGTTTTACATAATGACCATTCACTTATAACACTGGCTACTTATTCCCTCTCTTTAAATTAAAAAGCTTTTTCCAACTTTAAACTGTTGAGGGGAGAGAGTCCCTTTATGGTCATTTCCCCTCCCATTTTCTTTTCCCCGCTTTTTATATTTCTCCGTAATGTATCCACCCCAGACATAGATAGTACCTCATCAAACAGAAACATTTTTGTATTTCTCCGTAAATTATCCACCCCAGACATAGATAGTGCCTTATTTCCCAAAATGCACGTGAAGAACTGAGCCCGCCCTGAAAATAAATAAGTCGACACCTGACACGGTGCTCATCTGGCAGAGAAAATAGACAGGAGGGGCAAGTAAATAGGAAATGCCCACCAGGAAAACCGCAGAGCTGGCGTGAAATGAAGGGACAGAACGTGGTGGTGGAGTGACAGGAGGGGAAACGGGCTCAGACACGCGGCCTGAGGCGGCGCCTCTGCTGGGGCCCAGATGGGGAGAGTAGGAAGGAACCAGCTGTGTGTGGATGTGTGTGACTGTGGATGTGTGTCTGTGCATGTGAATGCAGGTGTGTGTGTGTGTGCATCTATGTGTATGAGTTAGAGGGAGAGTCTGTATGTGCGTGTGCATGTGCGTGTGACCATGAATGCAAGCGGCTGTGCTGGCAGGGAGAGAAAAGGAGGAATCTGGCACCCCTGGGAGCAGGGAGCAGGGTGCAGGACAGCGCTCAGACAGGCATCTCAGAGCTCAGAAGGAG
This sequence comes from Otolemur garnettii, assembly GCF_000181295.1. Classification (NCBI taxonomy): domain Eukaryota; kingdom Metazoa; phylum Chordata; class Mammalia; order Primates; family Galagidae; genus Otolemur; species Otolemur garnettii. Next base: position 13,344,104 of record NW_003852414.1, on the reverse strand, counting down.
AGCAGTTTGCCCAGGCTGGGTGGGGGCGGAGAATGGGCCGTGGAAAGACATGGGCCTGGCAGAGTACATGAGGCCCAGCTCGTCAAGCACCCCGTGGGCTAAGTGGAGTTTAGATTTGAGTCCAAGGGTGAGTAGGATGATGACAGATTTACGCTTTTAAAGGTCACCCTGATCTCCAGGTGGAGACTAGGTTTCAAAGATGCAAACAAAGTATCAGCAGAGTAGCAGCAGTTAGGGTGAGTTCAGTGCCCCTGGTAGCAGCCAGGAGGGGCTTAGTGGGGGTAGGGGGGTGTTAGAGGGAACGGGGTGGCTTTAAGACAGATTTTGGTTGTAGGAAGACAGGATTTATTGATGGAGCGGAGTTCAGGGGAAGAGAAAGCAAAAAACAAGAATGTCTGCTCTCCTATCTCACTTCCTTCCCATATACCACGATGTATTAATGACTTTTTTAATAGTATAATTCATGGTACCATTTTGCTACCTTAGGTTAAAGGAGAGTTTAACAGCAGTAAACCCCGACAAATAAGCATTCCGATTGGAGACGGTGCTGTAAATCAGAAGTAGAGATATCTGAAACACGGGTCTCGAGTGACACTTCTAATTGTGCGAGAAAGAAAAGCAGGAATTACAAGCACCGCGGTGCATTCGTCAGCAAACAAGACACCATTGTGTTTCACTGTGAATCTGCTAGAGAGAAGGTTAAGTTGCAACCTCTGTCCACTGGCGAGTTAATGAATCTGAAAGAGACTTAATCATAAGAAACAATGGACTGTCAAGGAAGGTCCCCCCCCCCCGCCATACACATCTATCGAGTGGAGGGTTAGTCACTAGATCCCACAATGACAATTGTTTTCTATATGTAGCCAAAGAAGCAGGAGAGAGAATGTGTGCCCTGAGAACAGCAGCTGTATGACAGAACTGGGGTCCTGCTCCCATCTCTCCCCTACACGAAATTCAGCTCCCCAGTAAAATTCTCCTCTGTCTCCCAGCTACAAAAGTGAAAATAAGAAAGCCCCGCCAGGTGCTGGCTCACACCTGCAATCCTATTACTGTGGGAGGCTGAGGCAGGTGGAATGCCTGAGCTCCAGGAGTTAGAGACCAGCCTGAACAAAATTGAGACCCCCATCTCTAAAAATAGCTGGACATCGTGGCAGGTGCCTGTAGTCCCAGCTACTTGGAAGGCTGAGGCAAGAGGATTGCTTGAGCCTAAGAGTTTGAGGCTGCTGTGAGCTAGGATGCCACAGCACCCTACCGAGGGCACAAAAGAAAAAAGAAAAGAAAGAAAACCCCACCTTGGGACTGCTTTATTGATATTAACAAAAATAGAGCAGGAGTTTTAAAAATGTTTCCTCAGAGTCACTTTTGGAAACAGGCTTTTCCCCTTGATTGTATTACAACAACTTGAAAAATGAAGTCAGCAGTTTCCCTCATCTCCCGAGTTCTTGTGCTAATGCAGTCAATACCAGGAAGGCTTGTTCAATTTAAAGCCTGATCGTTAAATGAGAAGTGACTTAAGGGAACTAATTGCACAGAGGAGATGTGTTGTTTTCAAGCAATGAGAACACAGAGCTTCGTAGCGTCCTATATTCCAAGTTATAATTATGGCCCCAATAGGTCCTGATCCAAGCACAGAACTCATGTTTTGCAGTTCTTAATTAGAAGTGTCTGATCCAATGAGATTTGGTTCACAAATGTTAGTAATACGCATAAAACTCCTTTTGAAAATTGTTTTTATGTTGGTCTTCCCTCATTTTTAGTCACCACTGTGGGGTGGTTACTTTTAAGATGGTCCTCAGTGGCTCACCAAATACACTGTAAAGATCTATTTTTTATTCAGGAACCCTGCTTGTCCGAGAGAAGAATGTCTGACTAGCAATGTCTGACTAGCACACGTATGTAAAACGAACAGAGAAATGGTAGGTTAATCCCAGTAAGAGTAGAAGCTTTATCTTGGTTTGACGTCCAGTCTAATTTGCCCCCACATCCAGGCACAGAGCAGAAGAGATGGTTATAGATTGAATTCTGTGCCCCCTAAATTTCAATGTTCAAATGCTAATTCCCAGTAACTCAGAATGTGAGTTTATTGGACAATAGGATCATTGCAGGTGGCCCTATTCCAGTTATGATGGTTACACTGGAACTGGGTGGGCCCCATCCAACACAGTTTGTGCCCTTATAAAAGAACATCATGGGAAGAGACAAGCATGCACGCAGGGAGAACATCACGCAAACATCAGACTTATGTGGCCATAAGCCAAGGAACTACCAGAAACTAGCCAAATGGCTTGAAATGGATGCCTCCCAGGAACCCTGCGGAGGGTGTGCACGGCCCTTTGCTCTTAAGCCTTGTAAGTGTCCTACAGCACTGGCCTTCCTTCTGAACGGCTATGTTCTTCGTTAAAAGACCCCTTTCTTTCAAGACTATACTTTTTTCTTATGCACCAAAACCTTCCCCAACTCAGAAGCACCTTCTTGCCTGCTCTGTGGTCTCCAGCCTAGGTGATGCTAGAAGCCCGCTGGTGATTCCCATATTCAGCACCAGGAGAAGTCACTGAGCATCTTCCCGTGGGCCAGAAGACTCAGTTGCATGACCACGCAGGCCACATTCCTGCAGATTACCCAGCCAAAGCCATCCCTGCAGAGATGGACGCCAGACTCCCATATTAGAAAGAGGGGTGCATTTGGTTGGCTGAAGCTTCTGCAATAGCATTTCCAGGTTACGTTCACCTTTGAATCCAGGAATGACAAGAGGCATAGTGAGGCGAGATTCACAGAAGATTGTTTATAAAAAGAACCGAGGAGCTCCTGACATTAGTGGGAAGTTATCATACTGGGAAGAGTTAAGATACCTATGTTTGGTAACAAGAGTGGCCGACCATTGAAATGAAGAACTTTCAAGCATAGTGGAGCTTCTGGTCTGTAAACTACCTGCTAGACCCTCACCTATGGATTCACAGGCAAAACTACAAAATGCAAGAATATGATTTCAAGCATCTGGGGTATTGAGAGTTCAAGGCCAAATAGCACTGGTGGAAGCAGTCTGGAATGAGAGCCCTCACCAGACCACAGTGCTCCTGGCAATGAACATGCCCAGCCTCACTGTAGACACCAGGAGCTGCTTCTGCACATCTGCAATCAACAACAGCACCAGGAATGAGAAGCAAATCCTGCAATGACAGATAGTCCTGATGCCGCAGCACTACCAAGAAGAACTGTGTTCAGAGCACAGAATGACACGCCATCTAGGAACTAACTTACCTTGTCTGGAGACATTTAAAAAGGGGGTGTCACAGAGCAGGGAAAGAACAATACAGAGAAAAACACTTCTTTGTGGTTCTTCTCATCATCCTTATTTTATTCCCAGGAAAGTATAGCCTGAGCAAAAGGGATATGGTTTTCTTCTTCCCTATAGCTGGTGTTCCTAAAGAGACTTACACTCCATTTATGAGCAGGGCGTCAATCACAATGACTCATATCAAATTGGGGGTGCTTGTGAGAGCTCTGATAATCTGGGACCCTTTTACTGGTGAGTTCACATCATGATTATTTAAAAATCAATTTCATGAATGAGTCCCTGTTCTCTAACACTCTCACCTTCCTTTTCAAGGGAAGGAAAGATAGGAGTCTATGTCATGCCTTGAGAGTCTTTAAAACACGGCTCACATTACTGCAGAGACTATAGGACAGATGAGAGGAGGTGTGGATGGGAAGACTGGGGCAGGTCTGAAAGGAAAGACCGCTCAATGCCACGAAGATGAATCGAGCAAACGTGGACTAACACTAGTAAAAACCAACACAGCAATTTCGAAAATGTCCAACTGCCATAGCACATGCTTTCGACTTCTCTAACAAGGAACTTGCCTTTTTAATCAGAAGCACCCCAGTGGTGATCCTGGGAACGTTGAGTCTCAGAGGAAGTTGCTCAAGATCAAGTAAGTTATTAAAAGAACTATGAAAAGATGCTAGAACTCTCAAATTCCATCTGGCCTCCAGCCCTCACCAAGACACCAAGTTTGTGATTCCACTGCACCCAAAGTCTGAAAGCATGACGGGGTGTGGAATAGCCCTCTCTCCTCACCGAAAGAAGTCCCTTTCTCCAGCACCAGTGACGCTGACCTTTTCCCCATAGTCCCCATTATAAATTGTGTCACCATCTTCACAGAAGCCCTACTCAGGAGGGTAAATGTGGAACTGTTGGTTTAATATCTTCTGGTTGAAAACATGGGTGTGTTTCCCACTTCCAACTCACTGGTTTTGGACATAGCTCCCCTGTGAGGAAATACAACTCCACGGCTGATGGCTTTCGCAGCTGCAAAAGGGCGTGGGACCCAGTGAGGGCCCGTGGGATTAGGGAGGAAGGAGCAGAGGATGGCCTACAAAACATGTTGAGATGTTCCCGGCTGCACGTGTGGTGTGGGTGGGTGGAAAGGGGAAGATGTTGGACCGAAGACCAGAGACACACTTGAAGCCTTGCTCTGCAGAGGATGGGCAGGACTCTGGGGATCACATTAGGAGAACAACCTCTACGTCAACCAGTCAAAACACCAGCCCATGAGGCGAAATGCAGAGAAATAGCATGTTGACAAATTAACAATTATGTTCGGTGCTCCTTACACTTGAAGACAAATAAAAATAAAAAGCTCTTACTGTATCCTCTCTCTACTATCCTAGAAGCTTTGAGTCATGTTTTAGCTTCTGTAGTTGATACTATTAAAACAAAGGCAAATTAAATAATACTAGCCACACATACCATTTCCCCCCAAGGCCATCAGAGTCTTCTCTGTTGAGATTCTCTCCCGTACATTTTAGAGAAGAAAACAGCAGCCACTTCTGGGGATGTGATGCTGCTCAATTAATCGGAAGGGTGAAAATGAGGAAAACTAGTAAGTGTCCACAACCAGAGAGGATGGTGGGGTGTTCCATATGGACTCTCATAGAATTGCTTCCTGCCGCACAGTGAACATGTTAGGATGTGTCTCAAAGTTTAAGTTAGTCTACAGCACAAAAGATGAAAACTTAAGAATACTTCTCCTATCACTGCACAGATACCTTTTAATGCCTTTGAATAAGAGATCCAGATAAATGGAAGAGAGAATGGAAACACCATCATATCACAGACACCATTTCTGGGGTAATAACACAGTAGGCGTTTTTGGAGAACGTTAGATGAAAAATTAGTGACTTGGAAAGCAAAAGATTAAAAGCTCTGTATTTACAATGAACTTCAAGGGTTTGTTTTGTTTTGTTGTTAACCTAAATAGAGAGTAAGCCTTCTGCATTATGTTTTTAAGCTTAAAAATGGTGTCTTTTCTTTTTTTTTTAATGACATGTGTAGCAGTCAACTTCAACATAGGACATGAGTCTGGAGTAGCAGTCTCCAAAGAGAATTAGCAGAGCATGAATCATCTAAGATGAAATAAGAGAATGCCCCCAGCCCCACTGGCCCAGGCTGAGGATATCATCAATTTCTATTGAGAATGGATCAGAAGTTCCTATCAGAACATTTTTATATATTATGTCTGGCTCACTGCATAATTGTGCTTCAGATAACTACAAAGTGAACTATTATTCTCATTTCAAAGTTTAATTCTGTTTCAAATAAATTTACTGGCAACTTTCTCTGGCCAGGAGATATGTGGATAAGCTCTATAGATACAAAAAGTATGAGTTCAATCATTCTCAAAATCCTTTTATCTTCTTACAATTCCTAAATCTCCCTCCAAATATTACCATAACAAACCAGGTGGAGCTCAAAGGACCAGTCACGATTCCAGTGGTCAGCATGGCAGCATAAGGATTCTGCCTTAGATCGCACGCTGTAGATTCAGAACTTCCCTAATTAGATGATTCCATGAACAACACTTCTGATTGTTATTAGAAACTATTGCAAAACCATATAATCTCCTACAATGGAATTTTAGAACTTCAAAGGAACTTTCAAAACTAGCTACCTAAAGTACATTTCAGACCCTCTCCAATTTTAAAGCAGCTATTTTTGAATTGTGCTCACTAAAACACACTCCTCTCCTAAAAATGGAACAACTGTGGTTGGACTAATGTGTAAGTGATCTAACGACCTAGAAATCCAGGGATTTCTACCACCTTGCTTTCATCTCTAAGCAAAACTATGAGCTTTCATTAAAATGAAAATCAAACTTAAATAGCTTGGACACTTTCAAGCTGTGAACATCAACCATATGTGCGAACCTGAGCAAGTCCTGTCTCTGTGGGATTCTGTGAGTGGGAGGAGGAAATGGATGATCCGATGAGGAGACAGATGTTCACCAAGATTCCTGGGATGGCAAGAAAAGTTACATCCATTTCGGCTTCTTTAGAGGCAAACAGAAAGGACAAATAAAAACCTGCAGGTAGTGCAGAGAAAGCCAATTACAGACCTGTGGATAAAGCAGCTTAAAGACACGGGATTTGATCATTAGCCAACACAGTTCCTTAGGAACAGAAACACTGATAAAGGAAGCAAAATGATGGGGTTGGTACCTAGCAGATTTGTAATCACAACGACGGTGCATCAAATAAAAAAAGGGTTTGAATTCAAGACAGCTTCTCAAATCCACGCCTTATAGCAGATGTAAAAACAAAAGGCTAAAGACTCAATCCATATGAATCAGAAGGAGCATTTCCTCTGTCTTCGATCTCCAAAGAAATATGGGTAATGCTTATTTCTGCTTTCCATGGCTCACGAATGCCTTTGTTGAAACTGATCTACGTAAAGAAATTGTGGGGAAATTGACCTAGGAGGGAGGTTGCCCAGAAACTCAAGACAATGGAGAGAAGAAAATAAAAGAAATTCTCCAAAGACCATTTTATATGGTATTCTTTAAGGGGTCTTGTTCATTGAGGTTCCTTGCTCCTATCAGAATCGCTGTAGAAGACCAATATAGTTCACAGTGGGTCCCGTGGGATAAAAACTTAGTTGCCATGACACCTGCAACATCATTAAACAACTCATCCTGTGCCGACAGATTTGTACCATTCCACACCTGTCTTCTTGGGGTTCATACTTGTAACTCATCAAAACCAAAGGCTTCTAACTTTTCTGTGTTACATGGTGATAGATACTGACAGAGAGGAAATGTTGCTTCTGCCTGTCTAAAGTGACCTCTAACCCACATCAGGCATTGATGAGGATCAGTCGAAGAAGATGTGTTTTTACCAAAGAACTTGGGTGCCTTCTACACATAAGACGTCTTCTTACAGGAGTTGCCTTCACTGGGCCTAACATCTCCCATGCTTTAATTTAAAAATCTACTTCCAAAAATGTGCTTTGCCAAAATAAATGCTCACAGGCTCAGGTGGCAGCTGAGAAATAAATTTTCAAATGAATTAGGTTCCCTCTGTTTCTCTGTTCCAGAAGAAGTTTATCTATTTCTCAGTTTCCTAATTAAGCTGTTATAGATTCTTCAATAAGTGAGTGATTCTCTGTTGCATTTAATTGACCTAAACATCTTTCACATTAAAAGCAAATAAATAAAATGAAAACTTAGTTTTATACAAAAACTTGTGTATGAGTATTTATAGTAGTGTTATTCATAATTGCCAGGAACTGAACTATTCCAAATGCTCTTTGCCTGGGGAGTAGGTGAACAAACGGTGGTATACAGACAAAGGAGTCCTACCAGCAAGAACCTTGTCATCACTACTGAACCCTGTGGGGACATGCACATGCCCCAAGAGCATTAGTCAAAGTGAAAGAAACAAGACTCAGAAGACTAGATAAGATCCGACTTGTAGGACATTCTAGAAAATGCACAATTATAAAAACAGAACCCAAGTCAGTGATGGCCAGAGGCCAGGGAACAGGCTGACTACAAAGGAACGTGAGAGGATCAGGAGGTACCAAAGCTGTTCTTAACTGATTGTATGGATTATCCAACTGAATGCCATTTTTCAAATGGTGACAATTTACTATAGGTGCATTATACCTTAAAATGAAAATAACAATAATAATAATTGAACTCTGTTGGAAATGGAAAAAAAAAAAAGGAGAAACATAATATAACGGTTGGAGCCTATGAGAACTGAAGAGAAATAGATTCATTCCAACTCTGAACTTACCTGTGCTTGCCTGTGCCCAAGTCTCCAGGTTCAAGGCCATTACTAAAGAGATCAAGACATGATAAGAAAATGTACAAGAAAAAGATAAAAAAAAAATAAAGAATTGATATTGGCCTCCCTCAATGTTTGCTCCCCAGAGAACGTTGCTCGCGAGCTTGTATCTCGTCATCTTGAAGGTACAACTAGTATAAGGGGAAACAGATCAGAACTTATGAATAGGCAGGGCAGTTATAATTGGGAAGGTTTGATCTTAATCCTTTCAGTCTGCTATAACAAAATACCTTAAACTAGGTAATTTATAACATTAGAAATGTGTTGCTTACATTTTAGGAGGTTGGGAAGTCCAAGATTCAAACGCTAACAGATGTAGTATCTGGTGAGGGCTCATTCTCTGCCTCAAAGATTACAATTTCTCATTGTATTCTCATCTCATATTCTTCGGCTGTTATCTCTTGGCCAAAGAGGCAAACTCCCTCTGGTCTCTTTTATAAGGGAACTAATCTCATTCTCATCACCTCCTGAAAGCTCCACGTTTTAATACTATTGCATTAGGGATTCGGTTGTAACATGTGATTCGGGAGCAGGGGGGGCAACTGGAGGAACACAACATTCTGACCATAACAGGTGGCATTGAATAGGTTACAACCCCCTGATGGGTTTCTAGGCAAGCCTTTAAAAGCTCCCTACCCACAACTCAGGTCAATATGGAACTTTATGGCTCTAGCCTGAGAATGTAAACTGGTGGCCATGAGGTGTGCACAGGATCAAACCACTCATTCCTCATGGCAGGGCCAGTCCTAAGCAAACTTTAGAAATAGATAACTTGTGTCTTTCCCCCGCAGCCTTCCTGTAATCCTCTTCCCAATCTCCTAGCCCCTGTCCTGGGTGAGTGTTGCCTTCAAAACGCCCTCATTCCTGAACAGGGGGCTGTGCTCAGGTGGGCAGCCTTCCCCATCAACTCTGCCAGTTATGTTTTAGGACAGAAATGTCCTTCACAAAATCGCTTTACTTTAAACTATAGAAGGCAAAAAGAGTCTTTGGATTCTTCCAGGGGTATTTATAATTAAACACAAACACATCATTGAGTCCGAAGGAAAACTGGCAACTTATCTAATTTAACACAGCTTATTTATTTGAAATGAATAAACTTAAATAAAGGTAAAGTTCCTTGCCCTGTATATAACTTTATATTACTACTTGAAATAAAAAGTAAACTATTACTAATAAATTAAAATTAATGCATTTCTCTTAAGGTAAAATTTGAGAAAGTGAACATCAGCCTTGCTAGTGGGCAGACTAGGAGGTTCCTCACAGAACAATACTGCTAACGGAACCTAAAGAAATTCAGAGCATCAGCAAAGGGACCCACAATCAGCACAGCTTGGACAAATGCTAACTATACAATAAATGTTGGCAAAAATGATGGTCATAGTGATATCTGTTACTAGAGTAACATTCTTGGGAGACTATCAGAAATACCAATTTCTGCAGCTTTTCAGGACCCAGAAAGTTTCAGAATGACAGTGTTAGACTGGTCCTTAGAGATTCTGGTCCAGCCTCCTCATCGATTAAAGGAAGAAGCTGATGACCTATTGGAGCTGATGTCTTGCCGAAGGTCACATGTGACCATGTAGTCAGCAGCTTCCCAGATCGAAGACCTTTGCTGAACTCTTAAATCAGACACAACCTCATATAGGCACTCCTTCCTGAAAACGAAACATAGGCTAATGAATTGTTTTCCTGTCTCTTCTGGTTTTCTATCAGTTCCCTTCAAATGCCAGTGTTAAATCCTCTGTAGGAGGACTTAATCATGCTGGCAGTAGAAACAGAAGTGGTGACAATCCTGCTTATATTAGGCATAATAAAGAGATTTTTGGGAGTGAATTATATTGAAATACCACTTATTTTTATTCTCCCACCTGGCCAAGGAAATGAATGAAATTAGATTTTATAATTAACTTTATAAATCCTAGAACACAGATTTTTTTCTAGCTTTTTAAATGTAAGCACAACTCAAAGGACATGGCAGAAGTGAATATCCTTTAAAGAAAAGAAGGAAGTTGAAAGTTATAAGTCTATCTCTTTAAATTTCATTAACTCTGTACTGAAAATAATCATTTATATAGTTCAATGTAATTCTTAATGTAATGTAATGCTTTTCTTTTTTACCCTAGCAAAAAAGAACAGAAGGAAGTCACAATTGACTGTGCTAAATTAAATGCAAAGACTTAGCAATGAAACCTCGGGTTTCTGGTATTAATTTCCAATGCCTTCCCTTTTCCCTCTTCCCTCCCTTCTCACCACTTTCCCTTCCATGATCTTTAATCTTGTTTTTTTCTTTTATTACTTATTGTATTTATTCAGACCATATTTAAAGACTAGATATTGGCAAAGGGAGAATAGAAGATTTCTATTGCCTGGATCATGTCCCCTCCGAATTCATATGTTGAAGCCCTAACCTCCAGAACACCAGAATGTGACTGTTTATGGATATCGGGTATTTAAAGAGATAATCAAGTCAAAAATGGTCTCATTAGGGTGGTCACTAATCCCAGAATACTGGTATTCTTGTAAGAAGAGGAGTTATGACATAGACATGGACACACACAGGGATGACCATGTGTGCAACCATCAGAAGGCTGGAGCTCGAATTAGAGCAACAAACAAACATTTGTAAATGTCTTGTTAAACTTGGCAAGAATAGAAGTGAAATCAGGGACATGTTTGACCAAGTTTATAGGGATAATGCCATGAAGAAAATACCAGTGTGCAAATGGATTAAACGTTTTTTTCTGAGGGGAGAGAAAGCGTCACCAATGAAGAGAGGTCAGCAGGGCTAGGAATGAGGAGAACTTATGAAAACATTGCAAAAAATCCATGGAATTGGGCTGACTATGAGAGGCATAGCAGACCAAATAAACATCTATAGAGAAACAGGAAAATTGTAACGGAAAATCTCCATCAATAACTCACGGCTCTTGCATCACAACAAAGCACCAGCTCACACGGCACTGTCTGTGAGTGAGTTTAGCCAATAAACAAATAACTGTATTGCAACACCCTCTCTACTCACCTTATCTGGCCCCCAGTGACTTTCTTCTTTACCCAAAGATAAAGAAAATATTGAAAGGAAGACCTTTTGATGGTATTCAGGACCTCAAGTGTAATATGATGACAGCTCTGATGCCATTCCAGGAAAAGAGTTTGAAAATGGCTTTGAGGAGTGGACTAGGCACTCTCATCAGTACTTCCCAAGGGGGGTACTTCGAAGGTAACTGTACTGATATTCAGCAATGAGGTATGTAGTACTTTTTTCTAGGATGAGTTCATGAACTTAATTGTTGGGCCCTATATATTCTAATTTCAATGTAATGGTTTATTCATTTAACTACTGGGTAGTGGCCCCAATGGGCATTCATAGCACCTCAAAATAATGATTGTTGAGTGTTGTTCATTTGTTTAGAATCACAGTCCATACTTACCTGGCAGGGGAGATACCATGATCACGAAGGTGGTTTTCCCAGGGCGAGGCTTATCCATTGCACTCCGGATGTGCTGACCCCTGCGATTTCCCCAAATGTGGGAAACTCGACTGCATAATTTGTGGTAGTGGGGGACTGCGTTTGCGCTTTCCCCTGAAAAAAAAAGAAAAAAAAAAAAAAAAAAAAGAATCACAGTCCAGCTAAATGTTGGCTATAGCGGGGAAAATGGTGGGTGCTGGTGTATTACATGGACACGGACATTAAGTGGATAGATCTCTTCACCTCTTTAAGGCTATAAATCTATTTAGAGAATGTTGATAAATGCTAATATACGTTAGAGCAGTGGATTTTGCCCTTTTTCCATTCCAGGACATTGGCCATGTCTGAAGACCGTCTTTGATTGTCATGAATAGAGGTTGCAGGGGAGTATGTGATTCCATCTAGTGGCTGTGGCCAGGGATGCTGTTAGAATCCCATAACGCACTAGTCAGCCCCCCACATAAAACAATTATCCAGCTCGACATGCCCACGGGGCTGAGGTTGGCACATAACAGCCATAACACTAACAGGAAACCATCCACATTTCAGAGACATAGATGACCCAATCTGGTATAATGATCTGTTGTAATGAGATCAGGTTGGGGCAGAATGTGTGCAAACTCTTAACCATCTTTTCTGAAACTTCTGCATTAAAAATCCGCGACATTCAGCACAACCCAAGCCTCATTACGCAGCACACGCACTGCATGGGTGGGTGCTTTCCCTTTCTGCTCTTGCTCTTGTGTTATCTCCATCCACGTCACAGACCACAGAGCAATGGGGAAGGAATAAAAAACCAGAGCGCACCAGCTCATCCCGGGTCTACGGGCAGAGCCTCAGCCTGGGCAGACCAATTTGCACAGAGCAAACAGGAAAAAATTAAAAAATGATGCGTTTCTTTTTTTTTTTCTGCATTCATTTATTAGGAAAGGAAGAAGCTGGTAAAACAAGTCTGTGGCTGGCCAAAGTTTAGCACATCTGTAAAAGTGTCAACGTCATTTTGTGGGTTTAATATGAACATGAAATCAGCTTAATTAATCTTGGCCATCACAGCTATATAAATTCTTCCCCAAAGGATTTTTCCATAAACCCTGCGGCCGATGGAAGGCTAAATTCACAGTTAACTACCTTCCTCCTGAGCCAGGACCCTGTGACCTCCCAGTCATGTCCTCGTTCTCCATAAAACAGAAGGGAATGAATGTCCAGACCCATGAACAAGGATAAGCAGACAGAAGACAGAAGCGTGCTCTGTTTAATCTCCTACCAAGATAATCCATCACTCAAGGGTTTCAGCTCCTTTGGAATGGAGCAGTCTGTCCACTTTCTAGCCCTAGGGCCCAAGAGGATTGGAAAATATTTCTCCTCTAATTTTCTTTCAACTGAGATGAGCCAGGGTGCGAAGGTTGACAGTTTGGAGACTGGAGACAAAGCTTTTTCCCCCAGTCAGCCATGTTTTTTGAGCTTCTCTTGACTCTTTAAAGCCATTTGACTACAGCAGGCTAGCCTTCAGGTCCGCGCACAGGACTAGCTGGGGTTCAGAATTTTTCCGAAGAAAGGGTAGCTATGTGGATTTCAAGTCTTAAGTTTTAATTGATCTGTTTTTATTTTTGACTTATTACCCATACAACTACAGCTAATCAATATATTATTTTATGAATATGAAAATAAATGCTAGAATAAAACAAATGATTCCATGCATAACTAGCCAAAGAAACTGGACCGCTTACACAAAGTGTTAAAACATTAATTGCTAAATAGGTTTAAAGGTAAATTTCATACTCCCATGTCAGTCTATTGAGATGAAACAAACACGCATTCTTTAAATGAGAAAGACATTCTAAGAAGCTCATTACTTCAGACATTCAGTAATCCAAAGTAATCCTGGAATCTGCAATCGGCAAAGTGTTTTGGTAAATTCTGGTAGAATGTTTGGTAGAAAACACAAAGATGAAACAACCAGAAGCCCTACCCTTGAAAAGAATATAGTCTTATTTGGAAAATACGAGTAACAATAAGTAATTATAAGGTAGAAAAAGGTGATAAAAGAAATGAAATCTTTCAACTACCCTCACCACTTACAGAATGAAATCAAGACTCCGCAACTCATCACACAAAATCCTTTATGATTTGGCTTCTGGCTCCAGTGCTGCTCTCAGGGCCTGACCCCTCCCTACATGTTCCAATTCTTTGGCCAAAAAGAACTAGAACCACTGTGCTTCTGCTCATAACTTTTCCCTTCATCTGGAATTTTTTCCCCACTTTCCTCTTCATCTAATCAACTCTTCTGACTTCAAAATTCCTCGTAGGCATCTCTCTTGAAGACTGTCCCATGATCACTCTCTTCTGGGCTACCACCAGTGAAGCACTTTGTCACTGCCCTGGTCACACCCTACAGTAAACACTGTTTCATTTCTCTTCCCAACCAAGTCTTTGAGCACCTAACACAAACTCGGAGCAGAGAATGAACAACTTAGAGAGTAAGGAGATTAAGAGAGGTTTAAGTTGTACCTAAAAAAGGTAGCATCTGCACACTCAGAGGTCCAAAAAGTACACCCTGCCCAGATGGGGAAAATAGGGGTAAAGGGAAAGTCGTGAACAAGAGAGGTGCAAGTACAGGCGAGACCGTGTACTTTCCCGGGGCAATGAGCTGTGTGCTTTGTGTTCTTAATGTGCCATTTAATCACCATAACAGCAAATAGCAAATACTACATCTGGGGCACAGTCCTCACCCAGAGGAGTAAAGGGAGTGTAGATGGAAACGGCAAGGTGGGGGTGTAGTCTGAAAAGGTCTACAGTCCCCAGGGAGCACTTGAAACTATCCAGCTGGCAGAGTGACAAGGACTTCTTTATCCTAAGCACCCTGCAATGTGTAGGGCAATCTGTCACACTGAAGGATTGTCCCGTTGAAATGTCATTATGGATCATTTGAACCTTCTCAGAGGTCTCGAAAGGCAGGCTCAGCGTCTGGGACGTTATTTGGTAGCTAACAGGGAGGGAGGGAGGATTTTACAGCAGGCACAAGAATGAGGCTCTCAGCTCCTACATCTCTCCATGAACCTCTGGTCTTGCCAAGGGGGTAACCCAAGTAGAAATGGCCATGAACATGGAATCACTCTCTAATCCTTCTCTAGTAGCTGGAGATCAGGAGCCCTAGCCAAGAACTCCTTGGGAAATTTGCACCGTGATGCTTACCCCATCCCAGGGTGCTGTGTGAACAAACGGAAACCCCCTAAGAATGGTTATTAAGCCCCTCAAGCTTTTCAGAAAGATGAAGCTTGATTTCAAGAGGAAAAGAAATAAGCGTTTGAGTTGAGATTGAAATTGCAAGTTTTTATTGCTTTTGGAAAAGACTTCAAACGAGCAAGTTCTCAAAAATGAGCACATCATCAAATGGACATTAGAGGTTAAACCCAGGTCCAGAGGTGTCACAACAATAACGGTTTAATTGTTCTACAGGTCCCGAGTGGCCCTGCCAGGAGATACAGTCCTTAGGCTTCAAGTGCAAAGTGAATAATATATCCAAAGGCCCCGATGTAGGAAGAGCAGGGCCTGCGTGGTGTTTCTGAGTAATTACAGACCGTGTTTTGTTTGGAGGTGTAATTCTGAACGCCTCAAGTCTGAACAGTTAACAGTGGAAACTTCAAAAGTAATGGCTGTGTTCTTCTAACTTATGACTCCGAAAATGGGGCTGAACATGAGAATCGGGAGAATAATTTAGTAATTTGACCATTTTGGTGGACAAATTTATGCCTCTGAGTGGCCCTGATGGCCCATTTTCAGTGACGCTGTGAGGTAATATAAACCTCACACATCTGCACGCTAAAGATATAAAATATCCCACCTGGGGGAAGGCAAATGGCAGGCACTCCGTTCCAGGATTTTATACCGCAGGCTGCATTTTGCATTTTACATTTGCCCAAATGAGGAGACTCTGTTTTCAACTCTTTTTTTCTTTGGTTCTTTGCATCACCTGCGGATCCGTATTTATTTATCCGGCTTTGGAAGGGCACTCTGAAATAAAAATCGTAAATGTCCTCCTATCCCCACCTGAATCCCGGTAACAACAGCTGGCTCAGCCAGCTGCAAAATGCCATGTGCTAATGACTTGGGTTCAGGTGACCCGGGAGAGGATTAGAGGTGTGAATCGCCGCAGTTTAGAAATCAGATTTCCTTTTTATGCCTCTACTTGTATTTGCAGATGGTAAGAGGAACGAATCTGTGGGCTTCTCAGCATGACGCTCTAAGGACCTTTCTTCATTCAGAAGGCCAGGCTCAGACAGTGGCCAATCGAAAGAGAAAGGAAGCTGGTTTTGATGGGATTGTTTCGTTACATTAAAATTAAGGCTGCCAGAAAAACACAGTTCCATTTGCCTCTCAGACACCCAAAGAGTGCTTTAGTATTAAGTATGCCCCGTGCCGTGTTTGTCCAAGTATTACCTGGAATATACTTATACTTACAAACTATTTGCTGTGTATCTGAGATTCAAAGGTGGGTGACCTGCATCTTTGTTTGCTAAATCTGGTGACCCTAATTAAGATGAAAAATTGATGGACATATCCATCCAATTCCCAAATTCCAGTACGTCAATAGGGAACACTGGTGCCATTATTCAGCACCACAAAAGCATGACATTTTTTTACGTTTATATTTAGCTTCGCGGGAAATTTGGGTATTTATATTTCAACATGGGCGTCCTAATCCATCTTCTAGGAAATCCCTGAAACCGGTCACCAGGCCTCTGAAAGAACTGATGTTGTCTGGCTTCCTCCACGTTCACCTCTTTCCCCCGTCCAATTATCCCAGCAGGAAACAAGCTCCTTCTACAACTAATGGAAGACAGAAATCTAAGCAGGAAGACGCCCGTTCCCCCAGCCTTTCCAGGATTTATGACCGAATTAAGTTTTTGTGAAGTCTTAAATTGGAATTTTTTTCCTACTGCAGTCTAAACGCAAAGCCTGGGTAGAGTGGATAGATTGTGTGTAGTTTGAGATCAGCCAAGAAACACACACCAACAATTGCCAGTATGAATTTGGGGGGGAATCAAAGATAAGCTATAGGTACACTGGAATTTCAATAGCTTGTGAAAATGAAGTATGGGCTTTAGTCTCCAGTGGTGTAGCAACCAGCCCTGGGCTCCTAAAAAGAGCAGAGGTAAATATTCCATCACCCACGAGAAACCCATGTGTCTCCTGTCTTAACTATGGGCTAGTTGGTTATGAAGAGTATCTCGAGATGATATGTGTAAACATCGCCAAGCACAGCTTGTAAACACTCTCCTGAAAATCCCGAAGACACAAAGATTGAGCTGACACTGTTTTCATGAAACAAAGGGCAGAGACACTGGGAAAACTGTACCGTCACACACTTGGCCGCTCAGGCTTGGCAAGCCACAGCACAGGCAGCGCAGAAGCGGAGTGGACTGTCTGGATCGCTCAGACTCGGCCTGAGTTGCGCCCAGCCAGGGAGACCCGGTAAGATCCGCGATGCAGTGTCAACACTGCACACCAACCCTATCTCCTGAGATGTGGCAGCCACAAGCTACCCTCGTGGCATTTGAGGGATTTTCCCAGATGACAGCCTAGAGATTTCAAAGCACAGTTATTGGATGTTCCAGACTAAGATTCTAAGAGCTTTGCAAAGTGGCAGGCTGTGCCAGAGACATGAACACCCAAAGTGAGCGTGTAGGGTAAGTCCTGTGACCTAATGGGATGAATGTACCCAAAAGATGTAGAGACGAGAACGTGACCCCGTAACCTTGACCATCACTGTATTTGGCAAGGATGTGGCTGGGAAAAACTATGACCTCCAAAAGCATAAAAACAGTATGTTTGTATGAAATTCTAATCACTCAGATACAGGGGTCCGGCAGAAATAATGCTATAATTTTATAATAACAGAGTTGTAGGCCAGTGCCTGTGGTTCAAAGGAGTAGGGCGCTGGCCCCATATACCAGAGGTGGCAGGTTCAAACCTAGCCCCGGCCAAAAAATGCAAAAAAAAAAAGAAGAGTTGTGATAGAGTTAAATGGAGGGACCCGACCAAATAGAATGTGCCCACCCCCATCCTTCTGATGGATGTCCCACCTAGGAAAGGTGAATGGGCCAAACCCCACCCTTCTGACCCTTAAAGCCCCATCCACCTTAACCCGCCCACTGACTTCCTTCTCCAGCTCAGCTCAACCGCACCCTGGTGGAATTAAAGGCTGATGTTACCCACATAGGACCTCGACTTCATTTCCTTCTGTTCACATTTCAGAATAATCTTTTATTTTTTTGTCTTTGACCTCTCAACTTGTATACATTACCAGCTCTGAAAGGGGGGCCTTATTTGTGCTCTGATTTGTAATTTGCATTTCGTGCATGTAACATAACAGTATCACACACAAACCCCAAACCCATAACCCTGTGTGTGCTTCAGTTCAATTAGATCCAATTTAAAAAGAGTTTTAAAAGGCTTAGATGAGTTAGTTAGTGTAGAAATTACCATGGTTTTCTTAGCTCTCCCACAAAACATAAGGGATTCTCATCTTGTTTACTCCTTTTGTTTGAAAAAATTAAAATATTTTCCATTAAGGATTTTAGACAAAAATGTAAAATGAATTGAAAAGAATTCAGTCAGAAAGAGTCAACCTATGCATCAGATTAAGAAGAGTTTGCTAATCTTAGCTCTGAACGGAGAAAATAGGGATAAAAATCAGTCCCCAAGATGAAACCTCAGGATTTAACAGCAGGAGAGTTCTGCTGATTTTCAACATTCCTCCCAGCAGAGAAGGCAAAATGGGAAGGCTGAGATAAAGAGGTACAAAACTGTGACTCTCTTTTAACTTAAAAACAAAACTTTAAGGACAATCCAAACTATTATCAGAAATGATGGCAGATTACAATGTCAGTATGCTGGGAATGTGATAAGCGACCAAACAACAGCCCCCAAGTAGCCTAACATAGTAGCAAAATGCACAGCCTCCTTTGGATGGAAACAGTAAGAGTTGGGTTTCAAGGTAGGGCTTTATTTAGAAGAACCTATAATTAACTAGACATCCACTAGTCTTTCACCACCGGATGCACAAACAATGAAATAAGGATTTTGGAGGGAGCTTGGTAGGGTGTTGAACCAGATTGGACTTAATCCCATGGGGAGAGGACTAGGTGAAGTTCACAGATGCTGGGACTGAGCCCAGGGGTTTGGGGAAAGACATTCAAGGAATGCAAAGGCCTGAAGTAAGTCACTTTCCGCCACCTGAATCCCAGACGCAGCAGAGACCTGTAGGGCTTGCTCTCAGCACTCAGCTCCTATTCGATCATATAACCTATTCCATCTCCACCTGTCTCCACCTGCGAGCCTCCGGACAGAAAACAGGGAGCGTCTGCAGGCAGTGAAAATAAGTGGCGGAGACCACAAGGAGAATGGCCGGGGTAGCAAAATGTTACTGTGATTCAGAGAACTGCTACAACTCAGCCTGGCTGCACCGTTTGTGAGTAATGTGACTCCACGACCCATGTGCCAATGAGGACTTTACAAGCCTCCAGCATTATTTTTCTTCCCCCAGGATGTTGCTGTATTGAGACATCAATGTTGCTGTAGGGACCCATCCAGCCATCCTTATTTACCAGTTGTATAAATATTCATGAAGCACTTTACCGTAATCCTTTTAGGCTCCCACGCGAAGTGGGGGTGGGACAATTAAACCATCCCTCCAGTCCCCTTCCCTAGAAAATGCTGTAATGTGCCTCCGTGAATAACCTGTACGCTTGGTAGCTGAATTTCTCACCCACGATGTTTATAGCTTGGCTCTAAAAGGAAATGCTGCCTCCCACTTACGATCAAGATTTAATATTGAGTGGTAAAAACAGCTCGGGCTTCATGCAGAAAACATATCAATAAGCCCCCGCCTCTCAGGACCTACAACGATTCATTTTCTGGTTCTGTTGTCTGTAAGGGAGAACTGCCTGTCTGACGTTTCTCCTGGTAGCCACACAAATGAACTTTTAATCAAATACAAGTCTAGATAGTCACTTACCATAAATTTGCCAGGCCACGGAATGGTCTTAACCTTGCATCTGTAAAGGCGACCGTATCTGTAACAACTTACTCTCCTAAGGAATTTTGCGTCCATCAACCCAATTTTCATCAGCAAGGCTTGTGAAACTGACAAGCATTCTAAATCTACAAATGAGCTGTTTGCTGATCTATTTTTTTCCCCCTAATGTCTGCAACGTTCTTTCCAGCACTGGATACTTATTTGGATATTTAGTTTTTCATTCCCATTCACATGGTTTTGTTTAGCTGGTTTGTTGCACAAGGGGCAGGGATGGTGGGTCACTTTCTCTCCTTTTTCCCTCCCTTTTTTTTTTCAGAATTGCTTTCAGGGACTACAGGGACTCTTTCCCGAGTTTATTGATTTGGCGGTATGTATTCATGATTGCCAATTGCGTCTGGCACTTACGTTTTTGTAGCACAAAAATAGGATTTTCTCTCCTGCAGGCTGTGTTTTGCCTCTATTTCAACAAACAACATGTCTGCTTCGGCATTAAGGAGAATGGAATACATGGAAACGATTTTCACTCTGTAACTGGGTGACTTTAAATGGGGACCCTTCACATTCATTTTGTACTCCATTTCTGTGCTTCCGGAATAAAGCCTTCCAAGGAGTTCAGCAAAGACGTGTCAGCTGCCATCGTTACTTAACTTAATTCTGAACCTTGTGAAAATTTCCCTTCAAAAAGCAAAAAATAAATAAAACTAAAGTTCTCACTTCTCAGCAGGGAGACAGACAAAACCAGAAGATGTT
>NW_003852414.1:13312489-13323633 GCF_000181295.1 Otolemur garnettii | reverse complement strand
TTCCCTGCGGCCTCTAGCTATCCACCCATAAAGCTTCCGAGAAATGAATTCACACCTCTGGGACCTAAGACAAAGATGGCTTCCCTTTCTGAAGATTTCCTCTTTGAAAAAATACTTCTTAATCGGAAAGAACGAATCTCTCATGGAAGAATCTCAGGTAATCCCCATGAGTAGAAAAGAAAGATATTGGGGGCAGAGAGAAGCTTCCCCATGCCTTCCCGATCATGCCGGATTTAATACTTCTTTGATTTGTCCTCTGCCTCCTGTAAAAAAATGGATTTGTGGTATCTTCTAAAAACACACAATTTCACATAATAAATGAAGAATTTCAGGGTGAAGGAACATATAACAGCAGAAGGTAAAATGAGTCAGGGATGGTGTCAGCAGACAAAACACACATGAAGGGCGCTGCCTGTGGCTCAGTGGGTAGGGCACCAGCCCCATATACCAGGGGTGACAGGTTCAAACCCTGCCTCAGCCAGCTAAAACAGCAGTGGCAACTGCAATACAAATAGCCAGGCGCTGTGGCAGGCACCTGTAGTCCCAGCAACTCGGGAGGCTGAGGCAAGAGAATCGCCCTAGCCCAAGAGCTGGAGGTTGCTGTGAGCTGTGACACCACAGCACTCTACTGAGGCAACAAAGTCAGACTCTGTCTCAAAAAAAAAAAAAAAAACACACACATGAAAGAACAAATTGCCTGACTGCTGTCACTGGCCCTCAAATTTACCTCCAGCCATCCCAAAGACAAAAGAAAAAAGGAAAAAAAGGTATATAATTAGTTACAGATCTGCAGGATTCATAAAGTCGAGAACACTTGCTCAGAAGAAAGTACATTCAGGAGTAACCCCCTGGCCTCTGTGTGGAGTTAGAGTAAGAATAAAACTTTTAAGTCCACACACAAAGTGACAGGAGACTATCCCCAGCACAATAGCCCCAAACTAGAAACCACCCAAATGTCCGCTGGAGGAATTAACACTACGTGGGCTTTACATTGAATAGGCTCCTGGTCGGCAATCAAATGGAATGAAATACTGACGCGTCCCGCAGCACCAGTGACCTTAGAAATCGTTATGCTGCGTTAAAGACAAGCACGAAAGCACA
The DNA here is from genome assembly GCF_000181295.1 of Otolemur garnettii. NCBI lineage: Eukaryota > Metazoa > Chordata > Mammalia > Primates > Galagidae > Otolemur > Otolemur garnettii. Next base: position 13,322,532 of record NW_003852414.1, on the reverse strand, counting down.
CAGACTGCGTGATTCCATCTGTATGAAATTCTTGAGAACGCAAACTAATCCATAGTGACAGAAAACAGATTAGTGTCTTCCTGGGGACAGACACCGCCAAGGGCCATGAGGATGTTTTTGCGGGTGACAGAAATAGTCTGGTTTTAGATGATGGCAAGGATTTCGTGGAGGCGCGCATCTGTCCGGACCCATTAAACTGTGCACGCTACATGTTTCAGGAAAAACTTCTGGCGATGTTATTTGTAATAGCCCCGAACTAGAAACGACCCAAATTTCCATCAGCAAGTGATGGAAATACACAAGTGAATGAATTAACAAGTGGCAACGTTTCCATATAATGGAACACTCAGCACCAAAAAGGAATGAGGTGTACTACGCCAGGATGATTCCAGAAATGATTAGTTCCTGTTCCTTAGAATTTTATCCATAGAGGCAGAAAATCTATCAATATTTACCTGAGAATAATGAGGCTGCTGAGGTTAATGGAGAGATTCTAAAAGGGTAAGAGGAAACTTTGGGGGGTTATTAGTATCCTTATAAGTTCATTATCTTTATTATGATGACAGGTTCATGGGTATAGACATATGCCTAGACTTATCCTATCATACACTTGAAATATATGTAATTTATTGTATATTAACTATATCCCAATAAAGCTGTTTAAAAATAAAATCCATCTTCTATGCGTAATTCTAAGCCTGCATGAATCTCATTATATGACAGTGACCTTCTTGCGTCTGACTCCACCATCGACCACAAGCTCTGACAGAGAACGAGCCAAGTCAGCTCAGGTGAACCCTCTCAGGGCACGGCCTGGTTCATGTACCATCCTCTGTAAGTCCCTGTGATGCCTGGTAGTCATGGCGACCCTTTCTGGTGTCTATTTGTCAGGCACTATGCTAAGTACTTTTCAGGGGTTCGCTCTTTCAGCCTCACAACAGTTCTTTAAGCTCTGTTCTTACCCCGTTTTACAGGTGAAGAAACCCAAGCATCTGCTCCAAGGCTTTAGCTCTCTTTAATGTCAACTTGAGCTTACCTTTTTGAAAATGATATGCTCAACATCAATGAGAATCTTCAGATATCTAAAGCCAAGACTTTAGAGCCTCAGGTGTGAGGGATGACACAGATTCTAGGGAATGAAGATGATGAGTCCAAAAGGCCAAATGAATAAGACTGAACCTGGAATTAGAATATTCCAGTGTTAGGATGGAAGAGATGACTCATGTCTGTAATGCTGGGAGGCTGAGGAGGGTGGATCCCCTGAGCTCAGGAGTTCAAGACCAGCCTAAGCAAGAGCAAGGCCCTGTCTCTCTTAAAAATAGAAAAACCAGCCAGGTGTTGTGGTGGGCATCAGTAGTCCCAGCTACTTGGGAAGCTGAGGCAAGAGAATCATTTGAGCCCAAGAGTTTGAGGTTGCTATGGGCTATCATGACACCACAGCACTCTACCCAGGGCTACAGGGTGAGACTCTGTCTCAAAAAAGGAAGGAAAGGGGAAGGGGAAGAGAAGAGAAAAGAAGGGAAGAGAAAAGCAGAGAAGAGAAGAGAAAGAAAATTGGAAATTCAGTGTTATACGCCCATACTGCCACCTGGGAGTTATTGCAAAGATCGAGTGAGAAAATGGACAGAATCTCCATGAAAACTGGTCATCATCCTAATTATACTCCAAGGATAAATCCACTTGTGTTACTAGATAAAGAGGGTCCAGCCACCTGTCACTGTCAGCCAATACACAGAGATGGGCATCCGTCCACCAAACTTTGCCAGAAGGCCGGGATTCTGGAGAACAGAGTAGCCTCTCAAAAACTGTTCCTCCATTTCTAACATTACTGTTTTATGCATGTTAGTTCAAAGACCATGTTAGCCCTTGTCTTAAACAATAATCCACAGAACCCATGACCCATCGCAAACAATCATCAGTATAACTCATGACTCAAAACAATATTTCAGTTCAAAAGTTAATCTCCTCAATCAATCTGCCTAAACTACTCAAGGTAGGGAACTTCAGGGTGGGAGCTAAATTTACAAACAGTACAAATGGGAGACAGGGGTGAAGGTCAGGCAGGACCTAAATGGCCCAGACCAGCTGTGTCCAGTCTGCCCCAGCCTGACAGACTCTACCTTGTGCTTTCACGTGGATTTCAAGCATCCATTTATCAGAAGAGGCTCATTTGATACCTATCTCTAATTTCAGCACATTTCCTCTTAATTATGAGGACAAATTCAGATTTCACAAGCCAATGGGCAGCACAGGAAAACAAGAGCCACCTCTTGTCATAGCCACAGTTGCATTGTTGCTGCATGTGGCCTACTGGTTCTTCTTTCAGAGTACTCATGATTTGTTCACTTTACAGGCATGAACATTTCTTTCTTTTTTTTGAGACAGAGTCTCACTCTGTCACCCTGGGTAGAGTGCTGCGGTGTCATAGCTCTCAGCAACCTCAAACTCTTGGACCCAAGTGATCCTCTTGCCTCAGTCTCCCAAGTAGTTGGAACTACTGGTGCCTGGCACAACACCCAGCTAGTTTTTCTGTTTTTAGCAGAGACGGGGTTCTTTGTGCTCAGGCTGATCTTGAGCAATCCACTTGCCTCAGCCTCCCAGAGTGCTAGGATTACAGGCATGAACCACCACACCAGGCCTTAAGCATGAAAATTTCATAGAATGGGCACCTTACTTCTGTTAATTTCTGTGGCCTCTATTATTCTGTTTGGTTCTTTTGTTATTAAATGTTTAATTGTAAAGATATTGTTATTATTTTGTGCCAGTCTATTTGGACTGCTTTTTAAAAATTAGCCTAAGTCAGAAACAACAGAAATTTGTTCCCTATATTTCTGGAGGCTAGGAAGTCCAAGATCAAGGCACCGGCAGATTCAGAATTTGGTGAGGGCCTATTTCTTTGTTCGTAGATGGTGACTTCTGAGTCTGTCTTCACAGGGTGAAAGAGAAAAAGCAGTACTCTATTAGGTCTATACCCAGAAGACCAAAAATCAAATTACAACGAAGATATTTGTATCAGAATGTCTATTGGAGCCCAATTCATAATTGCTATGTCATGGAAGAAGCCCAAATGCCCATCGACCCACGAATGGATCAATAAATTGTGGTACATGTACACCATGGAATACTATGCAGCCCTAAAGAAAGATGGAGACTTTACCTCCTTCATGTTTACATGGATGGAATTGGAAAATGTTCTTCTTAGCAAAGTATCTCAAGAATGGAAGAGAAAGTATCCAATGTACACAGCCCTATTCTGAAACTAATTCATAGCTTTTATGGAAATGTCATAACCTAATTGTAGCCTGAGAATATGGGAAGGGGGTGGGAGAGGGGAGGTAAGGGGGATGGATGGGGGGAGGAAGGGTGATTGGTGGGGTCACCTCTATGATGTATCTTACAAGGGTACAAGTGAATCTTTCTAAAAGCAGAGTATGAATGTCTTAACTCAATAACTAAGAAAATGGCATGAAGGTTATGTTAACCAGTTTGATGAGAGTATTTCAAAATGTATATGAAAACAGCACACTGTACCCCATGATGGCATTAATGTACACAGTTATGCTATAAGAAATTAAAAAAAAAAAGAAAGAAAGAAAAAGCAGCACTCTGGGACCTCCTTTATAAGAACACTAATCCCATTTTTGAGGGGTCTTTATTGCAGACCACAGTAATACTGCTGCACTTTTTGTGGGTGTCATCCTAGCATCCCACATGCTGTGTCTTACTTACTACACAGTCATCTGCACCAGAGCTGGAAGACACCCTATTGTAGAAGCATCACAAAAGGACCCTGCCTCCTATACTGTAATTGCCAGGGCCAACTGTCATGTTATTCAGTGCTGTGGCAGTATAAATGGGGATTGAGTTGGGGGCCCAAGGATGCTTTACAAGTTTTTTCACTGAAATTAATAATTAATGATTATTTAGTTGGCTTTTAAACTTTACTGAGTTTTCTTTTTTTTTTTTCCAGGAAAAATAAACCCTGAAAAACAAGGGCAAGGTTATAAATAAATATAAGAAATCAAAATTATGGTCTTTAATTTATAAAGTCTCACACTGTGGCACTGGGTAGAGGGCTGTGACATCATTACAGCTCACAGCAACCTCAAACTCCCGGGCTCAAGTGATCCTCTTGCCTCAGCCTCCCAACTAGCTGTGACTGCAGGCATCTGCCATAATACCTGGCTAATTTTACTAATTTTTAGTAAAGAGGGGGGTCTCACTCTTGCTCAGGCTGGTCTTGAACTCTATAGCTCAAGAGATCCTCCTGCTTCAGCCCCCCAGAGTGCTTGGATTACAGGCATGAGCCACCATGCCCAGCTCTTTGGATTAATTTGAAAGGTATTTACCACAGCTAAAATAAATAGTAAGAGGGACAAATGTCTTCACCTTGACAGACTTCTGCTCAAAAGGAGAAAACCCCCAAAACCCAAGGCAGATTTGACTATGAGAAAAGTAATGAATCAGGTAAACTGAGTCTCAATTTTTCATCTCTACATCTATTACCCCTTCCATTCTCTCAGAAATCTTCCCCACCTTTGAGGAATTTTTAATATGTATAAAATTCATATTAAAGTATTAGTGACAAATGCAGGCATATCTTGGTCTAAATGGCAGAAATTCTTTAAACTGTTATTCCTAATGGTTTCAGAAAAAAACTCCCCACTATCATAAAAATGATTTATTTTTATTTGGATGGTTAAACACATCCTTGCTAAGACTTCAAAATATTTGCTACCTTAAGAAACATGGAGAAGCTTTAGTCTGTTACCATTGAAATTCTTGGTCATCAAAGCACACACACGGCTGAGTGGCTGGAAATATGATTTATCCCAAGGTGAACACACATGGCTGTCCGTCACATTGAGTAACATCAAAAAAGAATGGTTTGGATTACTGGCATCAGAAGAGACAGCCAAAGGACCATCGATTGTTAACCTTTGCTGTGGACCATGCCTTTTATCCACGCTGCTCATTCGACAAGTTTCAACAGCTTAAATTCTGCACAACCAAGTCGTGCTGTGTAATTGTATTATTTTCTAGTTCCTTCACCTGTAATACTGAATACATTCTCCCTGAATAGATGAAAACGCTCTGTGGGTATAAAAGACATATTCACTTTTTAAAATACAAGAACAGAGGTGCAATAGGTAATCAAGAAGTCGTTGGCAAGCGCTTGATTGACAGATTGATTTCTTCCCCCTTCAGTAGATAACCTTGTAACTTATCACCTAAAGTAGGGCAACTTTGAGAGTGAAAGGACACAATCAAATAATCTTTCTAAAGTAATTTTTGTTGATCAATAAACATTTATACTGGTGGGACTATAATAAAATAGCTTTATTTTTTTCAAAAAACAACTATGTACATTATAAAAATTTTTTTAATTTCTTCCATATAGGTTTGGCACCTGTGGCTCAAGCAGCTAGGGTGCTGGCCACCTACACCAGAGCAGGTGGGTTGGAATCCAGCCCAGGCCTGCCAAACAACAGTGATAACTACAGCCCAGAAATGGCCAGGCATTGTGGTGGGCTCCTGTGGTCCTAGCTACTTGGGAGGCTGAGGCAAGAGAATCGCTTAAGCCCAAGATGGAGGTTACTGTGAGCTGTGACGCCAAGGCACTCTACCCAGGGTGACAGCTTGAGACTCTGTCTCCAAAAAAAAATTTTCTTCCATAGGATTCTCTGAATGTTTAAAAATAAGCTTTTTTTAAAGTCCTTTTATCAGTGTCATCAATGTATGTGTCAATTTTCTTTCTGGTAATTTTCTTATGAATGTATTTTCTATGGTCTTTTTATTTTGTTTATAAGATTTCCTGCAACTTGTTCAAAGTTTCATTTTATGCTTACTAAATATGAAATTGTTTACACTTCAACTGACTCTGCTCTGTAGGAGCTAAAGTGCTTTCTAAAGTACAGAGGAAATTCAAATAAATAGAAGATATTCTCATTCCTACTTTTTATATAGGAGTGTATAAATACTTAATCCCTGAGATTCTTATAAGTATTGACTTATACCCGCTGATAAGCACATTTATTCACATTTTTTACAAGTTGTCAAATGAATTGCCTCTATTTACTGATTCTTTTGAATATTTTGCTGAGTTTAGATACTGTATAATCTTAAGCCTTTCAATTTAATTTCATTCTTATAGAGAATATAAATTTATCCAATTAAAAATAAAAGCTATATTCAAAGAGGCTTGCTATAAATCAAGATATTCCAAAGAACAATTCTAGAACTTTAAAACTGGTAACTACTTCAGTTCTTATCTTTTATGTTGCTTTTACAGGGATAAATTTTAATGCCTTTCTCTTTGCCAGTTTTCTTTTTAATAATTAGAATCAGCTAACATTCTCAAAAATCAAGTTATTTGGTGTGCTATTCATGAAGTACTTTGATTAAAGACTTCTAACTAATTCTAAGAGCATGCACATTGAGGATTACAATGGCTCCTTGATGAACTTAACTTCTCATTGTTACGAAGCATCTCTGAATCTCTGACGATGCAGGCTTTCTTGAAGTCTATCTTGTCTGACATTAATTTAGTCACATTGGTATTCTTAAGCTTATTCTTGTATGGTATATCTTTTTTCATTGTTTTATTTTCAACTGGTGCATCTCCTTGTATTTAAAGTAAACTTCATACCGTGTTTCCCTGAAAATAAGACACTGTCTTATATTTATTTTTTCTCAAGAGGACACACTAGGAGTTATTTTCAGGGGATGTCTTATTTTTATTAAGTATAATGCAACAATCTATGTTTATTCAAATACAGTTAAGTCATCTTCTGGAACCCGACGGGGAGCCGACTGGCACTAGTGGGCATGAACTCCTTTCCCCTAGCCATTCGCACGTGCGCAATAGGATGCCTGCGACCACGGTTACCACACGCACACCCACGCAAGTGCCACTGGCTCGGAGAAAAGAGCTGTGGCAGATAAAAGGTATTCCAGTCTTCCTTATCGCTCCACACCGAAATGCATGGGGTGGCTATGCAGATACATGGCACAGCCACGCCCATCACTAGGTCTTATTATTGGGGTAGGGCTTATATTGAACAAATGCATAGAAATCCTGCTAGGGCTTATTTTAGCGGTAGGTCTTATTTTGGGGGAAACACAGTAGTTGATCTTACTTTTCACCTTGTCTGACAATGTCTACCTAATATAGTGTTTGCTCTATTTTCATTTAATGTAATTATCAATACAGTTAAATTTAAGTCTACCAGACGGCTATCATTTTCGATTTGTCACAGACTCTCCCTTCAATCTGCCTTGCTTTATATTAAGGTATTCCTTAGTAATCCATTTGAAAGTATCTACTGATATTTTAGTTATACACCTTTATGTTAATAGTGCCACTTGGGATTATATTATATATTCTATGCATATAATTAGCATAGCCTGTTTAAGTTAATATTACACCATTTAATGTAAAATATAAGTATCTTAATATGTTATACTCTCAGGCCATTTGCCCCTCTTCCTTTGCTAGTTTTGTCTTGTATTTTCAGTTGCACTGTGATTAGTTATCCTGGCTCATAAGACGTGGTTGTTCGATTTCTAGAAATTTTGCAATCTGATTGGCATAACATTGGTAACGTGGTATTGGTAAAAGCAAGGGTATTTTGTGGTTACCTGGTTGGAGCTGGAACACAGTCTACTTAGTAAATATCTCAAGAATGGAAAAAAAAAAGTATCCAATGTACTCAATACTACAGAGGATTAAACATCATACTTAACTACAACAGCCACCAATATCATAACTCATCTGAGGAATTACCGAGAACAAAAGATTCTCTGCTTATCACTTGTGCCCTTTCATTTCTTTGTATAACACAAAGAAGAGCCACCCAGAGAGAATGACTATCGAAACAGACAAATGCAGTTTTCTCCCTAACCCTACGCAAGTCAATTTTTAAAGACAGAAAGGGGGAAATATAGAGGATTAAACATCATACTTACTACAACAGCCACCAATACCATAACTCATCTGAGGAATTACTGAGAATAAGACATTCTCCTGGCAAGCCTAGAAATCTCTCATGATTTGGAAGGGAAGCCACTCAGTAATCCTGGAGGAGCAAAGTTCAATCCTGTAGTAGTGACGCTATTGTTAAACATTAAGCATTTTATGGTAGTTCTTTGAAGGATTGGTAGAGAAAACTTGCATGTAGTCTTTTTGGAGATCATTTCCCTTGCCACCCTTGAGTATCATTTCCTTGAGTACATACTCTTTGGCACCTGTGAGATCATGTCCCCAAGCACACAGCCCCTGCATGTCTTTGCTTAGTAATCTTTCTGCCCATTATGTATCTTCTCAATACAAGGACTCTGCGAGAAGTGCTCAGGGCTATCCTGCACCTATGGTTAGCCTCACCTCTTGCAGCGTGTACTGTCAATCTGTGTCTCACGTGATCATTTACACAGTCACGACACAAAACTATTATGAAACCAATATAGAAACACTTACGCATTCATAGGAATGATAAAATACAAAGATAGTACAAAAAGAAAGAGAGAGAGAAGGGGAGGGAGGGGAACGGAGAGGGCAAGTGGAGGGAGGATATTTGGGGGAATCTCACCTAACGTACACAATGCAAGGGTACATTTCAAAACAACTAAGAGTATATTATACCTGTGGTACCACAGAAATAAGTACATGAGGTGATGGTTATGTTAGTTAGATTTAAACATTCTACATTATGTATCCAATTATCACATTGTACCCCATAAATGTATACAGTTATGATTTAATAAAAATTAAGTTTAAGAAAGAGTATTTACATCATGCAATTTGGCAAGTGCTATAAATTAGGGTTTTTCTAAGAGGGAGTTATTAAATATTTATCAACACATCACTATTTTACTTTCGTTTGTCAAGCCCACAAAACAATTTTAATTTTGCTTAGTTTTTTAAAAGAAATTAAGAAAAGGAAAAAGCTTCCTCATCTCTTCATATATTATGTCCATGTTCTCCTTTAAAGCCTTACGTATATTTGCAATAGCATTTTTAAATGTTTATGTGCTGATTATAATATCTAGGTCATCTCCGGGTCTGTCTTAATGACCACTTTTCTCTTGACTGTGAGTTATATTTTCCTATTTCTTGACTCTCTCGTAATTTCTGAACATATACTAAACCTTGTGAATGATATGTGGTGAAAAGTGAATCATGTTGTCTTTCTTTAAGTGATATTGAATTTTATTCTGGCAGACAGTTAATTACTGATTGATCTTTTTAACCTTGTCAAGTTTTATTTGATTCTTCGTTAGGGAAAGTCTATTTCAGTTTTGTCCTAGTCCTAAGGAATAGCCACACTCTAGAGGGTGATCATTACTGCAAAGTCATGAACAGAATAATTTAGAATGGCCATTTCATCTCCATGAAAAGTTGTGCTTCTCAGATCAACATGCAAACATAGATTCTGGGTGCATGTGATAACTTGTCATCTATGGGCACAGTGTCAAAATAACTACTAGCTCTTAAATAAGTAATGATACTTCTTTAGCAGACTTGTCTTTTATTTTCCTGTGGTCACTGATATCACCACCATAAATCATAGTTAGAGCATAAATATAAGTTACACACTCCTCAGTAACTTTTCTAAGAAAATAAAATTCAGTGTTTAAGCTTTCAGGAAATAGCTTTTATTTTTCCTTAAGTCATGGCTCTAGATGGTTCATTCCAAATTTTTTTCTTTAACAAAATATGGACTAAGACGACAACAGAACCTGGAAAGTGAAGGTCTAACCAATCTCCAGCCTTATTGTAAATGCAAATATTAATAGTAAGATTAATGAAAATAATTAAAAACGTTAATGCAACTATTAATTTCTTTTTAATTAGGATTAAAAGAATTAAGACAAAGGCTAACCTGGATAGGACTCCAGAACAACTAATACAAATCAGAATTATTCCAGGCAAACTAGGAATACTCAATATTAACAGAATTATTCAGTTCAATACTCAATACAAACCAGAATTATTCCAGACAAACTAGGAATACTCCATACTAGATGAGTACTCTAACTAGAAT
>NW_003852414.1:13298986-13310653 GCF_000181295.1 Otolemur garnettii | reverse complement strand
AAAGCATTTGGAAGGGCTTTCCCTGGGTCTACATAAAACTGGACTGACATGATCAAAATATCAAAGGGGGGCATCTGACTTCCTTTCCTCCCCTTAGCAGTGGTTCTCAACCTTCCTAATACTGTGGCCCTTTAATACAGTTCCTGTGGGTCCTGACCCAAAGGTTGAGAATCACTTAAGGCCTAGCAGACCCCGCCCAAATTATTTAAAACACAGTATCTGTCTCACAGGTAATTTACAAATCAATCTGTTTCCCCCATCTATTCATCCTCCCCAATAACCAGTTATTGCACCTGTACCCCACGGTCTCCCCCCGCCCCCCCGCCTTTAAAAAGGCATCTCTAAAGGTATCTGACCATCTTTGAGACATTGGGTAATCACTCTTGTGATTCTTCCCATGCACATGGTCTTTGGAAATCAACACTTCTCTTATTAATCTGCCTTAATTGTGAGTTGATCTTTCAGCAAATTTCTGGGGGAAAGGAGCAAGTTTCTCCTAACATTTGCATAACTTGTGCCATCACCCCCAAAGCTTTCTAATGAAAGCAACTCTTCTATTTTTTATTAAAAAGCCCAGTAGTCTTTTTCTCCATCTCTTTCACTTTATTTTGTGCTTACTTGGCATTTACAACTTACACTAATCTGTGTAGAGTTCATTATTTGTGCACTGGTGTTTGAGTAAAACACTGAGATGCTCATCAATTACAACTCCTTTTACTATAAGGAAGCTACCAGAAGTATCAGCCATCCCTTGAACTATGAACTTCGATCACCCCTAGGAACACATCAGGACTAGCCCCTGAACTTGAACCTGTGAATACTTCTGATCCTTGACCCCTGGCCTGCCTTCTAACCCAAGGGTAGTGATTATATCCTTGAAATTAGAGATGATGCCCATGAGGAGATGTGCCAGTTCTTACACTATGGCCTTCTAGGAATCAAACTACCACCTCAGTTTCTGGGCAGCACCTGCTTAAGCTCCCACCACCTCCACCTCCACCACCAGCCATGTGCTCACAAAGGCTTAGAAGATATCAGTCAAATGTAAGCCAACTCATCTCCCTTCTGCAAGGCCAAACACACACTAAAAAATATGTTCCAGAATTCACCTTTAAGGTCATAAAATCTTATGGCTCCATTTCTCAATTCCAGCTACATTTGTGTCCCAGTCCTGGGACTAAAAGAAGAAAGCCAAAAGCAGTGTCCCCCAAAATAAGCCCAGCCAATCAGCAGTGGGTTGTGACTATGTTGACAAGTTTTGCTCAGAAAACTTTCTTAATGAAATAGAAGACAATTGAAAACCCCAGAAAAATATGTCTGTCATAAGTATGAGTACTGTTTCCTAAAACACTGATGTAAGCTACAGTGTGTGTGCATTGAGGGGTGGGGTGTCTGAATTAAAAACTGGAGGCCGGGAGCAATAGCTCACACCTGTAATCCTAGCACGTGAGGAGGCCTGGGTGGGAGGATTGTTTGAGCCCAGGAATTTGAGACACCATCCCTACAAAAAATAAAAATATTGGCTGGGCATGGTGGGGTACACCTATACTCTGGCTACTCAGGAGGCTGAAACAGGAGTCCTTAAGCCCAGGTGTGTGAGGTTTCAGTGAGCTATGATGACGATGCCCCTGCACCCTAGCCCAGTTGACAGAGTGACATCCTGTATCAAAAAAGAAAAAAATTGGAAAGCCACTGACTTGAGTAATTCAAGAAATTTACTGAAGAGGAGGTAAACTTATTTGAAGTCCTCTATGGGAAAATGAAAGACAAGTTATGCTACTAAGGATAATGAAATTAAAGGCGGAATATGTAAGTTCCAAAAAACACATTTTGCCTCCGTCAAAGAACAATTCCTGTCCAGTAATAAAATGTCCAGCTTCACAAGGAAGTGAATTTCTAGTTAAGAAGTAGAGGGCCACCTGAGTAAGCTATGAGAGCAAGATTTTTTGACATCAGTGGGAAGGGGCCCTGAATGGTTCTCCACCTCGTCTTCAGATGTCTTTAAGCCTCGGCAATTATTATTTTATAATAATCACAAACTCCCAAGTTGCTGGTTTCTGCAATTGAGCTCTAAGTTTTTAAGCTATTATGCATTTTTTTAGAAAAAAATTTATAAGTTGGACCTTTTCTTGCACTTTCCTGTAATGTCTTTTTTCTTAAGTAGCACTTTCCTGGTCTGGGGCTAAGAAATTTCAAAATGGTAAGAAGCAACTACTTTAGTTGAACAGTACTCCAGGTTATGTACCATTTTATATTCCTTTCCTTTATTGCTCCAAAAAAAATGAACCATGTATTACAAAATGAGACAGAACAAACAAAATAATACCAGTTATAGTGAGAACAGTTTGAAGTCAGTACTTATAAAAATAGCCTTACTTTCCACAGAAGACTATATTAAAGTCAGAAACTCTGTAAAAGTGGTATTTATTAGGACACTTGTGTTTCCCAGTTCAGACAAATGCAGGCCAGCGATGCCATCAAGTAAAATAACGTGGGTTTTTATGTGCGTTTTGGTTCCTCATCTCAAAGTTCAACTTAACTGAAGTTATAGATTTCAGATACAGGCCTGGACTTGGTATCTGGATATAAAACTTTAATATTTCAGATAGAGAAAACCTAGAAATAGCACAAAAATCCACCCTGGGTTTTACAAAGAAAATTCTGGTAAAGAAAATTCATAGGTGGAGTACAGTTGAACTTTGCCATGTGCTCCTCCGTGGACGAGAAGTAAGGAAGGGTGGCTTTCTAGAGAGAACACAGACATAGAAGGAACATCTCTGTCCTATCTTTTCTTCTAGTCTTTCACTTTGATTCTATTCTATTTAAGCTCATGGTCCCTAATTGGCGAGGGAAATCCAACAAGGTGTGATCCACAGAGAACCATGCATGACCTTGAACTTCACAGTCCACTCCAGGTGAAAGCGGAAGGGATGGAAGCAAGAGGTCAGTGACCAGGGAAAACCAGAAGCTCATCTACTGTGACAAGTCATGGAAGACAGTGATAGGATCACAGGTTCTGAAAGGCCAAAATCCATTTTACATTATTAAGTCAATTCAAAAATATGAGGCCAAAAAGGAGGTTATGCCAATTGATTCAATGACATTAACCACACAAAGCAGACACTCTTCCAAATGCTTCATCATTGGGGTTAATTCTAACCCCCACTAAACTACTTCACAGAAACAGGTAACTGTACGTGGTCCTGAGATAGAAGCCCAATTTTTTTTTCCATTACCAGTGGAATTTCCACTATAGCTAGGAAGAAATCGGGTGGCATAATGAGTGACAGGTATGAGATCTAGAACATTCCCAATTTCTTTTTGCTTTCTCCGTAATATAGACACCGGCTCCCACCACATAGAAAAAAAGAGTCAGAGTTGGCATGAGGACTGGAATTCCAGGATAACTAGAATTTAGGAGTCCTAGTAATTAACAGTAGACTATTTATCCCCTGGGGATATAGGGTCAACTGCGTGTTTGGGGGGGGGAAAAGGAAACAAGTTCAAGTTCTTTCCCAGCCTCGCAAAAAGCTCTTCCCTGTTACAGCTTCTCCTAATAGTAATGATTTTATAAAAACGCACCCCCAACTCTGACCTTGGCCCTTGCCATGGGTAGAAGCACTGTGTTCATTTAAAAGAATTTTCTTTTCACGTATTCTACGTTTTTCTCACCTGTTAAAATCTTCGCTAACGGAGAAGCGTTTTGTGTCTGATTTCTGTCTCCCTGCGGTGGGTCTTTCTTTGATAGCTCTCATCATTTGAGATGTTTTTTCATAGTCCCTAAACTTTCTGGTATCTTTTCAGAAAGTTTTCTTTTCATTTTTTTAAATCCCACAGTAGGCTCTTCAGTTCATGAGTCCTTTATACGTGGGGCGCTCTCCAGGGAATGAATCTTTTCAGGCCTTCCACTCCCTAAATCCCTGAGGATTTGGCAGGATTTTTCAGAGGTTCACAGGGAAGCCGGAGAGGCTGTCCCACTCTTCTTCCCTTTTCTGTTTAGATCAGTGGTTTTTAGCCCTTTGTATCTCACAGCACACTTGAACCTATAGTTAAACTTCCACGGCACATTGCAATTACATTAATCAAAAATAAAAATAGAAGAGTGAAAAGAAGAATATACTTACTGTGCTTTGCACCTCTTTCAAAAATAATTGAATTAATGATCTTTAAAAATTTTTGCAGCACACCTAAGATCCTCTCATGGCACACTAGTTGAAAATCACGGGTTTAGCGGCAGGAAGTGGGCTGTGTTTCATTACGCTGCCTCTTAAGACACTCCTGAGTTTCTACGACACTCATAAACTTTCTTCTCTCAAGTGCACCAAACCCAATCAGATTCTAAATTCACTTCAACAGAATTACTAAGTGTAACATCCTTATCTGCTGCCATCTAGACGTAGGCCACTATGAAGGTTTTGAGACAGACAGTGTTATGGTCCATTATTTCACTTCACAGTTGGCCAGGCACAGTGGCTCACACCTGTAATCCTAGCACTCGGGGAGGCTGAAGTGGACGGATTGCTTGAGCTTAAGAGTTCGAGACCTGCCCGAGCAACAGTGAGACCCCCGTCTCCACTAGAAAAATACAGAAAAATTAGCCAGGTGTGGCGCACACCTGTAGTCCTAGCCATTGGAGAGGCTGAGGCAAGAGGATCGCTTAAGATCAAAAGTTGGAGGTTGCTGTGAGCTATAACGCCACCGCACTCTACCCAGGGTGACAAAGTGAGATTCTGTCAAAGAAAGAAATGGGAGGGGGAGGGACGGGGTGAGGGGAAGAAAGAAAGAGAGAGAAAGAGAATAAAGAAAAAAAAGTCGACAACATCCCTTTGACTCACCCATGCAAGTTTCAACTTGCTCAGCTCATTGGTGTTGTGGGGGGTGGGGCTTCATATGTTTCCATCCACATGGTTTTTATGTCTTTGGATTTCTGTAAATCTCAATACTTTAGCAATGACCCACATATACAAGTAGGCTTCTAGAGCAGCTCATAGGCTCTTGTTCTTTTCCACATCTCCTAGTCCTAACCAGGCTTTTCTGATTTTAGTAGCCTTCAAAGGTACTATTCTTGACCTGAGATGGCAAATCACCATCTTATAACTGGCATGATCTACCCTAGGACGTTCCCTGCCAGCAGGAGGGGAGGAGAAGTGAAGAAAAAAATGTCAGTACGTCTGGGTCTCCCACCTGCCGCTGGAAAGAATAAGCCACACTCAGAGGCCTCCTGAGACTGACTCAGATTCTGGGGTCTTCAAGGCGGTTTGGTTCACAGAGTACAGGTTCCCACGCATTTGCATTCCAGCTCTACCTCCTACTACCTGTGTGACATTAGGCAAATTGTTAACTCGTCAATCCTCAAATACCTCGTAGGGTTATGATCTGGATGAAGAGATGTTATGTGTACAAAGCTCTCAGCCCCGTCACACAGTTAGGTGTTAGTTAATCAGTAGGACCTCAGCAATGACTTAATAACTTCTTAGTCATTTATTTAAGGACGTTGGTGTTTTAGAGCACATTTGGGGTGCCAGTAATTTCCTTTGTGTTAGAATAACTTCCTTAAGTTTTCCTATAGCTTCGTCTCTATAGAGTGTCTGTATTTCTGACGCTATACAGCATACCATTTTTAAGAACAGAAAACAGATTCAAGACTAACCACTGAAAAATAATACTTGCTACCCAGAGTAAATTTCTTTAGAATGGAGGCTTTGGTTTTGTTCTGTTTTATTTTGTTTTGTTTTGTTTTGTTTTGAGATAGACTCTCACTCTGTCACCCTGGATAGAGGGGCAGAGTGACATGGTGTCATAACTCATAGCAACTTTCAATTTCTAGGTTCAAGCAATCCTCTAACCTCAGCCTCCCAAGTATAAGGGACCACAGCCACCCACCTCCATGCCTGGCTAGGTTTTCTATTTTTAGTAGAGATGAGTGTCTCACTCTTGCTCAGCCTGGTCTCAAACTCCTGAGCTCAAGCAATCCACTCACCTTGGCCTCTCAAAGTGCTAAGATTATAGGCATGAGCTACCGTTTCCACCATGTTTTGATATTTTTTTCCATCAAATCAATCAATTTTCCTTATGGGCATTGTGATGGAAACTTAAGCAAAGAGATAATTTGGTCTCTGACTCCCAGAGGTTACCAGGGGAGTCAGGAAACCAGATGCAAGCACACAGGTGAGTATCAGCCTAGGATGAAATACAACTGTCAGCAGATGTGACTTTGGGACTCTGAACATGGCTGACATTCAGCCAATGCTTATTAACTAATGTCACGAATAACTTACCAACAAATAACACTGGAAATTGTATGATCGGCATCCCAAGATCATAACTTTCAGAATATAAGAATGGGTTGTTCTCATCACCAATAACAACAAGGGCTATAAAAGTGGGCTTCTTTTTATTTTAATTCACACACACACAAAAAAAGAAATAAAGAAGATGAATTTTTTCAAATACACTGAGCCACAGGGAGTTGTTCCATTATAGGGTGGGAACAAGATGAAGGGAGGGTGGGCCAGTGTCCCCCACCTTGCCCTAGCAATTGCTGTGGTTTATACATATTTGAGATTCTGTGATACTCAGACTTTCTGTGCCCATGAAACAATCTTATCAGCAAGGTTCTGTCTGAGCCTTTCTCCAGCCTTCACCTGTACAAAGGCACTTTCTCTCCCTAGATCCTTGTCATTATTCCTGTCAACCGCTGATGAGAGACCAACAGCTTCAATATAACCTACAGCACCTCTACCTGGGGCAGAAGACTCAGGAGAAGAGAACACAATTTTTTCTTCTCTGATAAGCATCTCTCCTTTGTTACCTTGTCCTCATGTCTATGAAATCCTGAAGTTTGAAAATGAAACCCTCTTAAGAATCTTTCTATGAAAAGAGGCCAAGAAAATATCACCATTCACCCATCTGAAGCAATATTCAGTTATTAGAGCACAAAGACAGAGAAAATCTGTGTTGGGTAGAAATTTCATTATCCCACCGGATATTAAAATCCTGATATCAAGGTTGTCAACATTGTGATAACAAACACAGCCCTAAAAGTGATTGCTTCTTGGAAGGTATCTTTCAAGGTCATTTATAATTCAGTAATATCTCTACTACCCCAAATGCTAATATTGATTAACAGTCAACTACATTAATCAACTGTATACAAAAGAAAACCAGAAGGAAACACAAAAGTGAAGAAAAGCCCAGAAGCAACCTTGGCAGGAAAATTTCTACCAGGGAAAGGCTTACTTTGCTTTTATTTCACTTCTGATTCCTTTATAATTATGATATTAAAAGGAAGGTCCAATTTCAACAAGGTAGAGAAAGATAGAGAAGATATCAAAAATATGCTAGAAACTGTAGTCCTCAACTTGACTTCCACATTCTGAGCTCAAAAGCAAAATAAAACCAAAGGTTACAAAGAGATATTTTTTCCTGGCACCTTTAGTAAGAAGCCCCTACTGATGAGATGCAAACATTTTAGGTAGAATTTTCTTAAAAGATTCCAGGATGCAGTTCCTATACTGAAAGAGCTGACAGCCAGTACCACTGAAATCAAGATTTAGGATGGCACGTGACCATCTCAAACTCCCCCCAAGCTTAGGGGGATGGACCAAACCTGGAGAAATTACTTGCTTGAGTGTTGCTGGGTAAACAATACTCAATAGCAAATAATTGAAAAGACCTGAAAACACTGTTGCATTTGTGCAAAAGGGCCAGACATGTCCCCTGGAATGTCTGTTTCTAGAATGGCTTCTACCATGCCTTGCTGTGGACACACCGGCTGCCAGATAGTACTTTAGCAAGCCCAGGATATAGGTGTGCAGAAATTTTGAAAGATTATATTGGCTAATTCTCTACATCAGCAATGGTCTCACCTCTAATCCTATATTGCAAATGTAGACCAAGAATAAACCCTTTTACGCCTCCATATCAATGACAATTAATTCACTTGAACCCAGGGATGGTGTTTAAGCACTGCTTACCACTTTTTATCAACCTGTCTAGAAGCAATTCTTGGGATCTCCAGATAATCATTGTGTCCACCTGGGTTGCTGTAGCACACAAATACATACAAGAATAGAGAGCCACTGTAGCAATATTAACATTAGGCAAATTAGAACTTAAGGGAAAAAATGTCAAGACTAATAACACACTACATAAGAATACAAGAAAAACCCCACCAGAGGATACATGAATCCTAAAGTTATACATGTGTACACCTAGTACATAGTCCCTAAATACATAAAGCAAAAATACATAAAGTACCTAGTAATATAGTCCCTAAATACATAAAACAAACATAGCCCCTAAATACATAAAGAGGAACAATGAAGTAGCAAAGCTATAGAATCTATAGTTACAATGGGAGATTATAACCTTATCTACCTATCTAACTGGCTGGTGCTATAATAAATTACCATAAATCAGTGGCTTAAATGCAAACATTTATTTTTTACAGTTCTGGAATCTAAGAAGTCCATGATCAATGTGCCTGCTGATCTAACGCCTGGTGATGGCAGACTTCCTGGTTTTCAGCTGTCTATCTCCTTGTTACATCCTCATATAGCACAGAACAGCAGCCATCTCTCTGCACTTCTTTTCTTCTTTTTTTTTTTTTTTTTTTTTTTTGAGACAGAGTCTCACTTTGCCACCTTGGGTAGAATGCCATGGAGTCATAACTCACAGCAACCTCAAACTCCTGGGCTCAAGCGATCCTCTTTCCTCAGCTTCCCAAATAACTGAGACTACATGTGCCCACCACAATGCCTGGCTAGTTTTAGAGACAGAGTCTCGCTGTTGCTCAGGCTGGTCTGCAACTCATGAGCTCAAGCAATCCACCAGCTTCGGCCTCCCAGAGTGCTAGGATTACAGGAGTCTCTGCACTTATAAGAGCACTAATCCCATTCATGAAGTCTCTAACCTGACCACCTAATCACCTCCTAAAGGCTCCACCTCCTGATACCCTTGCTTTGGAGGTTAGGATTTTAATATATGAATGAGGGGAGGGATATAAACATTTAGACCCTAACAATATCTGAAACTGATACATTAAGAAACATAACAAAGGATATGAAAGATTTCAGTAAGGAAAAGCTTGATATAATAGATGTAAATACCTACACTATCCAAAATAGAGAACGTATTTTTAAGATGCATAGGATATTACATTTCTGTGCACCAGTTCATAAATAAAGTCTCAAAAATTTTAAATAGTTTATACTAACAGACTATAAGATAAAATAAAATAAATTTAGAAATAAAAATTAAAAGATATGTATATAATCAACACAGAAAAGGGGAAACTTGAAAGTACATTTAGTCTAAGGCAGTTGTATTGCTTCAGCTCAGGAGCTCAAGATCAGACTGAGCAAGAGCAAGACCCCATCTCTAAAAATAGCCAGGCATTGTGGCCTGTAGTCCCAGCTACTTGGGAGGTTGGAGCAAGAGGATCTCCTGAGCCCAAGAGTTTGAGGTTGCTCTGAGTTACAATGCCAGGGCACTCTACCAAAGGCAACAAAGTAAGACTCTGTCTCAAAAAAAAAAAAAAAAAAGTACATTTAGAAAGGAGTCATTCTTGAAGAGGAACTTCCAGTAGAAACTGTCAAATATTTAGCAGTGAATGATAGTTAAATACTACATGGAAAAATTTGTGGAATTTAGCCCAAATGATGCATTGTGATTAAATTTATAGCAATAACTGGGAGATATGGTTAGGCACATGTAAAAGACTAAAAGGGAACCACATTTCTCGCCTCTTACAAAAAGTGACTCATGGTAGATAAAATATTTAAGGCACAAAACAATAAAAAATCTAAAAGAAAGCATAGGGAAAACTCTTGATGATATTGGCCTAGGGAAAGAGTTTATGAAGAAGATCCCATTGGCAATTGTAGCAACAACAGAAATAAATCAGTGGGACCTGATCAAGCTAAAAAGTTTCTGCACAGCTAGGGACACAACAATTAAAGCAAATAGACAGCCTTCAGAATGGAAGAAGATATTTGCATGTTACAAATCTTACAAAGGCCTAACAACAAGCATATTCAGAGAACTCAAATTAATCAACAAGAAAAGAGCAAACAATCCCATTTAGCAATTGAGCTAGAACCGTCTTCCATGAAAACAGATGAATGGCCAACAAACACATGAAAAATGCTCATTGTTGGTAATCATCAGAGAAATGCACATCAAAACACCTTGAGATACCACCTACCCCTCGTGAGAATAGCTCAAATCACAAAGTTCTAAAGCTGCAGATGCTGGCCTGGGCGTGGAGAGAAGGGAACACTTATGCACTGCTGGTGGGACTACAAACTAATATAGCCATTTTGAAAAGAAATATGGAGAATCCTCAAAGAAACAAAAGTTGATTTTCCATTTGATCCCAAAGTCCCATTTCTAGGCATCTACCCAGAAGAAAATAAAAAAATCATTTTACCATAAAGACACTTGCACCAGAATGTTTATCACAGCTCAATTCACAATTGTTAAGATATGGAAACAACCCAAGTGCCCATCAACTCACAAATGGATAAACTATGGTATATGTATATCATGGAATGCTATCCAGCCATGAAGAAAGATGGAGACCTTACATCTTTTGTATTCACTTGAAAGGATTTGGAGAACATCCTCCTAAGTAAAGTATGATAAGAATGGAAAAGCAAGTATGGAATGTATCCCAGGAATGCAAGAGAATTTCATGTATCCCAGATGGAGACCTAGTGATTGCTAAATATTTTATACTGAAGTTTTTTTAACCGTCAAAGGTATATTTTAGCAGCAAAATTAAGCCTATCATCTCAGCACTTTAGGAGGCTGAGGCAGGAGGATCACTTGAGGCCAGGAGTTTAACCTGAGCAACATACTAAAACCCCATCTCAAAAAAAATTTTTTTAATAATAATTAATCAGAAATGGTGGCCTACACCTGTAGTCCTAGCTACTCAGGAGGCCAAAGCAGGAGGATTGTTTGAGGCCAACAATTTGGGATTGCAATGAGCTGGGGTTACAATGAGCTATGATTAAGCCACTGCACTCCAGCCTGGGTGACAGAATAAAACCTTGTCTCTAAAATAATAAAAATGAGAGTTTCTAATTATAAAAATCATCACAGAAATTATTCAAATAAATTCAAAACTAATTTGATAGAACTTTTCAAAATAAACCTATTTGCCCCTGAGTTTCTAATCTAACACACAAGCATACCTGCTAAAAAAAACAAACATTTAAACGAAAAATACAAAAGGATCTTAGGCAGTTCAATGATCATAGGCAGTAGTGTAGGCATGACAAATAACTAGGAATATTTTTTGAATATTAAAAAAAATATTTTCCTTGATAGCTAGGGAAGGATTTTCCACAAACTGCTCTGAGTATAGAAAGCCAAATTCCCTGGGCGCCCATGAACTTCAGAGAACTTCTTTACACTGTTTGGATTCTGAACCCCAGACTGGAAAACTTGAATCCATCCAGTATCCACTGTCACACAGCTCGCTGAGACAACATTTTGATTTTCAGCAGGTTTGGCCTCCAAAACATGCAATGGCTGGTTTTTAATAAAAACATTTTCCCCAGGTACCTCTCCCGTGTACACGAATAAGCAGTTAATCTTCATCAAAAGAGCTCTTGCAGGCACGTGTGTGTCTGTGTGTGTGTGTCTGTGTGTGTGTGT
>NW_003852414.1:13219496-13298304 GCF_000181295.1 Otolemur garnettii | reverse complement strand
TGTGTGTGTGTGTGTCTGTGTGTGTGTGTGTCTGTGTGTGTGTGTGTGTGTGTCTGTGTGTGTGTCTGTGTCTGTGTGTGTCTGTGTGTGTGTCTGTGTGTGTGTGTGTTTTCAGCATAGGAAATGAAGCCCAACAACCAAAACCTTTCCAACACTGTGTCTGTTCCATCATCTGTTAAAAAACCAAAGAAGTCATTTACATGTTTCTATTTAAATAATGCAAACCTTCTCATCAGAAGATGACACACGGTTTATGAACACGGTCTCTAACAAACACGACGAAATCACTCCCCTCGTGAGAGTAAAAATACGTGCCGCACACAGGTCACCCGCCGTGCCAGCCCCAGGCAGCAGCGAGCGCAGCTCATTTCCACGGCACAGCTCACGTCCCTCCCACCAGCAACTGGGGAACAGCCATGTGCCGATTATGTGGACTGTGTCTCTGGCTCTCTCCACACATTGCGAAGCATCGCACTGCCAGGGACACATTTCATTTTATGCTCAGGCCGATTTCCCGTTCGTTCTTTGCTGAGCTACCTTCATTTTAATCTTGAGGATTCTTAGATCTTTTAGCATATGTCTCTCCATCAGTACCGCCTCTCACCTATCACAGGGCCTCGCTGAAGGGCGTGCTTCTGAAGAATCAACTTGCTCCATCTCAACATTTTCCAACGAGGTCCCTTGCATCCTAATGCCGGTGAACGTGCGTCACATACAAGCCGATGGGAGGCATGTTTCCATTACTGGATACGTTCATGTCCTGCAACGCTTCCTGCACCAAGAGAAATCGATCCCCAGACGTTGATAGATGTGGGGCTGACCCTCTCAGCACCCCACATTCTTCCATGCCGTTCCCCACATTCAGGACCACGGCCGTGAAAGGAGAGGATGAGGGGAAAGACCCCTCATTATTTTGGAGGACCTAAAAACGAGATAGAGCGGTGCTGCCATGTTGGAGCTGGCAAGAAGCTAGATCCTAAATCCTTGTGTGTTAGTCAGGGTTCTCTAGAGAAACAGAAACAACAGGATGCAGGTAAATGTAGATATTTATTTTAAGGATCAGCTCACACAATTATGGCAGCTGAGAAGCCTTAAGACCTGCAATCAGCAAGCTGTGGACCAGGACACGTGCTGGGTCCGCGGGGCGGTGGCCTGGTGGCTCGGTGAGCGCTGCTCCCGCACCCTCAGCTGGGCCTCCAGCCCAAGAGCATCTGCGGCAGGTCCTGCACCGCGCCTCGCAGTCTCGGGTTCTCCACTTCCAGGCTGGCGATCCGGGATGAGCTCTCTGTGATCTCCACGGGGACTGCTGGAGGTCCCCAGGGCCTGAGCTTCAGCCAGGGATCTCTGGATGACCTCTCTGGCTCCTGCAGTGTCTCAGTGGATCACACCAGCGCCCTTCTTCTGCGAGGAGGCCACCGCAGGCCGGTTCATCTGCTCACGGAATTTCTTTCTGCATTATCATACTTGAACTTGTCAAACCAGATCTTCTCGTGGACTAGGAAATTTGTAGCCATTTTCACACGGGCCAGGGATGTGGCAACCAGAAGGGAGCCCAGCAGCACCCATGGGCTGATTCTCAAGTACTGTTCTTAGAATCTTAGCCTTCATCTGTTCCTCCAGCTCTCCCAGTGATTAGAGGAGAACAACTATCCTCAAATGAAGCCCCTTCCTGTTTGCAGCCCAGGGCCCTGATGAATCCACCTCTTCAAATCCAAACCAGGCATAAGTGTCCCTCCTCTGTTGTAATATGTCTTCCTTCCCGTGTTTCTAACATATTAACCACCAAAAGTATTACATGAACAAGCTATATCTGTAAATCTATTTTTTCCACTATGCTATAAACTGTTCCAGAGCAAGGATCATGCCTCCTTCATTCTGGAGGCCCCCTGCCTGGCCCCATGCCTTCTATACATAATGAACACATATCAAGTATTTTCTAAATAGAACTGACTGTTTCTCTCTTCAACCCCAATAACATTCATCTCATACATGGGTTCCTGGTATGCTATAAGCGCTTCAGGATTCAGGCAATTTCTGTTTCATCACTGCATTCCCACCACAATGCCTGTAATTATATCGAATTAAAGACAATCATTGTTTAAACAAAACCCAACTGAAACACAATTTCAAAGTTCCCCCACAGACAAGGCGATGATGAATTAAGGAGGTAAAACTCTCATATGGCAAAGCTTTCTAGAATAAGCAACTGTCATCATTCTGTTTTGTAGAGACCACGTTCTTTAAAAATTTCCTGAATGACTAATTAGATCAATGAAGCAAGACATGTAATAAGCTCACGAAGTTAAGGAGAGAAATGCTAAATTTTCATCTTACTGAAATGCCACCTGTAAGCTATTTAACCTTGAGACAACCATTTGAAATGGTTAACTCCTTTCCTCAAGTAAGACAAATTCTATCAGCTCCAGAGAACTGCCCATTTCATTCACACGTCAGCCCCTTTGCTGCACCCCTTGACCTCATGTCCCCCTCTGTCATTCTGTCCTCTATCATACTTTCTCTATTCAATCCTCTATCATACTCTCTCTATCCATTCTGTCCTCTATCATACTTTCTCTATTCATTCTATCCTCTATCATACTCTCTCTATTCCTCCTTTACATCATCAGTCACAATGTGAAATTTCATTTATCTATTCATTTTTTTGTCTTTCTCTCCAACTTAAAGGAGGGCAAGAATATTCTTTATATTGAGGTTCTTATATTTGTGATACCTAAAATAGGCATTTTTAATAGGCATTGAAAGAATATATGGAAATTATACAACTAATTTGGGTGACCATGCTAGGCCACTACAAGAAACGGACAGACAGACGAATCACGGGAAAGCAGAAAGTTAATGACACGTCCCTCTAGTTCAGTGGTTCTCAACCTTCCTAATGCTGCAACCCTTTAAAACAGTCCAAAGGAGTCATGACCCACAGGTTCAGAACTGCTGCTCTAGTTGTTTCTATAGTTTATCTCTCTTCTGTGTTTTCTTATGCCACTACCACCAGTCTCTCCTAACTCGTCACAATTGTCATCAGCCCAGGAAAATCTCTGAGTCAATTTAAGCATCAAGACATCTAGCCAAGATAGAGACGAAAGACAGAAATATGATTACCCCAACTTGCAGTCTGGAGAGGGATTCCAAGCAGTGAGCAGAGAGAAAGAACCTGGTCAGAGCCTGGCAAACTGAAGAGTTGAGAGGTGAGATATGGGAGGCTAGAGAGACCAAGGCAGCTGGAGATCGTGGAACATGAACAGAGAGCAGCAGAGAGGAGAAAGCCTCACAGAGAGAGAATTCTACACGGCTGCAGAGGGTTCCTCTATAGAACTCAGCAGAGGTCTAATCAGCACATAGCATGTATGAGAAATTGCTACCTAAGGCCAGAAAGACCCACTCTAAAAGATTAGAGGGAATATATCTGACACACAAGGACAATAATAGTTCTTGTTCCCACCAGCCAGACTGGAAAATGTAATCTGCAGGGAATCCAGGATTGTACTTAAAAGCCTCTTGCCTCAGTCATGGAAAGTAATTAGCTTTAGGCTAAACAATTCTCTAAACCTACCTAGAAAATTTTAAAAGTAAGACCTGAAAGGATCAAACTGTGTCTAAGAACCTTAATTGTGTCCAAGAATAAAGATCATTTATAGAAATCTAAAAATATCAAGCAATATACAAAGTAAAATTCACAATATCTGGCATCCAATCAAAAGACTATCAGGCATTCTCCAATGTAAGAAAGTATTATCAATAACAAAAAGAAAATATTTTTAAGAATGAAATTGGTTAAATGACACTTGTCAAAACTTACAAAAATATTACAATAATATAATAGGACTCTATAATATGAAGTACAGACATACATAAAAAAATTAATTGAATATCTAAAGTTGTTTGCTATAATGCTTGAGAAGAAAAATACACTGGATGGGGAAAATGGAAGATAAGATATTACAGAAGAAAAGATTAGTGAATATGAAGACAGCAATAAAAATTATTTATAGAGAAGAAAGGAATATATAAAAAGCAACAGAACATCAGTGAGTCATGGGACAACTTCAAAAAGCCAAATAAATGTGTTATTTGAGACCTGAAGAAGAAATAAAAAGGAGAGTATGGAAGAATCATTTGAAGAAATAATGACTGTAAGTTTTCCAAATTTGATGGAATTCATAAATCCACTGGTCCAAGATGCATGACAAAATCTGAGCCCAAGAAATAGGAAGAAAACTACCCCAAAGCTCATCATAATCAAATGGCTCAAAACTAGTGACAAAAAGATAATTTTCATATCAACCAGTGAAAATATACCCACTACGTACAGAGACATTAAAGAGAAAAGTGCGAGCCTATTTCTTATCAGAAACAATGCTAGTGAAAAGACAGTAGAGTAACATCTTTAACATTCTGAAATGAGGAAAACATTGTCAACCTAAAAGTCTTTGAACCAACCAAAAATATCTTTGAAGCATCTAAGAGCTACCAGAATTCATCAACAGGAAATCTTCACTCTAATAAATGTTAAAGAAGTACTTTAGGTGGAAGAAAAATGATACAAGATCTACACAAAGGAATAAAGAGCTCTTTACATGGTAACTACATAGGTATGAATACAAATTTTTTCATATTATATAACTCTCATTGAAAAATAATCAATTGATTGAACAAAAATAATAAGAATATATAGGGAGGTTATAATATAATATATATATATATACACCAAAAGCATAAAGGCCAGAAAGTGAGAAAGTATACTATCATAAGATTCTTCTACCACAAATGAAATAGTGTCATAACACTCAACGAAAGATTGTGATAAGTTAAATATGCATGTTAAAAACCCAATGCAATCACTAAATTAATAAAACAAAGAGATACGGCTGATAAGCCAGAATGCAAATTAAATGGAATCATGAAGAAAAATACTCAAATAATCCAAAAGAGGGAGACAATAACAGATAACAGATAATGCAGCTAGCAAGATGATAGACAGAAATCTAACTATATCAATAATCACACAAAAATGCAGATATTCTAAAACTTCCAATTAAATGACAAAGGTTGTCAGAGTGAATAAAAAACCAAGTGCTAACTCTAGGTTGCCTGCTACATAGAAAAGAAAACTTTAAATTTAAAAACACGAATAGGTTAAACATAAAAGAATGGAGACTAACATTGGCAAGAATGGTAAAGTCAGAACCTCCAATAATCTTCTTTTCCATAAAAGTAATGAGATCACTATAAAATTCATCAAAAATTAACTCTTTTAAAACTCTTTAAAACTTTTAATTTGGAAATTAACCAAAAACTTACAACAATCCAGAAATCATTTATTTAGGCAAATGGCAGGAGAAAAATAGTGAGTTTTATGACCTTTAATTGCCATATTCCCATTTCCCTTTTATCAGATCTGTAGCAGCCTTGAAAACCAAGTGCTAGTCACAGTGAAACAGCAGCTTAGAAGATTCTAGAGAGTACAGTTCAGGTTTGGAGCTACTCCAAAAGATGGACATTATTTGAGCTGTTTGGCAGTCCCCAGAAAATCTTGCTTACAAGGTTTGTTCTTATTGACTTGACTGGGGACTCAGTAAAAATAGTCATTTCACCTTGGACATCTGGCAAAAAACATAAAGGAATGCTTAACACAACAGTTCCCTGAGGCAGTAATGATAGGTGGGCAAATAAGAAGCTAATCAAAAAATTTGGAAGTTGGCCAATGAAATCTACATAAGCTGGCTTTGAAATATGTTAACATGTTCCTGAAAATCTAAAGACCACATGCATGTGAAGAGCTATGCATCTGCCCAGAAAAGACCTGAGGACGCCCTAAGCTCTTACCTCTAACTTACCTTGAGGCTTTGCACAACAGGAAGTGAAGGCTAAGGTAGAGTTGTAAACAGCCTGCTCAAGCAATGAAGGAGGACTCCAAACCTCACAGGGACCTCAGCAAGGGATGGGAGACTTATTGGTTCCAGGCATATAAAAAAAAAATCTTTGTCCAATCATTAACTGACAACCAACTAATCACAGACTGCAGTGGCCATGCATACTGGCTTTATGGAATTAGTTCACAAAAGTCACTAACAAATAAGAATGGCAAAGTCAGAACCTCCATTTTCTCCATTGATTTTTTTTAAACAGTTTTTTATTTATTTTTTATTTTTTTCTTTTCTTTTTTGGCCAGGGCTGGGTTGAACCCACCACCTCTGACATATGGGACTGGCACCCTACCCTTTTGAGCCACAGGCACCGCCCCATTGATTTTCATACATAGGAAGCTGTCAAGCTGTCATTATTCTTGAATAGACTCTTAAGATGCTTTCATTGAGGGGAAAACAATAAGCCCTTGGAATGTTTCATAACACCATCGAGGGTGTTATGAGTTAAGGAAATTAATGCTACAACAATGAAATTAACCAAACTGGATCCTTTCAATTAAAAATTAAAAATCACAAACTCTTTTAGGAACCCCTAAAATAGATTAATTTGTGAAGCTAATGTTTCTTGACTTATAAAATATTTTTAATCAATACATCATTTTATCAATTACCATAGAATTGGAAATGGAGAAAGCAGGTTTAAAAAAAAAAATCAATATCCTTAGTTTCTTTGAAGTATAACACTTCATAGTAAATTTATTTGCCCTAAAATACTTTCTCTTTTATATTTCATTCCAACTTCAAAATAATAATACATTTACCAGCTCAGACACAGCTTGGTTGAGAGTACATAGATGTCACTTTTGTTTTCCTGCTCAGTAGAAAAAACACATACTCTGAAAGTCACGATTCTCTAGCTCAGCTCAATATAAATTTATTGAGCACCTACTAAGAAGCAGCATGGTTCCTTTTTCTCAGTCTGTGTTCCCTTCTCCACAGATATCTCCACATAGCCATTTTTCTGATACAAATAGGAGGTGAAATGAATCCAATGGAAAAATTCTAAGGCACAGTCTACTGGATGTAATCCACCCAGGATAAATGATAACAGCTTTGTAGAAGAAATTGAGTCATTCAGTCAAATAAACCTTTGAGCTAATGGCTTCCCTGAACTAATATAACTCACTGCCTGTTTTGCTATCACATGAATCCATTCTTTCCATACCAATAATGCCAGAAGATTAAATGATTTCATGTTAATCTAGTCTACCAGCCTTCCCAAGCTAACTGAAAGAAGAACATCATCATCCTTGAAACTCTGTTTGCCAAGAAGCATAAGTGAATATTTCAATACCAATTTTTTTCCCAGCCCCCACTAAAAATGTGCTAGACGGGAACTAAATGAGAAAGTTGAAACCTGGTTAGAGTTGTGACTTTGCCAAAAACTCACTCTGTGACCTGAGAGAAGGCCTCCTCTTCCTCACTGTTGTTCTGAATTTAGGATTCTGAAATACTTAACCGCTGTGCCACTTTGGTTAAATAAATGCACTATTGCTCATGATTCATACCTTTAACAAATATTTAAAATGTCAAATTAAATTTAAAATTTGTGTGGCAAAAACCTGAGTCATAAGATTTTAATTCCTCACCTGAATAAGAGAGCGTCTGGGTTAAACAAATGTGCTTTTAGACATTTCGGCTCCCAAAGAAGCTGTTTACATTTGGTAAATCACAGGAGAGCTAATGAAAAACCCAGAGCCAGTTTTCACTTTATTGCTATGACTACTGGCTCCCATGGCTTTTTTTTTTTTTTTCTTCAGTTGCAGTGATTCTTCCCTGCTTTGGCTTCCATTTCTTAACCTTTATGATTCAGTTTGAGAGAATAGAGCAGAAAACCAACTAATATTTACCAGATGAATAACATTGTTGTTGAGCAATTAATCTGTTTCTGGAGAGAAGAAAAGTAAAACAACTTATTTCATGTTTTCAAGATAACTCTGTAGGACACAGATTATTATCCTAAAGGCATCAAGGCCATAAGTAGAAAATATACCTCAACCTGGATCTCTGGGGCCCCCGAGTTCATGTCCATTCTGTGATGCTCAATGATTTGGGCAAAACATTAGAATGAATGCTGATCTCAATATGGTTTCCTTTCTTCAAACTACCTCACCAGCAAGTTTCATTCTGGGGCCCTAAATTAAATATTATTCATCTGATTGATTGATTGATCAGATCAGATCATTGGTTAGTAAAATATGCTGATTTCCCATCAAAATAGTAATTGCTGGAAAAGAATACAGTAAGCAGCTAATTATGACCATTTTCATTTCCTCTCTATGTGCATTTTATCAGGCCTTTTCCAATGTGCATTTCAACACGTGTGCATGTTAGAATATTGAACATGGTCTGATGAAGTCCCTTTACTAAGTGATGAGGGCACATAGATGTCTCTGGGCTGAAAGAATTTATGCTCTAAGAGGTCCTATTAATCATTGCTCTGCAACTGTTCACTATTAAATGTCTATAACAGAAGAATATAGAAAGCCATGTAGACATGTAGAAAAGAATCAAAAAAGGTGGCAGAGGTCATCTAAGGATTGAAATGGATGTTGTCAAGTTCCTCATGGAGAAAAGACATGCTGAAGAATAAATAAAGACTGTATTCTTCAGGGCCCAAGTAGAAAAAAATACATGACCTTCTCACATTGGGTGTTCTGAGAGTAGAATTCAGGGATGACTTAGAAAGCAATGGTAGATGTAGTAAGCCACAAAAGATGGGACAGTGCTTTAGGGCTAATTACAGAAGCACATAGTCCCCTGAGTCCTGAAAGGGGAAAGGAGAGAGTGGTCCTTGAGCAGGCAGACAGAAGGTGCCACCACCAAGTAAGAGCTGTGCCCATGGTCAAGGGCTGCGTCCCACGACTGGAGACCTCTCTTGCAGGGAGGCATGGAAATAAACCACTCTGCCTCACTTTTCTCTCTCCCTCCTTCTAATCTCCTGCTGCTGCTCTCCATAGCTCAGACCATCTAGAAGCCAGAGGTTAAAGAAACGGATTGAGGTAGTTTGAACAATCCAGCTCTTAAGATAGAAAGAAGGGTAGAAAATGAAGCTGGGTGGGCAAATAAAAAATGTTCAGACAAAAGAGTAGAAACATCACTTAAAAGCATCCTGTGCAGTAAGCTCTAGAATTCTATCATTTATTGAATTAAAAAAACAAGGCGCGTGTTTTCTAAATGACACATCACTACTTTTTAATGGGGTTGTTTGGTTGTTTCTGGCTGATTTGCTTGGGTTCTTTGTAGATTCTGGTTATTACTCCTTCATCAGCATGGGAGGATTTTCTGCCATTCTGTGGGTTGCCTATTTCCTCTTTTGATTGTGTCCTTGGCTAGGAAGACACTTTTTAAATTTGATCAGGTCCCATTTATTTTTATTACTGTGATTGCTTTGGGGGGGTCTTCCCCATGAATTATTTGCCTAAGCCAATATCTATACGAGCTTTCCCAACATTTTCTTCTGGGATTCTTATACTTTCCTGCCTGAAGTTTAAGTCTTGTATCTATCCTGAGTTAATTTTTGTGAGTAGTGAGAGGTGCAGAGTCTGTTTCAGTCTCTTTCATTTCACATGAAGATATACTAATGGGCAAGAAAACTCATTAAAAAAGCTCAATGTCCGTCATTACTAGGAGAGTGCAAATCAAAACCATGATGAGATATCACCCAACTCCAATGAGAACTACTCATATTATAAAGTCTCAGAACAACAGATGTGGAGAGAAGGGAATCCTTGTGCTCTGTCAGTAGGACTGCAAACTAGTGGAACCTCTGTGGAAAATTGTAGGGAGACACCTTAAAGAATTGAAAGTGGACTTACCATTTGATCCAGCAATCCCACTGTTGGGTATATACCCAAAGGAAAAAGGGCCATTTCATCAAAGAAGACACCGGTACTCAAATGTTTATAGCAACACAATTCACAATTGAAAAGATTTGGAAATGATCCAAGTGCCCATCAATATATCAATGAATGAATAAACTGTGGTATATGCATTCTATGGAGTACGCCGGAGCCATAATGGTGATTTGGTATCTTTTTGGACAACCTGGAGGAACTGGAAGCCAGTTTTCTAAGTGACACATCACAAGAATGGAGAAACAAACACATGTACTGAATACTAAATTGGAACTAATTGATCAACATTTATATGCACATATAGAAATAAATCTCAATGAAACCCAAGCTGGGGGGAGAGAGGAGGAGGCAGTGGGTAAATTCACACCTATTTGGTACAGTTCACACTATCTGGGTGAAGGGCATACTTATGTGTATAAATTTAACTCAATTTGTATAAAAGCAAAGTAAGTTTACAAAAAATGGATACCCCCTAATACTCTGAAATAAAAAAATAAATAAGGGACAAGTATATGGCACTTCTGATTGTATGCCTAAAGCTGACAGTCCTATCACGTAGCTCATGGAAGAGACCTCGTCTTTTAGAGGAAACAATGTAGGGGAAATAATGACCCACTTCTATTTGGAGAGCGAACAATAATGTATTTTAAAGCCCTTTGTAAAGTGGAAAAGAGGACAATTCATCCAAAAGCTATGTTCCCTCCGTCTATATTCACATATGTAGAAAGCCTGCCAACCAAATTACCAGAGCTGAAAAGAATTTGTACAATCATTGCATTTTTTAAGGCTAAAAATACCCTTTCCCCAGAAACTAAAAATAATAATTTAGTCAAAATTTAAAGCAGGGAATCAGACTTCAGAGATCATACCCGTTGAAATGAACCTTTAAATGATGTCAGATTTAGAGTGTTTATTATTTCATAGAATTTACTAGAACCAACTGGCACTTGCATTTCTCCCTCTCATGCTCTTCAAGCCTGCTCTGATGGATCTCCTTTCTACCTCCTGATATGGAAAGAACCATATTTTTTCCCAGGCATTTAGGCATTAATAAATATTAATAATATCCCATCATTGAGTATTAAAATTTTGATCTGTCATCCCGTCTCTAGCTTCTGCCCGTCCCCACAGCTCAGAGCTAATCCAACTTCACACACCTGCGGTAGAAATTCTTTTTCTCCTCCTTAACCTTTTCCATTCAGGGCTACCTGTGGCTCTTCTACAGTAGCTAGAGGAGTCACAAAAGGATGGGGGACAAAGGGATGCTGCAGTCACCAGGTGTCAGTGTTCCCTGCATGGAAAATGCCAGGTGGCTCAGGGTGGTGGCAGGGCTATGGCTCACTTCTTAGCCCCCTGAGAGCTAGCCAGGGTAATGAGGGTCTCTAGTACTCCTCTTTAGAATGTGCTGTTCTCAGCTAAAAACCCAAGGCCAGAAAAGTCCCACTTAACATTCGATTACACCATCGCTAAAACTGCTTGGGTGCTGGAGGGAAAGACCCAAAGTTACAGGTGACATAACGTAATGACATCAGCATTATTATTAACTTGGGAGACCCAGATTCCACCTCTGCAGTAGTTACCAGCTGCACTGGACTAACCAAGTCCTTTACCTTCCCAAGTCCTCAGTTGCTTTCTCTGGTTATATATTTGGTTGGATAGGGAGCTCTCAAATTCCTGTCTCTATCTGCTATAACATTTTTTTAATGAATCTGGCAGTGCAAATATTATATACAGTCATGTGCTGAATAATGACATGCTGGTCATTGATGTACTGCATATGTAATGGCGGTCCTGTAAGATTATAATACCATATTTTATTTTTGTTGTTTCAGGTTCATTGAGGGTACGAAGAATTAGGTTACACTGATTGCATTTGTTAGGTAAAGTCCCTCTTATAATGTGTCCTGCTCCCAAGAGCTGTGCCATACCCCATCATCCCCCATCTTTCTCCCTCCTCCCCTCTCCCCGCCCTCTCATTCCCCTGCCCTTCCCACCGTGAATTGATTTGAGTTTTTCTCTTAGGAAGGTATTAGATTGTCTACCCATTTCATATCAGAATTGAGTACATTGGATTCTTGCTTCTCCATCCTTGTGATGCTTTACTAAGAAGACTCTGTTCCATCTCTATCCAGCTTAATACAAAAGATGCAAAGTCTTCATCTTTTTAGTGGCTGAATAGTATTCCATTGTGTATATATGGGGGATGTGGGTAATTATATGTACACCACGGAATATCATATTTTTTACGGTACTATTCTACATTTAGATACACAAATGCTTTCCACTACCTACAGTATTCAGTACTGTGACCGGGTGCACAAATTGGTGGCCTCTAGGAGAAGGAGGCTGAATATGCCACATGACCCAGGTATGCAGTAGGCTACTCTCTGGGTTTGTGGCGGCAGGCTCGAAGTTCTCACAGTGATGCCTTGCTCAGAATGTACTCCCTTCATCAAGTGATGGATGACTGTAGCCTCAAAGTAACGTCCCAACTCGCACAATAAGAGTTTCACACAGTGTACTTCCTACATGTCAGAAAACATGTCTAAATACATGTAGAACATGAGCCCATCAAAACAGGAAGCTGGACTTCTTGCTGTGTCCTAAAACCACTCTGCCTACCCCCTCCTGATCTGCCTTCAGAAACATTTTTTTATCGGTATTTTCTTTTCCCATGTTCTGCCATATTTAAATGGGTTTCTACCTGAGACTTTTCAAAAAGCATTTCCAAAAGGCCCCCAAATCAGATTCAGAGAATAAAAATCTGTCATGAACTCAGCCTCTCCAAAAATGTAAAACTCTGCGACGCTCAGACACCAGTTTTCTGGCCTAAAACTGTCAGTCGATCCATTTCCATCTGCTTCAATGTCCAATTTTACTTTTATCCAATTATAATTCATTAATTATCAAAATAGGACAAGCTGACATTCTTTTTGAAGGACATTTTTTAAACTGCTAATTAAAAAGCTTCATGACAGACGTATAAAACCTCAAAAAAAAAAAAAAAACCCAAAAGGTACTTACTAATGGCATTAAAATAGTGCTGGGTACAGACAGGACTCCCACTGATAGGGCTTTTAATTAAATCAGACTCTAACTCATATGGCCAGATAGGTGTGGGGAATACCTGTGGTTAATCACAATACTACTTTGGGATGAAATAGGTACTAGAAGTATATTGGAAAAATTACCTAACCATATAACCTCAGGCAAAGCTTTGTGGCTGTACCAATTTAAGAGTTGTGGCTCATCCACTTGACTTTGAATAATCTTTTTAACTTCTCTGTGGGTCCATTGCCACATTCTTCAATGTTCTCATCAATTTATCTAGTTATCCCAACATCTTCCTCCATTGAAGTGCTTTGGCACCTTTGTCAAAACCAATTGACCATAAAATGCGGGACTCTTTCTAGATTTCTACACTGGGCCATTATCAGAATGTCTTCATTACCATAGATTTGAAGTCTTGAAATCAAGTAGCATGACACCTCCAACTTTATTAATTTGCAAGATTGTTCAACTACTTTAGGTCCTTTGCATTTCCGTATCCATTTCAGGATCAGCTTGTCAATTTCTGCCCCCCACAGCTCATTTTGATTGGACTTGAGTTGTAATTTAGGGAGAATCGATGTCGTAATGATATTGAGATTCCCAATACACGAACGGCAGTATTTTGATTGTTTTCAATACAGTGATCTTGCCTATCTTTTGTTAAATTTACTCATAACAATTTTAAGCTTTTATGCCATTGCAAATGACTGTTAATCATGTTTGCACACAACGTCCACACATATTCCTTACCTGCAATGCCTTCCTCCCCACCTCCACATATCCAAACTCACCCTTTCTCCAGACTCTGCCTCCTCCTTCATGAGAGTTGCTGTCCTCCCAAGAGGAGATCATTGCTCCCATCTCTAAAATTCTCCAGATCCACGCTTCTCCATAACACCTCTCACTACCCACTTTTATTTTGAGCCTGCAGTCCCACCTCTATAAGACGTAAATTCTTTGAGGGAGACATGTCTGCCCAATTTATCTGCAAGTGTCTCTCAGAATCTAGGACAGAGTGGGAATATGATAAATGTTAAGTGAAAGCAAATTTTTCATCTCCTTGCCTTCAGCGTGGGTACCCTACATTTAGGCCTGAGTCTCCACCCCTGTGTTCTATCAAGTCAACAGCTTTCCATGTGCTATCAACCCCACAGTGTCCGTGTAGGACATTTTAACCTTGACAGCAAAAATATAAGTGCTCTTCCTAGACTCTATAAATCCCTCCTCTTCAAGACTCTAAATCTCCTTTTGTCTCAACTCTAGAGCCTACACCGAAGACATTCAACCAAATTGCTAGTGGTTGTGGCAACAACCCATTGGCCAAACTACTTTTCTCATGATTTGTAACAGATCTCAGTGTTTACTTGTGATATCTCTATACAGCCAGGTCCATATTTTAGGATGGTCAGAAGCACCTGCCCTCTGATTTATTAACTTAACGCACTAGATGATCAAATTGGCTGGAGTTAATGGGGTTTCAAAGTACTGTGCAGTCCTGGAAGTCAGGAAGGAATAGATGACTCATAATGCAGACTGTGCTCCAGGAAGTCACTGCGTCATGCCTGGCATCTGTCTGCCAAGTGTGCAGTGGCCAGAATGGGCAGTGGGGGTGGAAAAAGCATTTTCAAATCTCAGTGTACCAGCCTATGAGATGGGTGCTGGGGTGACACTCCTTCATTTAAATTTGATTGCTTTGAGAACCCAGCTAAAGAAAACTCAGAGTAATTGTATTTTGAAATGGAGTCGCAGCCAGGGAACTTGATTTGGTATCTAGAGTCATTATCCTGAGACTGGTCCCAGATGCTCCTTCTCTGTTCACTAGACTATTATGTTTTAAGTGACTGGCTCAGCGTGTCAGCGTCTGTCTTGCCTGCCCTACACACCTGCAGGCTGGAAGGGTGACCACATCTAATGTCCATAATCTGTAGCCAGGCAGATTCTGGGCTGGGGTGTCCCAATCTGTATAAACAACTACAGTGATAGATGTCACAGGACATCTGATTTCTCTTTTCAGCTTTGTTACTAGCCAGGTGTCTCATATTAGACCAAACACTTAAAATCTTTGTTAAACTGGTGGCTATTCTAGAAGGATTCTCATATTAGAAATATCTTCTAGAGAGGTATAGAGGCAGTTATATATATTTTATTAGCCAGATATTTGACTAAAGATGCTTTTTCACTCAATGTTGCTTGGTGTGCTGGTTTGGCAAACCCTAACCTATCCAGTCCAGTTGTCAAACAACAGCCTAACTTATCACCTCCCTGTGTATTATAATATTAATATTCACAAATAGATGATGAAGAGCTCAGAGACCTCTACTTCAAGGGCCTGGTTACTCGTTGTTTGGTTCGTAGAGCAAAGGAAGAATTATGCAAGTGCCAACCTTTCCAGAGACCTTAGTCAGCGAGGTTACCATGAATAAGAGCAAAGAGAGGGAGGGGCTAAAGGATTTAATGAATGGAAGGAAGCATGGCCATTGATGGAAAAGGCACTAAGAAAGAAGAAAGGCCTCGTAAGGATTTAGACAAGGAATAATTTCTCCACCCTCCTCTAGCAAGCTCCACGGAAGACAAAGACCAAGGCTCTATTTCTTTGGGGACACAGAATGATATGGTGGATGAACCAAGGGCATTAGATTCAG
This sequence comes from Otolemur garnettii, assembly GCF_000181295.1. Lineage (NCBI taxonomy): Eukaryota > Metazoa > Chordata > Mammalia > Primates > Galagidae > Otolemur > Otolemur garnettii. The sequence goes on along the minus strand of NW_003852414.1, from coordinate 13,282,809 downwards.
ACAGGCCTGGGCTAAAGTTGAGCTCTCTCGCTTGTGATAACTGCATGATGAAGGTATGTTTGTATGTTAGGGAAGTAAAGGCAAGCCTTGAGGCGAAAGAATCACATGGACCAAGGCCTAAAGGATTTCTTCAACTCAGCCAAGAGAAGAAAAAGGGGAAGTTCTATCCGAAAGGGACAATATAGTGGAGACACGAAAGCCGGAGACGGCATAGCATATTCAAGACACGGAGAGTAGCTTAGGGAGAGCTGCTCTGAGGAAGGGGAAAGGGACCAGTAGAGCTGGGGAGGGAACTGGAACTAAGAAGACTGGGTTTCAAAGGATGATGGGCTCCCCCAAAGGGAAATGCTGTCACAGGCACATGATAAGAGAAAGCGATGAGCTTGTCCACGTGATCATTAGATCTGAGGAAAAAGAAAGAGAGTAGTCAAGAATGGTGTCCAGTTTTGTGCTTTGGCAATTCAGTAAAATGAAAGAAAAAGCTGGAATGCAGATGAGGTGTGTGAAAGGCAAAATTGTCAACAAAGTCCAATGTCACTGTCGGATGCCCAAGGAACAGCTGCCAGTGGCAGCAGCAGCAGAAAGAATTATCAACAAACTGGTCTTTACCAGCCTCAGACAAACATCAGCAGTGCATCAATAACCCTCAATCAGAAGAGAGACGCTCACCACAACCATGGATGGAGTGCCGTTCAGATTTTAAAATGGAGCTAACGGGGTCAGGTTGGAATCCTTCTAAGAGACGCCAGTCCAGGCCCAGACATCTCCGAAATATTTGCAGCATTAAGAAATATTTTGAGAGCCAAATGTCTGCTTTTCCTTGTTCGCACAAGAGAGTCTACAAGCTTGAAAAAGTTCAGCTTCTCCAGCTGGTGTTGCAATCCCCAAAGGGCTGGAGCCACTGAAGATAAAAGAAACTGGCACTGACTGTTGGGCTTAGCAATAGGGCCATGAGTGGTCTGGAATGTAGAAGACCATCGCTGCACCAGTAGTGGCTACAGTTTGTCCCAGGAGTTGGTTTTAATGAGAAATAGTTTCTTAAAGGCTTTGTATGGTTTTTTTTAATAGTTTTAAGGTTAAAGGCTTAGAAATCCCTACTTTATTCTACGCACAAATCCTGGCTACGTGTTTCAAGGAGTGAGTCCCTTTGCAAAGTCAGAAAGACCACAAAGCTGGCTCCCTTCCTACCACTGACTTTGCATGACTGTTTTAGGAGGCGATGGAATCAGGCTGGGTGTACGCGGTCCAGGCTTAGGCAAAGTCCCAAAACAATTTCTGAAATGCCTGGCTTCTCCCTTGTCTTCTGCCCATAATTCTACAATGTATCCGTGTTTTTAGCTTTGGATGTCGTTGAAATTCAGTTATATTTTTTACTTATCTCACTTGGGGACCCAAGGTGTCACTAGGACTTTTACAAATGGGAGCTCTTTTCTCACCAGCTCTTATCACTGAGAAGCCACATTCAGGCCTTGGCTCTTATGCTGTCTCTGAATAGCTTGCCCCCTCTCCACAGCTGCCATTCCCACTGCCTCCAGCCACAGTCACATCAAATTATACCAGCTAAACAGAAGGAGGGCGAGTCAGTCCTGAGTCAGAACAACTTCAGTGAAGATACACGTGGCAGTATTTAGCCGGCACTCATCAGGCATTACGTTGCCCTGAAGGAAAACGTTCATTATATATCATGTTTAGTGAGTTATTGGAAAACAGACGGGTATATTTCATTGCATTCTGGAAGAACTAAATGTGACAGCCTAATTAAGATGCACTATAGAATAACAATCATATCTAGAGCTTGAGATGGTAAGTTTCACCCAGAGAGCTCAGTGGTTTCTTTCCCTCACCACTCGCTCCCATTTGCAAATTGTATCCACTGCGTCTAATCATCAGGCTCACAAATAAGAGATTCTAATTGTAGGCGATGAGGACATGTCACTGTTTCTAAGGCCTCAGCAGTAAACCTCAATGACACAATCAACCCTTTAGTAATTCTTGTTCCCTGAAAAACACGAATCTGGCAATAAATCTGGAGGCAAAGGCCAGATCTGCATTAGGAAAATGAAGCAGAGAATTAAAGCAATTATCTAAATAATTTATCACGAGCCTGGGGTAGGTAGCTGAAATTACTTAAATGAATATTGCAAGGGGAAATGCATTTTTGGAAAAAGGCCTTTGAAGACTCTCTTGGCTCAGCACATAGAGAACAGGAAAATCAGTGCGCTGATGAGGTTCATGTATAAATGGAAGGTACCTCCTGTTGGGCCTTTGCTTTGAAAGTGAAAAACTGTTCAAAAATGTATTGTGGTTTGGAATTCGGGGTACTTGGCTCAGAAAAAGAAAGAAAAGAAAATGGAAGGGGACAAGAGGATCCAACAATGATTCACTCACTGGGGATTTAGTCTTAAGCACCATTGTTTCCTGGGCTCCACAGCGTGAAGTCTCGGAGAATCTTCCAGTAGGAATTCCATTCCTGGCACTCATCTCTAGCTGAGCCAAGGTCAACACTTGCCGCACTGCTGGAAACAGAGGGAAGTTTGAAAGCTCCCCCAGGTGCAAAACTCCGCCCCTTCCTACAGTGCAAAACAAACTCAGAAGGAAGGTTTTTATTGGCCTAACTCTGGTCACTCTGCCCTTATAGTCCTGTCCTCAGGAACTGGCCAGGAGGATACAGGGCAGGGAGACAGGCTCTCTTTCCAGACAGAGGGACGTCAGATTCTTGCAGCTAAAAGCATGGACCATAGACCAGTAGCGTCAGCATCACCTGTGGGCATGTTAGAAATTCAGATTCTCAGGCATCACCCACACGGCTGCAGCATGAGCTGACCCAGCTCCCCTGGGGATTAACGTTTGTGAAGCACTGAGCTCCATGACGCTGTGGGCCTAAGGAGAGTGAAGGGCAAAATCTGAGCTAACTAACCAGGCAGGAGAATGGAATGAATCCTGCAGGTTCACGGAGGGCTGCAGAGTCCAGTCCTCAGCTGGGGGTCTGGGAGTAAGCAAACGCAGTGAAAACGAACCGAGTTATGGAATTATGATCCCAGGGTCTTGAGCTTACAGCTTGATGCTTCCAGCAGAATGTCTATACCTTGGGATCACAGGTGCTAATTATGGCCACAAAGTCCCTAGAGACCTGGCTGTGGACCCCTTACCTGAAGAAGAGTGCCTGCATCTCTGGTAATGCCTTCCCAAGAGACCCATTCCTGCCCCCATCCCCAAAAGGCAGGTGATTCAGATGGACGACCACCCCCCCGCCCCACCGAGGATATTCACTGGACTCTGGCAGTGGTGGGCGGGAGCAAGTGAAGGGTCAGATGAGAATGGCCCACTCTTTAAAATGCCCTGACCTGGGTGGAGCACGAGGCATGCTGTTTCCACAATACATATCGCGTTAGCTTTTATGTGAACATGTTACTGCTGCCATTAATTTAATTATTTTATTGACCCATTTTATAGAGCCAGCTTGCCTCCTGAGGCTTTTTTTTTTAAGTAAAAGGCTCACTTCAGAATGAACGTACGGATTTCCACATGTGGCTGAAACTCATTTCCTCTTGTTTTGTCCTCAGAAAAGCTGGAAAGCAGCTGGCCAGCTCCTTGCACATAGATTTAAAGAGCATGACTGATTCACAGGGGTGTTCTCATTTGCAAGGTGAAGAGCCCCAGAGCTGTCCTATTTTTCTCAGGAATGTTCGTACTGGCCATGTATTGAGCTGGAGCTGGGCTGAAGCATTGTTCCCAGTGCTTCTCTTACTTTCCATCTGAACTCCATACTAGACTCAAGTTCCCACTGGGTTCTAGTCTCAGCTCCAAGCAGCCCACCATTTAACTGCTCTCTGCCTCAGTTTACCCACCATTGCCAAGGTGGTAACCACCTGCATCGGCTGCCCATCAAAGTTGTCTTCGGGATGTAAAGGCTGATTATTTCTGTGGAGCTGTGGTTTCCATCTGGAGTTTCTTTATACTCTCGATAAAAATGATGTGTAGGAAGAAGCAGCAATGCCATTACCTGTGCAAAGGAGCAGGGGGCCCGCTCAGGACCTCCTCTTGCTGCCCCCCGGGGCTGACCCCCACTGCACCTGCAGGCACCACTCCTCCTCTCCTGTGCTAGTTTGCGCAGAGCCAGCCACCCCGTGCCGGGCGGCCCAGGCGCTGGCTTCCCTTCCTACACGGATTACACTCTCTTGCCCATTATGAAACTTGTCAAACTTTGTATTTAATTCCAGTCCTGTCTTTTGCGCTATTAGCCACACATACCCAAACTGGAGCTGTCAGCAAGTTATCCCCGGAGCCTCACTGGGTCACATTGCCCGAATGCCATTAGGTACTTCCTTTACTCACCAACACCAAGGGAGTGTAATTTATTTGAGCACTGAACGTCTGGGGAAATCTGACTGCACTTTAACGTACCTAATCAATACTTGTAATGTTCTGGGATGAAATTCCAGATGCCGATAACCCGTCTGGTGGCTTAAAACTCAGCTTCAATGCGATGTTTATTAAATAGCACTTCTGCACCATTGGACTCTAGGCCAGGTGTTTTACCGATAGAGGGATATTTAGTCCTTTCCTTAGCTTCATGAGATAAATATTAATATCTCCATCCTACAGTTAAAAAACAAGCTCCGAGTGGCTAAATGATTTGCCAAGAGTCAAGGAGCTACTTGGAAAAGCTGAAGTTCAAATCTAGGGCTCCCCATTCCAAGTCGAGCTGATTTTCCACTATGCCACAGTTAGCACAGAGAAGAAATATTTGCAGAACTCTTCAGGGCAAGTCCTCCCTTTATTATATCCTACAGCAGAAAGCATCTTAAGATGCTTAGAGAGGGAGGCCACTTGCTTGATTTCACTGAATGCAGGGTCTCCTTCTCTGTCACTATTTACCGCATAATGCTGCAAAAAGCATGAAGGGACTGACTGCAACGCTTTATGGCGCTCCCTGAAAATGACTAAGTGTTATTTCATGTTTGGCAGGGCCTAGCACATTTTGTCAGTCTGAAAGAATTTTTGGCCAACAGGTTTTGTTCAGATCCACAGTTGTTAACTATTACAGATGTCTGAAAAAAAGAAAAACATTCAGATGGGGCTGGTTGAAATATTTAAGTGATGGCTGGAGTCAACAGAAACCAAGGGTCTTTGGTTTCTGCAAGGTCCTTCACGCCTAAAAGTGAAGGAGAGTTTTGTTTTCTTTCCCTTCTCATGACATAGATTTCTGGAGGTCAATCCAACCTTTCTGTTCCAAAGACGAGCTATGTGTATGAAAAGCTTTCTGCTGGTGTAGACCCTCCATCCCTTGGAAGGATTTGCCATTTGCAAGAGAAAGTCAACTTGGTTGTATCATTTATTACATTTCATTCGACTACTGACAACAAAGATAAGAAATAGCAGAGGTTTCTTTCTTTTATACATCAGAGAAATCTGGAGGCAGGTAATTTAGAGCATGACTCCACCATGCCCATGATCACCTAAGTTCCTACTGTCTTTCCACCAAACTTTGCATACAGCTTCTATTTTTAATAAGGTCCCGGGGGTTATCACGGCTGCTGGGGCTTCAGCCAGTATTTCCACATTTTATGTAGGAAGCAGGAGGAAGAGTTCCTGGCTTCAAGAGAGGCTGAAAATGTATCTTTTTAGTTGCCATGAAGTAAAAGGTGAGTTTCTGACTCAAGAAGAAAGAATGAATGGACATGGAATAATTGACTAAGCATCTCTGCCAGTTTCTGAGAGGTAGAAGATTCCCCGCGCATTTGGCACTTTCTTTGGGTGGACTGTGACCATGGATTCATAAGCTTTTAGAGCCAGGAAGGGTGAAAGATGAACTAGTCCAGAATCCTTGCTTTAAAGCTGAACAACTGAAGGCCAGGAAAGGCACAGACAGCAAAGCAACTGAGTGTGAGAGCTTGAACTGGGAATGAGGCCTCAGACGTTCCAAGTCAAAGTGGTTCTGACCACAGCGCACTTCCTCACAAAACTCACTTTATAACTGTGATGTCCCCTTTGGTTGGAATTTTAGGATGTCTCTACATCACATTCCTTCCCTCCTTTCTGTTGAGAAGTAAGACAGAGAAATCGAATGCACTGAGATCAAATACTGGCTTTGTTATTGATTCAGGTGAGTGAGCAGTGTTGCCATAGGGCTGACTTGCCCACCCACTCACAGGCAGTGCTAACTGCCCCCGGTCTCTCCCACAAGATATCCTCCTGGCAATTGAGGCAGAAAGAGGGTCCAGAGGGGCAAACAAGAAATCTTGCACCCACAGGAAGACTGACTCAGAAAAGAAAGGGCTGGGCTGACCATGCCCTGTTCCTTCCCCCCGTGACAAAAATCTCTCCTATGGAGTACATGAGGCAGCAGGAACAGGGCAGAAGTGGTTCTCTAATGGGTTCTTCCCAACGAAGTATCCTCCATGTAGGGCCAGGGAGAAAGGATGTCCCCCTTAACATCTATAATATGTTTATTTTTATGCCTGTGTTCCCTCCCATAATGTTCTGCACAGATACTTGAGCATGCCCTCAATGACTTAACTATGACACTTAACTGTGAGGATGGGGTACAAAGGACAGTGAGGCAAAGAAGTGTTACGTAATTTGCTCAAAGTCACATAGCAAATTGGAAACAAAATGGAAAGAAGGATGCTTGTATCTGGTCCCAGCTCCCTGAGTACTTTCTCTATACTGGGCTGCCTGTGTGTAGATTCTCCTCGTCTGGCAGAAACCATCCCCTAATTAGAGACTTTCCGGAGCATGCAGAGTGGCTTCAGGGACTTCTGCTAGATGAAGACTGGAGTCTCCATCAGTGAGCAAAATTCTCCTAGGGTAAGCGATACCCATGTGCCTTAGAAAACAAGCTGGTGGGCAACTGATCAGGAAACACATGTTTTTTTTTTTGAAGAGAGAAAACTCAAATAAATAAAATCATACATGAAAAGGGAGACATTAAAACATTTCTATTACCACAGAAAAACGAAGGATAACCATAAGAAAAAATGATAAATAACTATATGCAGGGTGTCCATAAAGTTCTCGTGTGATGTAAAATAGTTGTAAATTTTTTAATTGCACAAGTATAAACAAATTAGAAAGTTTAGAAATGGATAAATTTCTACATATGTGCAACCTACGAAGACTGAATTATGAAGATATAAAGAATCTCAACAAATCAGTAACAAATAAGGAGATTGAATCAGTAATAAAGTTTCCCATCAAAGAAAATCATAGGATCTTATGGCTTCACTGCTAAATTTTACCAAACCTTTAAAGAAGAACTAATATCTATTCTTTTCAAACTGTTCCAAAATATTTAAGAGGAAAGATTTCTTCTAAACTCATTGTTTGAGGCCAGCATTACCCTGACAAAGACACAACCAAAAAAAACTACAGGCCAACATTCCTGCTCGATAAATATGCAATAATTCTCCAAGAAATACCAGCAAACCAAATTCAGCAGCATATTAAAAAGATCATTCACCATGGGTAAGTGGGATCCATCCTAAGAATGCAAGGATTCTTCAACATAAACCAATCAGAGAATGTAATGTACAACATTAAAAGAATGAAGACAAAAACTATATGATCATTTCAATAAATGCAGGTAAGGCATTTAACAAAATTCAACATTACTTCATGATAAAAACTTTCAACAAACTAGGTACAGAGGAAATATACCTCAACACAGTAAAGGTCCTGTATGACGACCCACAGCTAATATAATACTGAACAAGGAAAAGGTGAAAGCTTTTTTTCTAAGATCTAGAACAAGGCAGGGATGCCCACTTTCACAGTTCTGTTCAACATAGGACAGAAAGTCCTAGCCAGAGAAATCAGGCAGAAAGCACGCAGATGCCTCCTTTTGATAATCCTAGCTCACTTAGAATGACTGGATCACTTTGTGTAAGTCAGTGTGATGGGAGAAGCAGGAGGAAAAGAACTTTCTAAGGACACAGCATAGGCTGGCGTTGCACCTCCGTTAGGCAAACCATGAAGGGCGCCTCCAAGTTATGAGTTCAGTGTTCTCCTGGGGCACATCCCACTTGAATAAGATTAATTCAATAAGCTACTCATTCTTTTTGAAGAATGCAAGTCTTTTGCCCATTTCTTAATTAGGTTATTTGGTCACACTGAACTGTCCCAGTTTCTGTGCTAAGTATTACTGCCACCATGAACCCAGTCACTGGACTGGCTCCCCGCAGATAGCTCCCTTTAATGTGGACAGACCTCATATAGATGTCTATGTACGTAAAAATGTAACTTATGTGTGAAGAAGACTTCCGATGTGTCTTCTATTTGAGCTTTAAACATCTTTACTTATCTTTTGTTTATAGATCTGACTCCTTTGAGAAGTCGGCTAGTTGAAATGTGAAGAAATTCACCTAATCTTGGCACATTGGGTTGAACAGGTTGACCTGAAATCAATGTTGCTTCACCCAGAGCCTCTGTTTCAAGTGTAAGGTCTTCAGAATGGCTTTCTTCTACCTTTAGTTTCTCAAAGTTTCCTAAGTCCCTAATCTTTTTTGTTTTTAAGTCTTATCTAGAACTTCACAGGAGCAGCAGATATCTGCCCTGCTGCGCGTCCCCAACACCCTTCTCCAAAGCCCTGGAGACACCTGCACTGACTCATTAGCCATCAGTCAGCACCACAGTAAAAACCACCGATCTCTGCACCAGTTTGAGACGTCTTTCAATTCCAACAGGTGGACAGAGCCTCTCTACTCAGTAGTCCTCTTGGCAACTCACTACTAGCCGAGTCTGTGTGTGTGCAAGACACGTGCCAGCCACCACATCTTTCCCCAAGCCCCACCACCACCAAAATTCCTCTGGTCAAAACACCATTTCTCAGCCCCAGCAAGGCTACTGACAATCAGTTCCAATCCCATCGGAATAGATGGAATTACAGGATCCCACTTGCTTGAGTCACCCAAGCCCAAGTCAAAGACACATGTTTTAAAAATAGTAAATGGAACACAACTCCTATAAAACTGTTCCTTCCATAATGTGGCTTCCAGGCTTCCTCATCACCTCGGGCATTTTCTCCTGGATGTATTTCAGAGTGTCAGAGTTTCTGCTAAGGAAAACAAAAATTTAAGAATGCAATTTAATGTTTTATTACCTGGGGGGCAGAATTATAAGGACTTTTTTTTCTTTTTGTAATAGGAGACGTATGGAAGACAAACTATTTAGTGATGTGGCGGCGTTACACCTATGTCCCGTCTCCTACTTGTACTGTAGCTAGTGAGACGGCCCCTATGTAACTAGGCAGCCCCTGACAGAGAAAGTCTTTCTCTGTTGTGTTCTCACTCTCATAAAAAACAAAAACAAAAAACAAAGCAGAAGAACAGGATTCAGGTCTGGGCAGGTTCTTAGATTCCTCAGGGATGGAGCCCCATCCAGCTCCCTAGTCTGTCACTCCCCTCTATTCAGTACTCACCATTATAATTAAAGCAAACATTTTCCTTCCAAGTGGCAAAGCTGAAGAATAAAAGAAAAGAGAAGGGCCAAGAGAAGGTGTCAGCTCTGTCTTAAGGTAGGTCTCAGTCACCAGCACACAACTCTTTGCTCCGAACTTTGCCACATGACCGTACCTAACTGCAAGTGAGCGTGGGAAATGTATTTTTTGTTATATGACCATCAGCTCAACTACAACTTGTTTTATTCTGGAAGAAGAGGAGAACAGATATGTAGGAACCATTGTCAGCGTGTACCACACCTTGTAGCAACTCCACAAAGCAGGTGTGAGAGGGAAACTCATTGAACAAGCAGAAACTAAGGCTCAATTGTTTCAGTATATTGCTTGGAGTCACACCTCTCAAATGTGTGTGGTCACTAACTGAATTGGATTTTTTATACCATAGACTGTTTTATTTCCTCCACGTGTTTCCATAATAAAATTAGGGGGCGTCCTCCTATAAACACATCCTACCAGACTTTCAACTGTATTATATCCTTGGTTTTCAGTACGCTCACGCTTCTTCCTTTGCCCCATTCCTAATTATTCTCAACATAGTGGGAAGAACGGGGTTTCAAAAACTCAAATCTAACAATTTTGCTTCACTGTTTAAAAACCTTTAATAAATTCCCATTGCTCTTCAGATAAAGACCAACATCATTAGTGTAGTTTCCAGACCTTACATGTCTGGCCCCACCTACCCCTGAGCTTCCTGTCCCGTGGTTCTTGCCCTCTCTATCTGTGCTACGCTGGACTCCTGTGGACACTCCCTGCTTCCTTTCCATCCCATAGCTTTCCCGTGCTGTTCCCTTTGTCCTGAGTCTTTTCCCCCTTTGCTGAGCGAAAAAAGACAATCTCAAAAGCTAATGACTATATGACTCCATTTATATATTATTATGGAAATTAAAAAATTAGAGAAAGAGAGGATAGGGGAGTGTTGTCAGAGGTTACATGTGTTGGAGGGAGGGCACATCTATTGGTGACACAATGAAGGTGCAGCCCAGGGGAACTTGGAGGTGATGGAAACGTTCTGTATCTTGACTTCGTAAGTATCAGTATCCCAGTTGGGATACGTTATTGTAGTTGTATAAGATGTTCTCATTGGAGGAAACTGGTACATGGGATCTCTCCATATTATTTTTCACAAATGAATGTGAATCTCCAATTACCTCAAAATTGAAAGTTCAATACAAGTAATTTTAAGAATAAGGTTTATGTTCCAATCAATGACAGTTTTAGTTTTTCTCTGGGTTGTGGGTTTGTGCACAGCAATATATGCATAACAATCCTTCCTCATTCCATCGTCTTCATATAGAAGAATATGAATCAGAGTATAGAACTCTGTTCTATTCCTTTTGAGTGTGTAAATGTTCGTACTTTATTCTGATGTTCATTTTGGTGTATAGGATAAAACATCTTCTAACTTGATTTTTTTCAAAGAGAAGACATTTTTTCAAAACTAATCCTTTCCTAAGTCAGTCATCTTTTCTCCCTCATTCTCTATTATGATGTGTCCGTTATCATACACTAACTTCTGAAATACTCTAGGAATAGTTTTTCATAGCCATTTTTACTTTTCTTTTTTCTACAATTTTTTTGTTAAGTCTCCCTCCAAAAGATTCTTCATGTTCCTGTTTAGAATCCATTAAATTCATAGTTAATTATGAAAGGATTAACGTATTTGTGATGTTTAATTTTCTCTTTCAGAAAAGGGGTTCTCTCCTTCTTCCCACTCTTTTATATTGCTTAGTACAGTTTTACAACTTTTTTCTCATCGGGCCACTTATTTCTTGCTAGGATTATTCCTTAATTGTGTTGATCTTGTGACTGGAGTTTTTGTTCCCATGCAGAGGGGATACATGTCCAGTTTCCTAATTGGTATAGATTCTATGATTTTACACCAGAGACTAAATAATGGAAGAGGAAAGAAAGCGTCTCTCGCCTACATGTAAACAACCATTCATTGATTTATGGAATTTGGTTGCCATTTTCGTTACCCTTGAGCTTAGTAGAAATTCTTCCTTGCTATTAATATTAACATGGTAGAAAGTCCTAATTTCAGTTTTCCTGTTTTTTCATAGCTACTGTAGTAAGAATTTGCAAGAGACAACATGGACCCTCCTGAAATGTCACTGTAAACTGAAAAGTTGTGGTTCTTTTCTGAGCACAGAGTTTTTGAACAGGTCCCAGGCGCCCAAGAGTATTCTCACACTATCTGTATTTTCCTATATTATCTGCAGCAATGGCCTGACTCATCAGGTTTTACCAAATGTTTCCCTAAAACTAAGAAATCCTAGATCTATGTCACTCCCAGTGATCCATCAACTCAGTAAAATGCTTTCACAAGAGGAGATGAGGTTAGTTTGGCGGGATTGTCCTTTCGGAGCCCCTGTCTTCCAGCAGTCAACACATTCCTTTCAAAGTGCTCATGAGGGCTCGGCGCCTATAGCTCAACCGGCTAAGGCGCCAGCCACGTACACCTAAGGTGGCGGGTTCGAATCCCCAGCCCGGACCCGCCAAACAACAATGACGGCTGCAACCAAAAAATAGCCTGGCGTTGTGGCGGGCGCCTGTGGTCCCAGCTACTCGGGAGGCGGAGGCAGGAGACTCGCTTGAGCCCAGGAGTTGGAGGTTGCTGTGAGCTGTAATGCCACGGCACTCTACCCAGGGGGATAGCATAAAGTGCTCATGAGACATCTGCTCAAAATTCATTCTACAAGTTGACCAAACTCAATTTGATCAAATTTATTAGTCTGTCGTTTTCGGAGTCCACCCCTTTTCAAAACTTGTGACATTTACTTGCAATCAATTATCTGCTGCTTCCTCTGTTGTACCTGACTTTTTAAAGATTACCAGCAGCGACTCCCTGATTACATGTCTAAATTCCCTCAATCCCGAGGGATTAAACTTGGCCGCACCTGAAGACATGACCTCATGACATGAGTTAAGGCTGGCTCTCCTTTTCCAGTTGTCCTGGGCTAGAATTCCTTTATTATATACATTGTTGTACGCTATTAGAATTCTGAGACTACTGAGAGAGCCAGCAGCTTGGATATTATTGTCCTTACCAGGAAAATTGCTTTAAATCTGCACAGAAAGCACACCGCTTCCTGGTGTGTGATCAGGAATGACGTCTAGATCCGTGCTAGCATCACTTACTTTCTGAATTGGATGCTTTAAGGGGTTTCTCAATCTCAAAGCTTCCACATCTGCCTGTTTTCTCACATTGAACACCCCCCCACCCCAACCAGGCACTGTGGCCATTTTGAATGGGATGCACATTCTGAATTGTCAACCTCAAACTTCTGAACTTGTAATCTTGTCCTTAATGGAAGTAGCATTAAGTCCTACATACAGCCATTTCCTTTTGTTTTTAGATGAACGGTCTCATAACCAGTTCTGGGATCCCTATGCCAATTGTATGGGCCTGGCTGACAGATAAAATGGACTCCCCGTGGCTAAACTGCTTAAAGTTAAAACAGAATAATGCAGCCGTGGCTGGGTGAGGGAGCAGTCACACACTCCGTGTTCTCAAAAAGATGTAAAAGTATCACAGGATATCTATTTTTGCAGTCAAGCCAAACCAGTTCCTGTTGTTAGTGTCAAGATAAACGGTGGCCAGAAATCACCTCTCCATCACCACTGGCCCTTAGAAACAAACATCTAACCGAGACTTCTAGTCTGGGGCTGGGAAGCCAACCAATTATAGCTCATCTGCCCCGACCAATCAGGGCTCAGCTGCACCAGCCAATCACATCCAAGTGTGTTTTAGTCTATCATTTACATAAATGGACCTTTTGGGAACCTGGGTAGAAACTTTTGCTATCCTATTTGAATTCTCTCTTTATTCTCTGGAACATACCCTAATTTTACAGAAGGCTGAATCCCCTACTTTTCAAATTGTTCACTGGAATTAAGTCTCGTTCCTCCAAATTCCTTTTTCAAAGAACTCTTGTTCACACCCTTTCCCTTCCAGCCTGTCCTGCTCTTCCTGCTCTTATCAGTTACTTCCCTTCTCACCGTGCTGTCACGCACACTGAACACCTCAATCGTGACTTTGTCTCCAGAGTCTACCCCCAGGCTCCACTGACAGCCCTAGGAATTTGTCTAACCAGCATGACCTACCACACAAACTGCTGACCCCAGGGTCAAAGTATCCACTCTGTAAGACATACTGGCTCCCATACGCTGGGCACATAAACCATACTCCACCCCCTGCCATCTACTTTCTGATTAATTACTTCTTGTCAGAAGACCCAGGATGGCTTATTTGCTCCCACCATAAACTGGGCTTTGCCACCTGTAGGTAATTTATAAATATTTATTAAAATGAACTAAACAGGCTTGGCACCTGTGGCTCAAGCGGCTAAGACACCAGCCACATACACCTAAGGTGGAAGGTTCAAATCCAGCCGGGCCAGCCAAAGAACAATGATGGCTGCAACCAAAAAATAGCCAGGCATTGTGGCAGGTGCCTGTGGTCCCAGCTACTTGGGAGGCTGAGGCAGGAGACTCACCTGAGCCCAGGAGTTGGAGGTTGCTGTGAGCTATGATGCCACAGTACTCTACCCAGGGGGATAGCTTGAGGCTCTGTCTCAAAAAAAAAAAAAAAGAAAGAAAGAAAGAAAGAAAGAAAAAAAATGAACTAAACAGCAATTATCTATCTACATTCCCTTTTGAGAGACCCAGCAAGTTTTGTAGGTGCCCATTTTTACAAAGCTTACACGTCTGCCCAGAGCCAACACCATCCTTGTTAAAGTGTAGGGATCCACTAAAGTTCCATTCTGATCCGTGCTAAGGTAGAATTCTTTCTCACCATCCCCACATAACTGCATGAGCCCCTTAAACTGTTTATAATTCAGTCCTGAAACATTCTAGCCATTGTCAGGGTCCTTTGGCTCCGGGTATATTATCCTAGTGCCCAGGGCCTATCTTGCTTCCACCCCCACCAGATGGAACCCTCTTATAGAGGACACGCCACTGCTAGGGCCGGATCCCCTAAGTACCACACCAGACATTTACCTGCCATGGGTCTCAAGGTACGAGAAGTAAGCCAGCTTCCAGGATATGTATGAAAACCTATGGACCTGAAGCATTGCTATACAGGATACACATTGCATTCCAACATACACGCTTCCCCTGGGGACCAGAGTGGCCAGCGATTTCTAACTACTTCATCATTCTCCCACCTCACTCATAGATCAGCCAAATGACTTTCAGCACATCAATACGAAGCTCTATGGAAAGGTGGGACCTCGTGCTGATCAGTAGGATGATAATTTTATTATTTCTTGTCATTTGTTGTCAATAAGGATTTGAGTGAGATAAACCCGAATTAAATAATTCTGCTAATTACTTCTAATTAAGTAATCATATGACATCTATGTAATAAGAAATGTATTAAACACAATTTTCTATCGTTCTGGTTATTCACATATTCCATTTTAGCCTAATATGTTGGAGCAAAAGGTTTTCAGGAACAGGACGCAGCTGCCCTCTTGTGTCACTTTCATATAATTAAATCTATTACTGTTTAGCTACGAGTGATTCAATTAGCTGCGCGTTTTTAAAGATCACTACATACCACTACTCTTCCACTTCTGAAATTAATATCCCTCAATGGCAATTTACAAAGTACAATATGTGGAAAGACAGCAGTTTCTATCTACCAATTTAAGTGGAATTTACTGGCATGATTAGCTGAATATTAAAAAGTAATATCATTTACTCTATCCTTCAGGTCCTCTCCTCATCCAAATATCCAGGTGTCTTAATATGCCTTTGTATACTTTCATTATATTAATAATCAATATTTAATGTGTTATTAATGAATGTATGGATTTGTACTAATCCTTTTACGGGACGCTCAGTGTCCCCATAGGAAGTTAAATGGAAGCCAGTTGTCTTTTTTAACAGTTGACCATGGGTATCCCTCATAAAGGGCTACTTGTGATCCCCCTTGCTATTAATTAAGCATCTGACATGAGCTAAGTACTATACTATGTTTTTTATAATGAGAATATATAAGAACATGCATAAAAGGGAAACTCTATCTCCATTTAATAGAAAAAAGAAACCCAGAATTAAATAAAATGCCTCAGAAGCCAAAAGGTAATCATGGTCTTATTCTTCACACCATGATGATGCAAACCAAGACTAATTTGGTCCATTCTTCAGCATCCCTCTACCATCATAGACCATCACCCACAGTTCACAGTCAAGCAGCTACTCAGCACACTGGACACTGTCTTCTTAAAGGGAGGGGAAGCTTGACCATGAAGACAAGGTCATCACCGGTCTTGACACAAGTGAAAGTTCTGCTTTTTACTGAGCTGTATTTCCTCACAAAGTACTATACCATTCTGGCCCTGTATAGTAGTTCTCTGCATTAGGCCACAGTGGATATAAAAAATAGAAAGCAAGTCAAATTGTTTGGGGGAAATTAAGAACTGGGCTTTCATATTGATCAACATTGGTTTCGTGGCTACACCCAATATCCAGGTAGCAAGAGGATCTAATAGTGATGTAAGAGGATGAACTAATTATGTAGTGTCCATCCCTCATGTTCTGGGAGGTAGCGCCTCTGGAAGAAGTTATACAAAGAGAGAGGAATACGATGCAATAAGAAAATAGAAACTGAGATGCAACAGCCTGGGGCCAAAACCAGGGGAAATCCTGGAGGTGGGGGCAGAGCGAGAGATGGAGGGCGAGGCCTGTGTCTCTGCATGATATTAATATGCAAACCCAGCTCCTCCTCTGCAGCTGGCAGTGGGCTCCCTCTAGAGCTGGTGTAAAAGGAGGGCTCCTGTTATGTTGACTCCAGCTCCATGTAGAGAGGAGAGACGTGTGCAGGTAGGATGGGTGAAAAGCCATCCTTCTGGAGAATGTAACTTAGCAACAGTAACAGGATGTGGCATGGACTGTTTGGCTCAAGATCAATGCCAAAGGTTGGAGTCAGAGGAGGAGAGACACGGGCACAGCCTGGCTGCTGACTGAGCTTCCTGAGGCTGTGTGGCATGACAGAGAGTCAGGGACTCTGGTCCTCGCTCTGTAACTGACCTGCTGTGTGACCTTGGGCCAGACACCTCACCTTTCTTGTTCCCCGTTTCTTCATCTTTCAAATGCCTTCCCTGGGCACTGAGACAGTCCCTCCGTTCTTAAGGCTCTAAACTCTCTATCCTTACCAAGCTGGATTGATCACGTCTGGCTGCTCTGAGTACTGCTTTTTTCATTCATGCTGTGAAAAGTTGTCAGAGTCAAAATGGAGTCACTAATGGTAAAAAATCCCCCACAAATAAAGTGGGAGAAGGCCATGAAGAGAGGGTTCTCAGGCTTGTCTAAGTGAGAATGAAAAAATACTCTACAAACCCTAAGACCTGTCATAGAAGTCTTCCTAACCGACAGGAAAATACTCCTGCAAGGATGTCTTCCCACCACCAACCTGCCCAACCTCAGACTGGTGGCGCCCTTCTTATTGATCTGAGTAGCCAAGGATAATTCTTTCAAAACAATTATGGACTCCGCATCATTTTTTTCCTATCAAAACCTCTGTCTCCCTTTAACTTCCTTGAACACACACGTAGTTTACTTTAGCACCCATGTTCCCTAATAAACATCATTTATTTCCATCTATTCCCAAATAAACATCATTTCTGTTTGTTACTTAGGTGGAGACTGGTAGAGGCTGAATTGTGTTCCCCCCAAATTCCTATGTTGAAGGCCTTAGCTCCAGTTTTCAGAGCGTGACTGTATTTAGAGACAGGGCCTTTAAAGTGGTAATTAAGATGAAATGAGGGCCTGAGGGTGGACCCTAATCCAACACGACTCTTGTGGAGTTGTTATAAGAGTCCTTATAAAAGAAGATGTTGGAACATAGTTTCAGAGAAAAAGAAACCCAAGGGCGTAGCCGTCTACAAAGCAATGTAAGAGGCCTCCAAAATAACAGTCCTGCTGATGCCGCAATCTTAGACTCTAGACTGTGCGGGAGAAAAAAGTTTCTATTCTGTAAGCCACTCTGTCTGCTTATCCATCCTCTTTGAGACTCAATTCCCCCACTGTGTTTTCCTTTCTGTCTGAGCCTTCTCTGACTTAGCATCTCAAACACGTAGGGGCAAAGTCCTCACTACCTGTGCCCTCCCCCCCCCGGCAAAATCCTCTCTCTCTGATCTGCTCCCTGTTGGGCTTCCGCACACAGTAACTGTGTGTGTAAAACTGAGGCCATTAAAATGCACCACACTCAAAGTGGTTTCCATAACTAAAAGGTACTCGTGAAAATGAACAGGCAAAATGGCATTGGATGTCAGAAGGGGCTTGATGAGACAGGCAGTGACGTAAACTGCTGGTGGGAGTATATATTCCTAGAAACTTTTTGGAGGGCAATTTGGCCATACTCGTTGGAAGTTTAAAAAATATCCCAGGTAACGGGGGACCAGGAAAGTAGAGGGGAAAGAAATGAACTGCGAATGGCCAAGTTCATGAGCAATCACAGAAATGAAAATGTAGAAAAGAGGAACAATTAGCGAACTGAATGAGCAAATTTTGCTAAGTGACAAATTAATGATAATGATCAAAAGCCTTAACATTCTATGTTGCTTTTGCCCCAGGAATCCAAGGAACTTAGCCTAATGTAATAACAATACGAAAATATTTACTATAACATTTTAGGAGGGAAACCATCTAAATGTCCAACAAGAGGGTTAAATAAGTTATCCGTATGATGGACTATTTTCAAAAAAATTGTCTATGAGACAAGTGTTGCTAAAAAAAAATATGAATATATATAAAAAATATCCTGGAATAAAAATACCCATAATTTCTGATAAAAGAGTTGCTATATGATTTCTCTCTTTTCTGGACTCTTCTGAATAGTCTATAGAGAGGATGGATTTTTTTTCCTTTTTTTTATTTCTTATAGCATAACTATGTACATTAATGCAATCATGGGGTACAGTGTGCTGTTTTCATATACATTTTGAAATAATCTCATCAAACTGGTTGACATAACCTTCATGTCCTTCTCTTAGTCATTAAGTTAAGACATTCATACTCTGCTTTTAGAAAGATTCACCTGTACCCTTGTAAGATAAACCATATAGGGATTTTTTTTTTTTTTTTAAGTAGAAAAGCAGCACAGTCTTTAAAACATGGAAGGGATGGCTTGGGAAGGAAAAAAGGAGGGCAAGACAGGACCACACACAACTTGGAAAGCGGGTGATTCATCACAACAGGCCACAGATGCATCTTACAGGTCTGAGACCAACCCTGCCAGCATCACGTGTGAAACATGCATGGCTGTTCAGGAAGTATCTGGTGAAGTGATGTGAAGACAAACCGGTCACAAGTCCTAACTACCCAATCTGGTTGAGTTTCAATCAGACGGCAGCTTAAACAACCACTTCCTGGGAGAAGGGACGGCGTGGAACAGAAGAATATATTCAGACTTCCTACCAGTCCCCTGAAGACCTTGTTGTTTTGTTTTCATTTGTAGTTGCTAAATCTTTAAGCAGATGACCAGTGATGTGAGAGTCTGGACGTCATTGATACTTTTGCTACTGCAAAGCATCCTGGCTTTGGTTTGAGCGATCAAAGTCGGGGCTCACGTTCTCAGGGCTCACAGCTGGGCTGAGAGGCCCCCGGGGGCATTAAAGGACAAGAAGGCCGGCTTTAGATAGGGACCCCTTCTCTCCCTCCCTCCTACTATATTAAGTAGATTTACAGTACCGCAAGAAAAGCAGTGTGGGGGCTGGAAGGGACACAGTGACGGAAGACGGAAGAGCTAGGGTTTTAACCATCCTTCAAATTAAGGCCATTTGACTAGGACAAAGGCACCAGTTTGCTCAGGCCCCAGTCTATAAAATGACACCCCTGTGCCATCTTCTCCTGAAGTTGGTTGGAGTGAAGGTCTCTGCCTATCTGAAAGTCCCCAAGTCTGAGACTCAGTAGCGTACATGGAAGATCGTATACTGCCTGCCACCACACGTCCCCCTTAGTGTGGGGGCTGAGTATTCAGCAGACCACCACAGGGTGTCTGCTCAGGTCTCCTCAGCTTTCCAGAACATTTTCAAACTTAAAAAAAAAAAAATCTACATAAATGCCAAGGCATCATATAATCCTAAAATCAAAGAATGTATCCCAACTTGTGCCCTCACATGAAATCAATTTTTAGCACTTTGCAGATGCCTCCTAAATCAAAAAGGGCTAAGCTACGAACTTGAGTGAGGTATTATTTTCTGGACATTGCTAGACTCCAAAGACATGAAAAGATAAATAAGGCCAACACATGGAGATTCTACTTTCTGATCCTGAAACGATTTTTGAAAGATTCAATTCCACTCAAGGCTAAAACTGAATTTTTCATCCAAGTGAGAAATTGGGAGCTTCAGAGCTGACTGGGCTTCAAACGTTTCCTTCCTCCCCATCCTGCCCCCGAGGCTACTGTCCCACAGACACTCACTTACTTGACCTGGTCGGCTTTGTCGCAACCCCTAGTTGATCACTGCAAGAAGGAACCAGGGGTGACACTTAGAAGTACAAGCTTGTAGGAGGTGAGCTAACCTTGATTGCAGGGTAGCCCCGAGCAACCTCCGCACTAGTCTTCTATGGAGACAGTACAACAGGTGAGGGGAGTATTAGATAATGACTCCGTGCCATGGGCTCGGGCTTTCTCAGCAAGGAGCACCTGTGAACGAATTGCCCCAGGGTCCCCCCCCCCAGCTGTAAATCATCTTGCTCAGAGGTCATCTGGCCCTTGGCTTCCTCTACTACAGTCTTTGGCACTAGGGACTTGTTATTGTTGATAACTCCTGTCCACTCCAATAAAGCATAATCTAGACCTTTGATCTGAATATCAATATAGTGATCATGAATATCATTAAATTAAGTCTGCCAAATTCTTAAGGGATACATATTAGGAAACAATTATTTTAGGGTCTCAGTCACGATCAAGTAACTTCTATCAAAATCCAGAAGCCCCATTTAAAGTTCTGACAGTGTTCCAGTGTTTTTCAAATGTGAAACTTTAGAATGCTACTAAATAGCAATATAATATTAATATGTTGCAATATAATTATTGTCCCCATACCACAAATTCTTTTTGTTCACTGTTTTGAAAATAAGTCATCAGAGAGCCCACCCCCATTTCTTTCTAGGATGTAAATTAGAGAGGATGGGGAAATCTCCGTGGCTGGGCCCCTTGTTTCCCCCGCTGGAGGGTGGTTACAGGTAGGGAGAAATCGCACCAACCCACTAGAACAGCTGCCCAGACACTCCAAGATGGAGCCTTCATTGGTGAGTCACACAAAAAAAGTTTGTCTTGAACAAGTCTCAGGCTCCTTTTCTCTCAACCCCACTAAGATTAACCATAAACCAGTAGGAATATGGTTTGTAAACAAAAGGAATTGCATGTTATAAATATAATTTTTATAATATAAATATAATTTTTAGTTAGATCAGCAGAGCTATCCCCTTAAAAAAAAAAAAAACAAGACATAGAGGTCCAGAAATCACTTTATGTGGTACCATCTTGGAGGTAAAAAAATAAAAAATTTCATTCTGAAAGAATTAAACCAGGAAATGTTCATAAATAAATACCAAGGAGTCTTTGCACAACAAGCATCTTGTTAGACATCGATGAAAGGAATCACGTATGTTCAACATCTTCCCATTTATTTTCTATTTTATTTATTTTTTATTTCAGAATAAGATGAGGGTACATACAGTTAAGTTACAGTGTTTGCGTTTATAAGGCAGAGTTCAAGTGATAGCTGCATTCTTCATTTTAAATGGCCCAAGACAAAGTGTACCAGCGTGGCTAGACTTTAGGGGAGGCAGACATTCAAAATCCTTGCTAGAATCCCATAAACAAAGCTACTCGGAGCAAGGATGCAGTCTAAGTAATTACCAACAAATTTCTTGCATTTCAAGTACTTTTTCCCCGTGTTGCCCAGTTAATGCGGCACGTCTAATTTATATCCCATATTAGATGGGAATATCTACACTCAAATCTGTGACATCTAAAACAGGAAAGCACAGCACTTTCATCAATGTTTCTGCTGCCGACTGTACTACAATAAACTCCAGTAAGCACAGACTTTCCAAAAATATTCAGGGAGGAAGTAAGGATACAGGAAAGTCTAGTAACCGATTATTCAAAAAAAAAGGAAGTGAAGTATTCCACATCTGGGAAGCTTTGTTTATAGAATTAACTCTTTGCAGCCTGCAGAATGTTATTAAAATGCAGTCCGTCGTAATTAGCATAATAAAAGGGTGTGTCCATACACAGAAAACCGTGCCTGCACACCAGGACTTTTGTATGCAGTGAATCTAATTGTATTAAAAGTACAAAAATCTGCCATTGTTACATAAAGTAAAATTTGGGAGAAGGCTGAAGTATTTCTGTCACTAACTTCTGATGACTAAGTTTCTCTGTGGGTCTCATGCTTAGATGAAGTCGGGTGGGCTCCCATGCAGCGTCCAGGGGTCAGCTGGAACAGAAATGTCTCCAAGAGTCTTCAGCACACCCCTTCCCAGCTACAGGAACTCAGGGTCCACTCAGCTTCCCTTTCGTTGCATTTCTTAAAGTGTAATTAAGTAATTAATTGTGTAAGTATATAATTAGCTGTTTGATATTAGTCTTCCCCTACCTGGATGAATGCCTTGTGAGGCAAGGGCCTGTGCTCTAAGCCTAGAATAAAGTAAACACGGAATAAATACATGTCAAAGGAATAAATTACAGTTGCTGTCTCTTTGACCTTAATCAAGAGCTACCCTTGAGCAAACCTAGGAGAATTAAGTTTTTCTTAATAAAGCTCTGCTAGAACAACTCAGCTTTGATCTTCTTTCACCAAAGCCCATGATGAGCCCAGCTATTTCCTCCTCCTTTGGCAATATTTAGAAATCAGTGAGAACATTCTCTAGGTGACAGCCTCTCCCTCCACCCCAAGTCCTTTCTTTGTATGTATCTACTGATGAAAGTTACACTCGCTTGGTATTGATTATTGAAATCCTTCGCAGGGCTCAGGGCGACAGCTCCTAACTGCTAACTAAAGTGGTTGTAACAAAATTTAAGACATTTTAACTGGAATAATATAATTGGCATTTCAATCATATTTGCTACTTAGCGTTTCATTGGGGGAGGGGGACGTTGTGTAAACCTTTTTGCTCATTCATAAAATTTGTTCCCTGTCAAATGTTATCGTTTCATGAAATCTGTGAGCTATGAAAGCCCTATGGTTTGTGTGCAGGGACGTACACGAATATGGTAGCTGTGTTGGTCGAACCTCAGTGACTGCAAGGAACAGAGAGCCTCTCAAAAAGGAATTGGTTTACGTGCAAAGATGGAAGAAGCAGCATAGGATCTGGCTTCACAGGGGAACCCTCAGGCACGGAGGGACAGCAGAGGATCCGGCCCCATGGGTGGGCAAATTTCGCATGCCCGGGATAAAGGGTGGGTACTCTCTGGGCAGCAAGGGTTGGTGTTTCCTCATAAGGGACCCCCATTAATAGGGTGGGGGATCTTACTCAGACTTTCTGCTTACTCACAGCTTAGACATTCTCCTGACTTCTTCCTCTACGTCTTTTAATTTTTTAATTTTTAACTCTACAACCAGTTAGCCAACTTGCTCTCTACTTAACCTCAGGCCTCTTGAGAGGGATTTGAACAGAGTTAGTCACCAACCTTCCTGCTGGGTGCAATTCTTGTGCGGCCTTCCTGGGTCACTTCAGTGCAGTCAGCTGTGACCAGAGAAGTGAGGTCACGATGGATAGAGCATGATTATCCACGTAGAACAAAAATTAATTGGGGCTTCATGGCCTTGGACATCAAAAGTCAAGAAGTGTTGCTATCCTGGGTCAAGAATTAGAAACTAGTTCATGCCAAGAGCAATCTCATGACTACATTTTGGAAGCAGAAAAGTCCCCTGTTTTCTCAAGTAGGAGAACAGGAATTTCAATTTTGTTCATTTATTTCTATTTTTCTCTTTTATATTGGCTAGTCAGAAAAAAAAGGCAGAAGGAATCTACAAAGATCAAAAAGCCTTTGTGTAAACACAAAATAAGCAACTGGGCCATGAGTTCTAACATTGACTTTTCACCTTTTTTTTTTTTGCAGTTTTTGGCCAGAGCTAGGTTTGAACCCACCACCCTCAGCATTTGGGGCCGGCACCCTACTCCTTGAGCCACAGGTGCCACCTGGCTTTTCACCTTTTAAATCCATTTTCTCATCCTATTTTCTCATCAGAACTCTGCTGCCTCCACATAAAAACATAATAGACAAAGGCCTGAAACTCCTGCTTAGAACTACAGAAAGGAGTGGAAACTCACCCTTGGATCATATCCAGTTTTCTGCCATCAGAAAACCCGTATTCAATCCCCTCTGTGTAGGAGAAACAGATGACATAAAGAAACAAAATTTTCCTTTTGTCTACTTTCTAATTTATTATGTCTGAGAGAGTTTTTGTAGAAAAGTTATTTTTGGTGGATTTCTGGTGGGCCCTCACATCTCAATCACCTGTGAAACCAACTTCCCGATATTTTAAGTTAGGATAATAAAAAGTTAAGCATAGTGTACTCTAAACCTAAATTATAAATTATCTATTGTCAGAAAAAAAATCTTTCTAAGGGATTCATTTCTGTGACTGGGCTCCTAAGAGTTAATATATAATCATGGAAGAAAAAAAAAGTCTCAGAGGGATAAAAAGATAGTAAAGTCTTCAAATAAATAAATAATGGTACTATTTTGCAATTTCAAACATCTTGAACATGTTTGATTAATAACACATTAAAATACACATTTCATCCTCTTGGGATACAAAAAACAGAAAATTCAAGATTGGGAAGAAGTATTTATTCTATCAGCAGGTGTCGTTTGCAAAGTTTATCAGTTTTCATTTAGGAAGGATTATATGCCAAAAAGAAATCTTTGCAAAACAATACAATGAAGCGAAAATCCAAGTCTCAATAGATGTATATGAAAGCAGAAATAGTGAATAACTCACTTTTTCAGTTACGAGAAAATTAGGAGGAAAAAAAAAGCAATTATGTTCTATGATAAATGAGCCCTTCTTAGTCGAAAAATCAGAATATTTTCCTGTTTCCTGTACTCGATTTGGGCATTTTCTGTCCTTCGCTCCAAGCCATTTCTTTCATCTTGCAAATACAAGAAAATTAGAATTGTACGACTGAGGACACAGGAGGAACTTAATTTTAAAAGAAGTTAACTACAACGGTGCCTTATTTCAGTACTTTGATATAAAATTGCCAAGATACTGAGCTTGAAAAAAATGTGACATTGTTATCACTCAAAATTAAGCTCATCTGGGGGAGAAAACATGTTTTGAATGACTCCCCGATGTAAATGTACTAAAGCCAGCGTACACCTCTGATCTGATTCAGTGGGCGTTCTCGGTCCCTGCATCAAGAAACCACGGTGAGAGCCAAGAAGTAGAACCATTTTGTCATAGCCTGCATTTATTTAAGCACACCAGACGTGTAGAGAGAGGAAATTAATGTGTTATGTTTTACAAATACAGAAAGAAGACACAGAATGTTCAGACCCTGAAGAGAGTGCATTTGAGGACACAGTTCTATCATAGAAGACCATTTACAGGGATCACATTAAAACCATGGCCGACACACCCGTCTTTCATTCGTATTTTGACATCCTTCAAGTAGGTGCAATAGCTAAATCAGCAATTTGCTTTTAAACAAATATAAACACTAATGATCATGGTAGCCTTGAAGGGTTTGTGAGTGACTATACTATACATACGTGATCCTAGGCTCACTCTATGATTTCAGTGCTGTTGTACGCTGTGCAGAGGGAAATGTCTTATCACACGTTGGCTGTGACATCCACTAAAATGTGAACTAGTTTGCATAGGTTAGTCCTTTGGGCAGCGCGATGTTGCTCTAGTCCACCAAGGCTTAAAGATTCACAGTGTAGAGGAAAGAACATGAATTAAAGCATGTCTACTAAAATATATTTTAATAGCTGGTGTTGACAATTTGCATAACAAAAGCCAAATTATATTAATAACATTGTATCCGTTCTGTAAGCTCCCTCATTTACAAATCGTCAGCTGTTTCCTCCAAAACTGTTAATGCATTCACAATTAGGACAGCCTCAATCATCAGCCACAATTCTATTTGTCGAAGCAAATAGATGCCAAACTGCACAATGGTTCAATGTTGCATTTTTATCACAGGTCAAAGATCCACAGTTCCATATTGTACCTCTCAGAGGCTCGGCGCTGCTTCCACCAATGCTCAGTAATTCATGGTGTGGACACTGAAGAATGGAACTAGAATGCAGTTTTCTCTCTTCCTTTAAAAGAAATAATCCCTAACAGCAAGTAGATTACAAAGAAATCTATACTATGCAAACTGGATACCACATATCAAACAGAAAAAGCCTATGGAATTCCCATGAATATACTGAAGTAATATGGACACCTGGGGGAGATTTGCCTGGGTATTCTTCCAGGCTATGGAGTTCAGTAGTCTAAGCATCATGGAAAGATGACCACGGAAGCATCATACAATGCCTTGACATTTTCAATCATCAATAGTTGACAGACAGTTGCCTAGCAACGATCCTAAAGGGCATGGAATACTTCAGAAAGAGACTTCTATTTTAGCATCCTTAAGGTGTTTACATAGCTTCCCACTTCACTAAAGCTCACCCACCTCTGTGTGGCATCACCCCAAACAACCACAAGCCAGCCACTGTTAGATTATCTGAAGCAAATAGCTATGTCTAATAAACGTAGAGAGTGACATTCATCTTGGGGAGTGAATTTAGCCTCATGATATAATTATTCTTTCTTACAACAGGTACCAAACCTGAAATTAATGCTTATACATCTCAACATATATATATATATAATCCACAAAGAACCTTTCAGAAATAGACAGAAGTCAGCATTTTCTAAAGTTCTAACCCTTCACAGATAAATTACAATCAGCTACCACCTTTTATACCTGGGTCAGGACCATCCCCACTTCTCACCATAAAAAATATCCCTCATAAAAATATTACTATAGAATAGGCAGAAACTTGCTTTCTTGGTTTTCTTTCCAAGACCATAATGGACAAACCAGGGTTATCAAAAAAGGCACCTATTTTTTTTTGTATATATCTCCATTATAATTTTGGTATAAACTTCATCTGCTTTATATAGGGATACGTTATATTAAAGATTGCACACGTTTTCTTTACCTTTTCTTTAAAAAGATTCCACTGGAGAGGGATGAACCTGAAAATGAGGGGCATCTCTTGAATTTCCAGTATCTGTTTTAGAAAAGTCTTCTTCCTAACTCCCAGCGTGTTATAAAACTCAGCCCAGGAAGGATAAGGAGAGAAAGACGGGTAAGTCTGGCAAAACCATATCTCCATCCTCTTCAAGCAATGTACCTAGAGGCCAGAGAGGGGCTGGTCTAATCTCATCCTCATTTCCATAAGGTGTTTGTGGAAACTGTGCTTACAAATTCCCATGTGGTTGATGGGAGTCGGGAAGGCCTGGGGCGATGTAGGGCCTCCACAGAGGTCTGACTGCAGATGAACATTTCAAACAGTACTACTCTGCGGGTGCGTAAACAGGCAGACATGAAGAATTCATCTCGCCATAGGATAGAAATAGAAAGATTTCTAGAAGAACAAGAATTATTAGTACAAACATATCCTACAAAAGCTTACAACCACAGTCATAGATCCTGCCATTACGCTTTACTCAAGAGAGAGATGATCCATGTCCAGTTTTGTTTTGGGAACCTTTTAAAAGTGTTAAGCAAACTGCTCCTTGCGCTTTGGTTGAGCTTGATTGAGGACACATTGAAATCGAGAAAAGCGGGTGCATGTTCTCTGTGCTTGGGCATTTACACAGTCATCTTTTGTTTGATATTTAAGACTTGTTTTTAAACTTTTCTTTAGCTGTGAGCATTACTTGTCATCAAATTCAAGGTGGGAAAAAGGCATGTGGAAAGTGGAAAAGTTGTTCGAAATTGTAATATTTTAACTGATGCTATAAAAAGATAGCACTTTGGTATTATGTATGTCTTTAGCAGTCTCTTTCTGCTGAGACTCCCTATCCTGACAAGCTCCAGTAATGACTGCCAACACTATCAAATTATGACCCCAGGAGCATGCAGTGACTTGTTCTGCCTCAGTCTTCATTGCAAAATAACTACCCTCTCATGAAACTCTGAGCAGATCTTAATTCCTAAAGGATTGAAGCAGAAACAGATTGCTATGCCAACGTAAGTGAAGCATAGAATTTTTGGAAATTGAGTCCCCAAATATAGATTGACTTTTACATTTGATGAGTCTGATTTGGAAATCAGTGAATGAGTAAACCAAGAAACATCAAGCTGTTACTTTATGGTAACTTCCCTGATTACAGATACTATTACAAGTCAGTTTCCTTTGTACTTCTCATAAATGTGCTATTAAACAAGAAATTATACTGGCCCTACGTTTACTCGGAAAATTTAATCAACAACTGCCCGCCCTTGTAATCACAAAAAGTAGCCTGCCTGGGTGCGATGTTAATTACATCTTAAATATAATAAAATTGAGCAAGTGTATTTCATCCAGTTTAAATATACAGATTTTTGCAAAAAAATTGTAAGTTTAGTTTGTCTAGGTTTGTATACAAGACATCGAAACAGAGATGGAGTTAATCAGTTTATTATGACTAGCCATTTCAATGAGAGAAAAATCAGTCAAGCTAGTTATTTGGTAATCTGTAAACCCTCCTCGAAAAAATCTCAGGTTGTGTGGTTGGATTTTTCTCTTTGCCATTTTCTGTCGGTGTCACCTAGATACGGCTTTAGTGTAATAAGGCTTATTTGCTCTTTTAGCCTAATAAATAAAACTACAGATTCTCATTTGTGGAGAGTTCCAAGTTTTCCAAAGTGCGTGCCAACTTTTCAAAGGTGTAAATGAATCAGCTATGGCCTTTGGACAAGTAAACATTTCAAGAAAAAATGCTGGACAGGATGTGTTGCTAATTTCTTTGACTATACCACCCAAGGTGGATATCCCCAAGATGCAGGCATTTTAATACATTTTTGTAACTTTGCTTTTTCAGTTTATCCCAACTATCAAGTCAGACCCTTGTGTGAATGCTACCCTGTTGCAGGTCACAATAAAGGACACGATCAGAAAAATGCAGAATTGTCTTTGGGCAGCAATGTCTTGATGACCTTGACTTCAAGCTGCAGATGAAATTTTAAGCCCTACCAGCAAATTTTAAGCCACTCGTGGCTGGGACTCTAGCCTAAGCCTGCCAAGTCACTCCTTTGAAAAATCAAAACATGATGGTTTCGTAGTGAACAGCCTGTTGGTCCAGTACTAAAAATCTCTCATACCTTCGTATCTTGCTGCCTAGAGGTGATTTAGAAAAATAAAGTCAGAGAGTGGAAGGGAAGTCTTTTCGATTAACCAGGGTCAGTGGTAGATTTCCATTCCAGAATCTGAACACCATCTGCCAACAGAAGACACCAGACCATCCCCATGTGGAGTCGGTAGCTTTCCTTTGTTGAAACTGGGTTTCCCCCTTATTACGCCCCATAGTCCACTCTTTCACTGGCTCCTGTAAATTTTCTTTACGTTGAAATCAATGGTGGCATTACGTTAACGAAAGCTGTTCAGTAAACACCTAAATCACTTATTGGCTAGAGTATATGTGTATATCCTAAGGTGTAAATCCTTCAGAACTAGAGTGCAATGCAGCAGGAAAACCTCAAGCAGATTTTCAAAACAGATGTTTCTGAGGAGCTGGCCGCTAGAGGAAAGGGCTTTTAGGGATGTCACCCTTTTTTGCTTTAATAACAGGAGTGGGCAGTGCAGCTGCCTATGATACAGAAGCCTAAAAATACATGACATGCAATAGGGCAAAGGCTATTGGGGAAATTATAGAGATGACATTAACATTTGCCTTCTGCAGAGGAGCAGTGAAGATGTTCGGTCCTGGCATTCTATGGAAATGAGCATCTACTTGGACTCATAGAATGTAAATAAATGGAGAGTAGGAGAGGCCTTGGGACAAATGGGAAATAAATAGACCCCAACTGGCCTGAGGAACAAGAAAGTTTTCTCTGTTTGGCAGAAGTTTCTACATCCCTAAGGCCACCGGTCAGTATAATGTTAACCAGACTGTCATTCTGCCACTGTTTATGTTTATTACGTTGGGCAATTTTCACTTGAATTGGACATTTTCTAATGACTCAAAAGACTAAACAGGTTTTAAATCATTGGCTGTGTTACTGAGTTAAGAGAGTAGGTTTCTGGTGATTCCAAAGTTGACAAATAGGAAATTTCATATACTCATCACATTTAAAGGACAATCAACGTCTCTATTAAAGTCTACAAAAATACATTTTCCCAGAAGGGTTCAATCGCCAATCAAAGGAAACCACGAACACAATTAGCAGCACCAGGTCTCCAGACGTTAATGACTTTTGTTTACAGGAATTACTGAAAATGCTGCTGTTTTCAGCCCAGAAGTCATTCCTTCTCCCTGGTACACCTGTGTGTCTAATTGTCAAAGTAAGGATACATTATTGTAAAATAACTGCCAAGTTGTCTTAAAAGTATTTTCTATCTTTTAAAAAGATTCAGTGTAGAATACATTAGAATAAAGCTCAAAGGGCAAGGAGAAGTGCTTAATTAACAAACTCAATGTAATTGGCTGGGAGCATCCCCGTCCTCCCAGTTCTCTGCACCGTGCCGTACATCCAGCCGTCGTCGATGGGCTGCACGTTGACAATGTAGTCGCCATCTCGGAACGAGACCTCATCTTCATCCTGAGCACTGTAATCGTACATGGCTCGGTAGGTCCTCTGAGAAAGGAAGACGGGTGATACGATGAATACCAAGATGGTCACAGCCACAAATTCCACCCACACATAAGGAACTATTAGGAATGTTCTCAAGTGCATCTATTTCTGGAAATCTTTCAACCCAGCCTAGTATCCACTTGGGTTGACCTCAAGTTTACTTGTCTAGCAAAAGAGGGGGAAGGAGGGTGGCACCTGTGGCTCAAAGGAGTAGGGCGCCAACCCCATATACTGGAGGTGGTGGGTTCATGCCTGCCACAGCCAAAAAAAAAAAAAGAAAAAAGAGGGGGAAGGGACAAGAATGGGGACATATAAAGCCACTAAGTACAACAGCTGCCAATCAAATAAGGAGGTTTTGAAATGGGAAAAGCCAACTACCCCCAGATTCGAATCATCTAGAAACCTTAGATTAGGTGGGTCCTCCCTGACTGCACATATTTCAGAAAACAAAATCTGCCCTGGTGGCACACAGGTCCGTGTCTCCCCAGGCAGTCAACTTTTCTTAAATAACTACTAAGCATTTTTTTTCTCTTTAAAAATATGTAAAATGAAAGAAAAAAAAATCTCGATACACTGACTTTATAGGTTTTTGTATTGTTCCAAGAGAAATTTAGCATATGAGTGCTCTAAATATTGAGGCACATATAACTCTATTCTAATGAGGAAAAGTTAAATAGAGTTTTCTTATATAGTAGAACCCTCCTTACACTGACCACCTCCTTAACGTGACCCAATTTTCATAGACTGGACACACACCACATGTACATATCAGAACAGCAGGCCTAGTTCCTTATGTTGAATCCCTATGTTGGCCAGTTTGTTACAGTCCCTTGGGTGGTCAACTTACCCAGGTTCGACTACATTTGTTTTATTTAAGGCTAAGCATTTCACTAATATTAATATCAGATAATCTCAGAGGTAAGCAAATTTATAGACTGAGGAAATTTGCTGGGACTCAAAAAACTTGAGAACAATGCAAATTACCTGACAGCTTAGAAGAGCTCAGGCAAAGGACCTCAGAGAAGTAATTTCAGCTTGAGAAACAACGTGTAGCTGAATGAGCTCCAACACTGCCTTTAAATTTTACACTGAATGAATGAACCAATACTTCAAGGTTCCAAATAGGGCAATTTGAAGACATACTTGACTTTTGTGGGCATTTTGATTAATATTAATATTAACTTGTTAAAATGACCCTCAAAATATCTGTGCTCTTTAGGCTTGAATAAAAATCTTAATGGGCTAATATCCCTCATGAAGTAACAACTGGGATATTGTACTGGGCTATTGTTTTATAGAACACTTATTAATGCCTACCTTTCTCACTGGTGTGCCTCTGTAAGTAGTTTGCTTCCTTCAAAAGAGCTGCATAAGTGGCAAAATGTCTCCATTTATCTTTATATAAAAATGTCCAGTATTCTAACCCTAACCCTATTCACGTCAACTCTAATCCATGTGCATTGGTACGTCCGAGGGAAACTGGGAAGACCAGAGAGGGAGGAACACCCCCGTCGACACTTACTAGACTTGGTGAATGCTGCATTGACCGCGTGGAGGACACACTGGTCTGGTGCATGTACCCGTAGCCTTGTGGGTGGCTTTGCTGATAGGCTCCAGGAAGCACGGGTGCTGCATGGTAAACACACATACACAAAGATTCCTTAAAGTCAGCCTCAAATCACCCCACCCGAGCCCTGACGGTGACTCCATGCTCTGCTACAAGCTTCTGAAACAAAATGCCATTCTAAGCATCAAGTGAAATTCGGGTAGCAGGGTTACAAGCAACCTTCAGATTAATCTCAGTAATGAAGGGTGCATACAGAAAATCAATTTAGCATGCAGTTAAAGTACAGTGTGAATAGTTTTATTACTATAGTACACATGCTATGTTAAAGTCACAAGCACAAAATAAAAATTCCCCATGACCCCTTAGGTAAGCCACGTTTTCATTTGATCATGGGATCCGTCTAGGCATTTTTCTAAAATAAAAATAAGAATTTTTAAAAAGTTGAATTGGATGACCAAACCGATGACAGAGCATAAGTATTTACACAGGCTTCTTATCATAGAAGGGACACTTTCGATATTTGAAAACATATAGCTCAATATGACTTTTACCTAGATAGTAAATATACCATATGTTTGGCAATGTATTTTTTAATCAGCAGTTAATAAAAAGTCTATACCCTTTAATGCATTTTTACTTAGAATACATGAATTTGTCATTTTATTTTGGCTACCTGTCAAGACTAAGTAAGTCACTTAAGTCTATTACAAAAGCCTGAGATACCAAACCACTTGAGTTTTAAGTACATTATCCTTCTCCATTTAAAAACAGTATTGAAATACTATTTACACAATTTATACTGTCCTCAGCACTGACAATGACATTCAAAAGGCACAGTTCCTGTTTAGGGCTTTGGTCTGGGCCAGGGCTTCTTGAGTAACAACTCTCAAAGCACAGCTGACCAAAGCAAGATTGGACACCTGGGATCACGTCAAGCTAAAAGGCTTCTGCACAGCAAAGGAAACAATCAACAACATAAAGAAACAATCCACAGAATGGGAGAAAATATTTGCAAACTACCCATCTGACAAGAGATTAGTAACAGGAATAGGAGAGGGAAAAAAGTCAAATAATCCAGTCAGAAAGGGGGCAAAGGATCTGAGTAGACGTTTTGCAAGAGAAGACATCTCAATAGGAAAAATCAAATAATCCAAAGGAAAAAAATCAATAGGAAAAAATCAAATAATCCAATTGAAAAAGAGGCAAAGGATCTGAGTAGATGTTTCTCAAAAGAAGACATAAATGGCCTGTAGGGATATAAAACAATCCTTCACTCACCAGTCAGCAGAAAAAATGCAAATCAAAATACAACACGATATCACCTTACCTCTGTTAAGGTGGCTTATCTCCAAAAGATAGGTAATAACGAATGCTGGCAAGGATGTGGAGAAAGGGGAACCTTCAAACACTGCTGGTGGGAAGGTAAATTAACATAGCCACTCTGGAGAACAGTGAGGGGGTTTCTCTAAAATAGAACTACCACATGACCCAGCAATCTCACCACCAGGTATATATCCAAAAGAAAGGAATACATTATACTGAAAAGATACGTGTATCTATGCCCCCACGTTCTCTGCAGCACTATTCACAACAGCCAGAATTTGGAATCACCCTCAGGGTCCATCAGTGCATGAATGGATAAAGAAATTGTGGTACCCAATGGAATGTTACATGTGATAGATACAGCCATAAAAAAATGAAATCTTGCCATTTGCAATGGCATGGATGGAAGTGGAGAACATTATATTAAGTGAAATAAGCCAGGCATAGAAAGACGAATCTCACATGTTCTCACTCACATGTGGGAACTAATTATTAAAAACTATTGATTTCATGGAGACAGTGACTAGAAGAATGGTTACCAGTGGCTGGGAAGTGCAGCAAGAACGGGGAGTAAAGTGGAATGGTCAATGGGTACAAAAAGATAAATAGTTAGATACAATGAACAGTATTTAATAGCACAATGAAGTGTCACTTGTAGAATCAACAGTAAGTTAGGGTTTACTTTAAAATAACTCAAAGAGTGAGGTGATAGATACCCCTATTACCCTGACTTGTTTAATTCACCTGACTTGTTTAACTCACAGATATGACTGTATCAAAATACCACATGGACCCTATAAATATATACAGCTAGTATTTGCCCATAATAACTACAAATTGAAGGCATAGTTCCTGTTTTAAAGAACTCTGAATTTTAAAGAAACCAACAGAGAAGTTAGAAAAAAATCCCACGAAATCAGTAGATATATAAACGTGTGTGTGTTTCTGTATGTTTAAGAGTTTGTAACCAGAAGCACGGGATATAAACGAGGGTATTTTAGTAGCAGACTTTTCATTATGGTTTGAATAACTGTATGATACAGCAGTCAAAATTGTTATATGTGCTATAAAATCCATAAGAGTTTGCCATTTTTGTTTAATTAGTTTGAGTATATAAAATATTTATAATGAGTTGATTTATTCAAGATACTTGTTATAATAAAAGGAATCAGAAGATATAATTCTCAGGTGTCATGAATAATTAATATTTTATAAGTAACAAATTCACTCTAATGATATGAGATCACCAATACTTTAAAGAATTTTAATCATGAGAAAATTATGAATCATTTAATGTGTTCTCCCGATGATAACTGCTTTAGAATGAATGGGGATTTCTGAATGAATTCTCTTAGAATGAATTTCTCTTACAACGTTGTTACAAACTGTCCAGATCTGGCATCTGCCAGGATCTTGACTTGAATTGTATAATAGCATCATGTAAAGTTATTAAAACATTAAACATTAAATACTTCAGAAAACCTCCCTCTTTACCACTGAGCAACTCAATTTAAATATTTACTGTCAAGAGATGTCAAGGATATCATCAGAAACTATTTACAAAAAAAAAAAAAAAATAACGAAATGCCTGAAGCTATCTAGGCCTGATAAATTAGCTGAGTAACAGAGGCTTTTCTAGTTATTGAAATCTGGAAGCATTGGCCATTTATTCCCTCCCTCAGTCCTCCGCAAATATTTATTAGTTAATGTGTGCACAAAGCTTGCTGCACTTCCTGTCACATAGTAAGCCTCCATAAATCCTAATAATTATCCCCGTCTACTATATCCAAGCCATGCCAGGAATAAGAGAAATGATAAAAAAAAATTGTCCTCTTGGAGCAGTGATGGCCCTGGGCACCTGGCACTTCACTCAATTAAGAAAATGGCTCTGGCTACTCAGGGCATTCCCGACTAAAAAAATTAAGTCAATGATTCAGACTGGCAGTCTTGAACTGGTTTTTAACCATTTAAACGAGTCATGGTTGCCTTAATTATTTCTTCAATCTACTTGTTAAGTGTCAAAGATTAAATATAAACCTCTATAAGTTTTTTAAAAATTCAATTCGAATCTATGGTTATACGATTTTTACCTATGAACTATCATTTTTGATGGACAGAGTTCAGTGCAACCTCCTTAAAATATTTTGGGAAAACTCACAGGAAAGAACAATGAAAAAAAGTTTTCAAAATAGGCTCTCTCCTACTGTGTCATCAATGTAGTTCATACATCATAACCTCGGTGTAGAGCCTAAAAATACTGGCAAGTCAGGAACATACCTTAACAGTCTCTCACTGGGACGTTCAAAATTTAGGTATGCTTATGCCTACTAAATTGTTCCCGGCTGACTTTCAAAGGAGATCTATGCTACTATCAAATACAGTGAAGAAAGAAAGTGACGTCTTAGTTCTGTGTGTGGGTTAAGAGCACAGAATAAAGTTTGGAATGAGAAACTTTGGATAAATATAATCCATCTAGCTGGTATTATTTCTCTTCATGCCTTTATTGATGATTCCCATTTCACTCTCTGGCTGAATTACTTCATGAAAAGTTCCTTGGAGCTGATAACCCTTGTTAGCTCTCCTATACTAGGGGCAATAGAAGAGTTTGGGGGAAGCTCCTGTTAGTGTTATGAAAAACATCACCAAGGGCCTAGAGGAATCAACTTTGTAATACAAGAAAATGCCAACTTTCAAGGAGAGATGGACATTGCTTTTCTATTGTTAAGGAACATGAATGCTTTCCTGGAAACTTAAGTAAAACAAGCCAAAGGAAGTTTAAGGTGATGGCTTTGGAAATTGGATTTATGGATAATCTGGCTGAGAAATCACCATTCCATAGATGAGATTTCTTCTGTGAAAATAGGGAATCCATGAGCATTTTGGAAAAGCAAGCTGTCAGGCTAATTTTGCAACAAACAAGAACTGCTTACCAAAGAGGAAAAACACACTGTGCCTTCTTTATTAAACTTGTGGTCAAAAAAAAAAAAAACAAACCAACCAACCTTGTGATCAGGTAGCATTAGCACTGGGACAGGTGGATGTTAAAGGTAGGATGGTTTTTCAACCAGAGTCTTGAGATTGAGAAGTTTTTATTTCACTAGTGTTAAAGCAACAGATGATAGCTTTAGTTACCCCAGGATGACAACGCAGAGTGTGATTCAGCTTCCAGTGGACATCGGGGAGATGTATTAACTAAAGATCTGAAAGCCAACTAAAGTGCCTCAGCCTTTCAGCCTCTACTCGGAACATCCTACGATATTTACCAAACCAAACTTGCACTACACGGTAAAGTTCTTCCACAAACAGCCCATACAGTCTTCTTCTATTGAAGGTTTACTCTTAAAAAAGAAGATAAAACCAAGATAAAGAAATGAGCAGACACAGACATCATAAAACAGAAGATGAAAAGGAAAGAAGTGAACAGTTTTAAGAGCCGTAACAAATCTGTGAAACTGGACAGAGGAGGAGACAGATGTAAACATAGAAAGATCAGAGTACATGCACGAAAGAAATACATACCCACGATAAAAGGAGAAAAGTCCCCCAAACAAGGGCTCAACTACAACTTGGACTTTACCTAACAAACGCAAACAACGGAACCTAATCACCTGTGCCCTCAAGTTAACTGAAATAAGAGATAATAATGAAGGACAGCGCCTCTGGCTCAAGGAGTAGGGCAGCAGCCCCATATACTGGGGTTGGCCGGTTCAAGCCCAGGCCCTGGCCAAAACTGCAAAAAAAAAAAAAAAAAAATATATATATATATATATATATATAAAAAATAATAAAATAAAATATAATAAAACAAAATAAAAAGCAGTCCACTTTGTGGGCTATACTCACTGCAAGGGAAAGAAAAGAATATTACTGCAGCATCCCCCGTGCTCTTGGTGCCTCGTACGTTGTCATCTAATCACCACAATCATCTAAAATAGGCATTTTTCCTATTTTACATAATAAAATAGAGATTGAGAGATTAAGCAGGAAGATGGCAGAATAGCTATCTTTGTGTCGTGAAGCCACAGCAAAGCTCTCAAGATATTTTAGGCAAAGTGGAGGTTGCCCCACAATGATGAAACAGAGCCATGGTTAACGGCCAAATTCCAAATGTAAAAAAAAAAAAAAAAAAGTTTTTTTACTAAGTATAGATATAATATGAATAAAGGAAATAATTTGAGGGATTTGCTTATAGGCTTACTTAAAAAAAAAAATCCAGACAAAGGAATAAAATATCATCCTTTGGAAATTTTCCAAGGACGTGTCTAGGATACAATGAAATTATTGTTGTAACACGACTATAGTTTTGTCAACTAATGCCTGTCAATGACCTTAATGGGGTTTTGTTTTTGTTTTGATTTTTAGGACCAAGAATTCCTATTTAGACACAGAGGAACTGCTCAGAGAAACAGTATGAAGATGCTGCTAGTTTTAAAGTAAATATTAAGTAATTAGCTAGAGCCTAGTTAAGTACCATGTAGTCCAAGACAGAGGTGGTTGAGCTACTTGGCAATATCGGAGGCCCATAACGTGGAGCTTTTTGCTGTAATTGCTTTTACATCTTTTTCATTAAGATGTTCATCTCAGAGCCTCGAGCTCTATTAGCACCCAATTCTCCCCATGAGCCATTAGGTGGGAACTAAATCCAGAAAGTTTATGCTCAATCCAGCAACAAGATGTTATTGTTTTAATCTGAGAGAATTCTTAGCACAATAGAAACTCTTTCTCCTTCCCTGGCTTTAGGTTTACGTTCGTTAGTTCTTCATTATAAGGCGTAGATAGGCAATTGCCTAAGAAACAGGCTTGCTGAATCACAAGCCATGAATACACGGACTTTAAATGATATACAATTAAATTTAAACCACCAAGTTTTAAAGACATGCCTGATCATCACTGTGATACAAAATAATTGCTCCAACTGGGGAAATCACATGAAAAAATAAAACCGATCATTGCTATTTTATATATTAAATTTTCAGCTCCTAGCAGAGGCAATGAACAGTCAGAAGGAAGGAAAAGAGATTATGGACTAAGGACACTGAAGGGTCAGTTACTTGCAGTGTCTCTCAACCTGGCTGCACCCAGAATCTTTTAAAACATGCTATGTCCAGCTCCTCCAGACCAATTAAATCAGAATCTTGGGTGGCAGGAAGGTCAACTGGGTATGGGTGCTTGATTTTTTCAAATTGGCAGCCGCAGTGCAGAATTACTGAGCTATTGTTGGCGTCCCTCTCCCCTGGCTGACAAGTTAGGGACAACTGTGGCCCTCATGCTATTCCCAGTTCCCTCTCTTGCGCGATGTCTTGTTCCCAGTACCCACCAGGGCACATTTTCAAACCTGGGGTTTAAGAAGCAACCAAGGATTGTGGGAAGAAATCTAGGTCAAGAGGAAACTCACAGCAGAATAATTTAGGGATTAACTGTGCAACGTTCCTGGGAAGGCCGGCACCAGGCCACAAGGGGGAGCAGCCCCTACTTCCTGGGAGCTGACCAGAGCAAGACCTGGTAACCAGCTGAGAAAAAAGTAGGTCTGAGTAGCCAAAAAGTGTTTTTGCAAAGTCAAAAATTATCTCCCAAATCAATGCTAATTTTTTTCCTTTTAGACTCCCACATTATCTTTATTTTAATTTTAATCTTCTGCTTTTAGCTGAACTTTATTACTATAAGTAATCTATACTTACAGTAATATAGGCTATTACTGTATTATAGTAATATCAAAATTATTACTATTATTACTTTAAGATTGCACAACTCTGTACTGCAGTGAAATACACTTACCATAAAACGTTTCATTTTAACCATTTTAAGTGTACAGTTCTTTGGCATTAAGTGCTCTCTCATTGTTATTGAACTTGTCAAATCTCTTATAAGAAAATGCAATATACACAAAATCATTTATGTACCCAGGTGTGTTCCCTTATGAAAGTTAACAGGGGAAAGACACAACATAAAATCCTGCTTCTCCAGGAATACAAAGCATATATATGATAAAAGTTTAACAACAGGAATTAAAGGCTTTTCACCAGGTTTGCTCAGGACTTTCCTAATTTTAGCTCTGAGAGTTCTGATCCCCAGGAACACCCTGGGTCTTGGACAATTAGGGATGGTCAGTTCCCTTACTTACGATGCCCCAGGCCCTGTGCTTAGTCTGTCACAGGGTTCAGCTGTTGTCACAGTCACCATGATCCCCTTCTCACAGATAATGCATCTGAGGGTTAGATGAAGTAACTTGGTCCAACATCAGAGCTGGGTTGGAGCCAGGGTTTAATGCCGAAAATCTGATTCCAGAACCCAAACTCTGTACCAAAATGACCATGGAGAAAATAACAAGAGAGCATGGAATTAACTTCCAATGACTACTATGAATTCTTCAAAATGCAAAAGTACTGTGGTCTGGAGAGCAGAGAAGCTTCCAGGAGTAAGAAGACTTGATTTGAAGAGCAGGCAGTCACCTCTTCCTGCAGGGGGGAGTAGCAATTAGAGGAGAGAAAGGCAAAGAAAAAAAGAGTTAAGATGCCTGGGGACATATGCCAACCCTGTTATGCTCACAGAGGTTACTCTAAATGACATTATGTCTGGGGAGGGGGAAACTTTGGGGAATACATCCAGCAAAAAGTTTATGTGGTTTGAGGAAGTAGAACATCTCTGGAAGAAATTATGGAGACCACATCTTACAAAAGCAAAATCAAATCACATACCTAGTAGCATCATTTCTGAACCAGATTTCTTTTGAGAGTCATTTTGATGTCAAATATGTCTCTGGCATGGGGGAGGAAGACAGGGAGAGGAGTGTGTGTATGTGTGCTCACACTTTAAATTGTGTTTCCTGTTCCCACTGCTAATACCAGTGCAATTATTCACTGACCCTATCCTGCATGAATAATTTCAAGAGTATGTTTAATATCCCATCTCCCAGTGTGACTCCAGTCACTTTCCTACTGAGTATGATGTAGGGGTACAGTACCCCACGCTGAGACATGGCAGTTTAGCTTCATGTGTTCCCACGGAAAATGGCTCTGAAATGGAATTCTTTTTCTCTGAGGACTTGCCCAGGCCTGCAGAAATGCAGAAACGTTCTCAGTTTTCACAGAAGAATAAACTGGAAGGCCAGGCCTGCGTCGCAGTTAGAAGCTTAAACACCTGTCCAGGTTATCAGGGCTGCTGCGCTCTGCTCCTCTCCCCTCATTGACTTTATAATCACTCGTTTCAGTTTAGGGAGAATGGGCTACTAAGAGCAGACAATCTGGCTCCCTTATGTTTTAACCCCAAACAAAATAAATTATATATGTGTTCAGCAGCCATCATACTGAATTGTAATCGTAATGGCACTTTCCTGATCTTACTTCGCTTCTTTTTACCTGTATTGAATTCTCACTGAATGTTTGAGATTATGTAAGATAATCAGTAAAGTTGGGCAGGGTTGTTGTGCCATACTGAACCTCGACCTCCCTTGATGCCAATCATTCCATCTGCAGTTTCCTTTCTCTGCATCAATGAACAGAGGACTCCAGGGAACACCAATAGTACGATGACCACCCTGATGGCACCCAATAAACTCCAACATCACATCACTGCCTGAAAAATGTTCCCTCCTCTCCCACCAAGTCAGTATCAGAACAGTGGTAAGAATTATTGCTATAGTAAGAAATTACTTGAAAATACAATGAAACCAAGAGATTACTAGGTTCTTCCCTACGTTTAAATAACTAAGCTTATAATATTGCTTAAATAAAATAAAAATTGAATATTTAAAGATTCTTTATCACCTGCTAATAGCACAAGGAAACATACAGTTTGTATTTTTTCAACTACACATTATACATATTAGATTTCAGCATTTCATTTCTAGACTTGGCTTGGTGGTCTCGAGTAAGAACTTAAGAAATATTATTCTGGGGACTCCGCAGTACCAAAATATTGGGGAAAACACCGAATTAGTTATATTTTTAAATTATTTGCCAGTTAAACTTGATTGCTCTCACTTGCTCAGAAAAGCAGTAGGTTTTGATTTCAAAGCTAACTGGTTTTTCTCTGGAAAAAAAATAAGTCTGTGAGTGTTCTCCAACAGAACAGAGCGAAGACATAATATGGTTTAAATAGGACTAGATAGCTTTGGATTGATGAATTTGCTATTTTGCCTCAGAATAATCTAGCTAATTTACTCTTACGTTCAGATGCAAAGTTCAGTTTGTATTTATGTTTCTCTGATACTTTTTCTCATTGGAAGTATCTAAGCCAGGATAAAGTCCCCAACGTGTAACTGCAAGTCAAATTACAAATAGAAGCAGGATTGTTACTGAGGGAAAAGGAAATAATTTCTCCCCCAAATTGAAAAGTCTTTAATAATATTCCCATGGCACAGAATCCATATGTGAGCCATTCTCTAAAACAAGACAAAAACTAAATAAAGGAATGTACAGTATGGATACATGGTAGTTTCCTAACAAGAGCTACATAATTTTGGGCAGTTCTTTGATAATAATATAAAATTAATACAGAATGTAAAAATGGCAGGTAGACAGAGATGCTACTTCTATTCATATAAACCATATCACTGAAACTAGCCTGTGGATGCACATTGATGCCATGACTGAAGAGTCTAGCTAACAACAAAATCAGGATTTTCCTTGGTGAATCTTATTGTCAACATTGTACAAATTAATCTTTTTTTTTTGAGACAGAGCCTCAAGCTGTCCCTCTGGGTAGAGTGCTGTAGCATCACAGCTCACAGCAACCTCCAACTTCTGGGCTCAAGTGAGTCTCCTGCCTCAGCCTCCCAAGTAGCTGGGACCATAGGTGCCCACCACAATGCCTGGCTATTTTTTTTTTTCGGTTGCAGCCATTATTGTTATTTGGCGGCCCAGGCTGGATTAGAACCCACCACCTTAGGTATACGTGGCCACTTGAGCCACAGGCACCAAGCCCAAATCAATCTTTCATATGAAGACTTCATTATTCAAGTATAATGAAAGAAATTCTGCCACTGCAGAGAATATTCTGTAAGTCTTATTGGATATATGTCATTCATTCATTCATTCATTCATTCATGTATTTACTTACTTACTTGAGACAGTATCTCACTCTGTCACCCAGGCTACAGTGCCATGTCAGCCTCACTCACAGCAACCTCAGACTCCCGGGTTCTAGTGATCATCCTGCTTCAGCCTCCCAAGTAGCTGGGATGACAGGGGCTCACCACAATGTGAGCTTGCTAATTTCTCTATTTTTAGTAGAGATAAGGTCTCAGAGCTCAAGGGATCCTAACATTTCAACCTCCCAGAGTGCTGAATTTCAGACATGAGTCACCTCACTCAGCCTGCCATATATTTTTCAAAGACTTAAAACTGCACTGCCTTTGGTTTTTTCTTGAACTAGCCAATTCAAATATTGACTCTTACTGTGTATCAGCAATCCACAAGGAGTTCCCAAGTGTATGTCCTTAGTGACAAGCGACCCTAAATACCTCAGTCCTGATTAAATTGCTGAAGGAGTGGGGACATATGTTTCAACAAAGAGACGTCTGTAACATTGATTCAATGTGCCCCCAACATGATTGGAAAATAGAAGGATATGAGAAAATGAATATAAATGATTGGATCTCAGAGACTCCACATTCTCTGCTTAAGGTGAATGGCTGGGGCTGCAAAACAGGCAGGTAAGAAGACCCCCTGGCAGGTAGACAGGGACGCATCAGGTCATCGTGGTCAAATGCACACAATTATCAGGACAGTCAGGGGGGAGTAAGAGCTTGACAGACCAACTAGTAAACAAGTTTAACGTACATGTGTCAAGTATATGGTGCAAGATAAAGATCAAGGATATGAAT
Source organism: Otolemur garnettii (assembly GCF_000181295.1). Lineage (NCBI taxonomy): Eukaryota > Metazoa > Chordata > Mammalia > Primates > Galagidae > Otolemur > Otolemur garnettii. Next base: position 13,239,825 of record NW_003852414.1, on the reverse strand, counting down.
GTCTGAAAAATGTAGCATGGGAAGACCAGCAACCTCTTGGGGAACTGATCAGGCAATAAAGGTAGGGAATCTGGCCCCCAGAAGGGAAGTACATGACAAAGAACCTGAACAAAAGGAGATAATAATGGCCAAGGAAAAATGCAGAAACTCAATGCAGTGTTCCCCACTGCATCATTTCCAGAGCATAGAAATTGTAAAGACCTTGTATAAAATCAGGATCCAATCCCATGCCAATTTGCCCATGACTTTGGGCAAGAGGATGTCAGGGACCTGTTTGAAATGGAAAGTGGGAGAAAATCAGGGAAATTTGTGGCTGCAGAGATAACATGATGACTTCACTGTTTTGCATTTGACACAGATACCTACATACGGGTACACAGTCTATTATCTGACTTGGACATCCATTTTCATCTATAAAACCAAGAACTGCTAGTTTCATTTTATTTGCTCATGTTCGACCACATGAAAAAGAAGACTGTCTATTTTCTCCTATACATGCATGCCACTTTACAATTCATAAAGCTCTTCCAAAACGTTTTCTCCCTTGACACATATGCTATGTAACCACATTTATAGCCTTCCGGACAATCAAACCTTCTCTTTCTCCCAATCAACTCAGCTTCACAGGAAATATATTTTTAAGGTTTTATTGTTTCTACTTTAAACGTCAGCTGTTTCTCCTTCATGCAGACACGGAACTCTTTGATTGAATCGTGGTGAATCAATGGAAGACACGTGTGCATTCCGGAACACGTGCTATTCGTTAGTATTTGATCCTCTCCCCAACTTCCCATGCGGAAAAGTGTGAAGTTTACTTATCACATTTCTTTCATTCCATTTCTGTGGAGACTAGGAACACGAGTTTCTCTAAGCACTGCTAGTAGTTCAATCAGAAGGCTGGAATTTTTATCGTGGGAGAGTAACAGAACTAATGCAAACTTTCTAACAATTTACGACACGTTTTTAATAGGCTCCACGTACTGGTGGTTAAATATGATCATCACGTGATAGTCTACTAGTTGAAATCTACTAATTGGAGTTTACATTATAAAGAAAGAATTCATTTTCCTATCGATTAGCTCCGCCACAGAAATCTAGTTTTTCAATCACCAATTCTTCGAATCTTCCTAAACTTCCTAAAGATATTAAAGCAGTACTTTATTGTTTTTGACAGATACTAGCAAACTTCTCAAACTCTATTTGGAAATAATCTTCAAGTACATTTGGGGAGTAACATAACTGAAATTTTCTTGCTGAATCTATATTCTTTATAGGAGTCAGACTAGGAGGGAATTGGGTGCTAGATGATGGGATGGGGGATTTGGGGGATTCTCCAATCTAATTAGAAAACCAAAGTAGTGGCTAAAAGACAAATACTAGCAAGTTTATTTGAAGTGAAGATAAATACTTCTAATGGGGTACATATAGATAGCAAAAAGTTTACTCTAGTGAAGCAGATTAACACATCAACCACAATATAGATACTTTTGTGTGTAATAAGAACACCTGTAATCTACTTATTTAACAAAAATACCTAATACAATTTTATGAACTCTAGTTGTCATACTGCACACTAGATCTTTAGACTTGTTCATCTTGTGTATCTGCTAATTTGTATCCTTTGATCTACTACCTCTTGCCATTCCACAGTAACTAATGTTTTATTCTCTATCTCTGCTATTTTGAGCTTTTTTAAAACACATAATAGTACAATGGTTTTATTTTTTGTAGAAGGAAAAATTCTTCCATTTGTAAAAGGTATTTGCTTTATTTAATCAGTACTTTTTTCCCATTCTCTGTGTGGCTGAATCTTTTTTCTACCCTAAAATCTGCTTTTTCTTTCTTCTCCACCATGACTGCTGCCACATAGAAGTGAGATCATGCGATATTTTTCTTCCTGTGTCTGATTTATTTCACTTAGCATGATGTCCTCCAGGGCCACTTACGTTGTGGTAAATGGCTGAATTTCCTTCTTTTCAAGGCTGACTAGTATTCCATTCATCCATCAATGGGTAGTTAGGTTGTTTCTATACCTTGGCTGTTGTGATAAAGATGCAATGAACATGGAAGTGCAGACATCTTTAACAGGTGGTGATTTCATCTCCCTTGAGAATATAGCCAGAAGAGGGATTTCTGGATCGTATGGTAGGTCTGCTTTTAATTTCTTTAGGAACTCCCCATACTGTGTTCCATAATGACTGTATCAGTCCACATTCCCACCAATGTTGTACGTATATTAGGGTTTCCTTTTCCAAGAGCGTATTTTCTAGTAGGTTGTTCTGGTTATCTAATATTAAAACTATACCCATGATTAAAAATCAACAGCCTTAAACTGGAGTCAAAATGCCATCTATAAATCATAAAACGTTAAGTTCTCAATGGGAAAAGAAAATTGACATAAAAATTAATGCAAATACTGGGCAAAGGGTTATGACTTTATAATAACTATTCATAATAAAAGAAATTTTAGAACACTGCCAACTGGATCTGTATCTATCACTTTCTTATCTATATGGTGCCTGTGCCTACTAGTTATATTTTCAATTTAATGGGGAATTTAATTTTTGATGATGTTTGTTGTCCTTAAGAATGTAGGACACATCCCAGCTGCCTTTGCTGACTCTGGAAGCGTGAGGAATTATCTCTGCATCTGATCCCCTTTTCTTTGCCACTCATTCATTGATCCTTCCAGTCCTGTGATGGGTATGGTAAGGAAAGCTAAATGGCACATTCCTTCTCTTGCTCCACAGAATTCATGACCTCACAATAAACTAGAGTACCCTGGATAGAAATGACACTAAAGGTATGAATTTCAGAATTCAGTTGGGCACTTTTTTTATTGAGTCCTTTCTGAGGACAGACATGATAAACAAAACAGTAAGAAAAGAAGTATTTATATGGGAATAGAAGTGTTAATGTAGGATTAGTTTACTAATTTCTTGGTTATGGGAGGTCATTAGCTTACTCAGGCTTTATAATAAACATAAGTTTCAATGTTACATTCCAGTGATATACCTTAAATTATTGCTTAAAAAAAAAAGAACTATAATAAATATTATTGCACCGTGACTCTCAAATCAACTTAGCTTTAACTAGACACTAATAAAGTCTAATACCAAGATTTTTTTATTTTAACAGGTGTAGCAAAGTTTCTTATTTATATTTCAGATCAAACTTTACTTTGAACATATTTATGAATTCAACAATATTTATCAGTAGCTACCATAATCCAGCCACTGGATTAGAGAAAAGAGAACAAAGCAGAGAGATAGATTCTGTTCTAGTAGAGTCTGTAATTGGGGAGACACACAGACAATATACAAATTAATTAATACATAATAAAATGTCAGGTGGTAAAAAGAGTTGTGGGAGACAAATGAAGCCCAGTGAGGGGACAAAGAGTTACGATTCTACATGGGTTGAGTGCTTTCTAGGTAAAGTGATTGAGGAAAGACTTTCTGAATAGTTGGCATTTATTCAGAGACCTGAAGGAAGTAAGCAAGATAGAAAAACACCTCAGAGAGAGTGGTCTAGGAAAATGGGCCAGAGATTGCTAAGGGCCAAGGTAGAATGCCCAGCATGCTAGACAGCCAGAAGGTCTGTGTGGCTGGAACCAGGAGACAGGAGGAAGATAAAACTAGAGATATGACCAAGGGCCAGATCATACAGCAACACCTTGCAGACCAAGGACTTGGGGTTTTAGGCTAAGTGTAATCAGAAGCCATCGGAATATTTGGAATAAGGATACAAGTTCAGGTGTAGCTTTCCAAAGGATCACTCTGGCAGCTAAGTGAGGACCAGACCACTGAGAGCAAGGATGGAATTACAAAGTGTGGACCCTATTTGTGCAATGTCAACTAAATAGGATGCTGACTCAATCCCGATGCAGTGGGAGCCGTCAGAAGTGGCTGGATTCTGAAGACAGAGCCATCAGTCTTCTAGAGGGGACGGTTGTGAAGTACAAGAGGAAGAAAGGTGATAAGGATGACTTCACAGTTTGGGCCTCAATATTACGGTAAATGATCATGTTAACAGCTGAGACAGTGAACACAAAGATCAGAACAGGTGAGTGGAGGGTCTGGCGTAGAAGATAGAAGAGAAGATTTGGGTTTCAGGTAGAAGATATTCAACACCCAGCAGCTGGATATTTTGTAGAGTCTAGGAATTGTTAGAGTCTGAGAGAAGTTGTGATATTTGAAGTAAAAATTCACAATACTGTTTCTACACCATTAACTGGACTGCCTAGAAGCCCTCCTGGTCTTCCTGGTAGAATCTGTATCATTCAATGCACACCAGATTCATAGAAAAGCTTCCAGAATGGATTAAACCTCCCCAGAAGGGACCCAACTTACTACACCTACTGCAGGATAAAGGCTGAGGAAAGCATGTGGGGAGTATATTCGATTGTCCCCTCCTCTGCAAGGCCATGGCTTAGCACTGCCCATGTGCTAGTTCTTGTCCTCTTCTTCAGCCCATCTCCTCCTAGACACAATGGCCCCTGGGCTTAAAATACATTAATCTACACAAAGGTCCCAATATGCTACGCTCTGTCAAGTGCCATTTTTCTGCATGAAACAGTCCACTCTCATTTCTCCAGCTGGCTTATTCTAACCCTGTACACTTCTCCATCATAATGCTTTCCTGAGCACAATGGTTTTGTACAGCTGCTTCACGCACCCCAATGTGAGCTCTTTGAAGACGATAACTGTATCTCTTATTTTTATGTTTCCAGTATCTCACACATACGGAAGATCCTAGATAGATGTTTAGGGGAATGGACAGATGGAGTAGTTGTGGGTACCAGTAAAACACCAGGGCAGCTGGCTACCTACCTGGCACCTGGCCCTCTCGGCAAGCTATGGATGATATTGGACAGTCCAGAGTGCTCTGAAGCACCTCCTGCAACCTAAACTCTTCTGAAGGCGTACTACACAGAATGGGATGCTAAGAGCACAGCCTGGCTGAGGCGGGTTAAACTGCCAGAGAATTCAGAAACCTGCTTTCACTCAGTGAAGGCAAGACTAGGTCATGCCAATAAGATTCTTTCCTAGCAATTGGGAAAGTTCACAAGGTTGAAACCCAGAAATGTCTGTTTTGAAAAGTGCATCTGTTTTCCATTCCCTACCCCTCCTGTACCCTTTTACGCTCCAGAGGAAGAGAGAAACACGTACAATACCTGAAGCAAAACCAAAACCAGTTCAAACGCAGGCGGGTAAACACCAGGTGAGATTGTAAACATGTACGAGGACTCTCAATAGCAGAAAACCGCACATTAAAGGGACCCAAAGGAAGACAAAGGGGTCCCCGGAAGCGGACACACATTTCAGGCAAGTGAACTACAGAGAAATGCAAAGATCAAAGAAAACCTCATGAGGAAATAAGTAAAAAACATCAGAATTATTTCCACCATAGAAATTGTGTCAAATGAAATATAAACTGAATTAACCTAATACGAAAAGACAATAGAGATCATTTTCTCTATTTAAGAATCAAAGCAAAATTGGATGAAATTTAAATCGAAGTCTCTGTTGTTGAATCAAAGGAACACAGTAGAGATGGAGAATGAAAACCCTTCCGTAACTTAATCTATCAGAGAGAGACTGAAGGAAAGCTCAACATCATCACTTAAGAAAATGAAAATATTCGACAATCAAAGCAAGATGGGAAAACAGCATGAGAAACATACAACTAAAACAATAATAAAAACTTAAAGGAGAAGGGCTTATATGGTAATGCTCAGGAAAACCAAATGCAAACGGTGAAAATGTCACGCTCTTGCCTCAAGGAGATGAGCTGACTGTTTAACCCTTTGTCCTAACAATCAGAATTTCCTTTAACTCATAAGAAGGGCTTAAAACTATGACTCTGATAATCAGCTAGCCATTTAATTCATAAAGTCAAACAGACCACTTTCAGAACATAAACACATTTTTATACTTAGAAGAGGCAGAAAGAGTTTATTTCAGTGTATGACACTTAAATAAGTAAATATAAAATATATTAGAAAGCATTTTGTTCTAGCAGGTGGTGCACCCTTCCCATTGCAGGTTCAAAATCTGAGCCTATAAGGTTAGATGACCCCCTCCAGAATGCAGTCCAAGAGGGCTGGGACTCTGGCCCAAGGTTTTGTCCTCTTGCTTAGGTATCCAGCACTGCAGGACATTACTGCCACCTCAACCACAGGGGTTGACCGAATATTAAAGGACATCTCCAAGACAGAGCATACTTTATTACATAAATTACATGCAGATAGGAGGAATGAATTCTAGTGTTCTACAGCAGTGTTGACCATAGTTAACGCTAATACACAGTTTCAAACAGCGAAAAGGAAGATACTGAATGTTTCTCACAAAGAAATCGTAAATGTTTGAGATAATGAATGTGCTAATCACCCCAGTCTGATCACTACATGTTCAATGAACCAAAACATCATTATGGACCCCCCCTGAATATGTACAATTGTTATTTTTCCATTTAAAAACTTTTTTGAAATTATCTTTTATTTTTATTTATAAATATTAGTTGTCTATTTTTTGAGACTTCGGGAAAAAAATAATGAGAAGAAGTTAACTGATGACTCCATCCTGAACCTCAGAGTCAAAGCACTGTATGATAGACAGACTCTTATCTAACAACGTGAATGTTACTTTTTTTTGCATTATTATTTTTTTTGGGGGGGGGGCTGGGGCTAGGTTTGAACCTGCCACCCTCAGTATGTGGGGCCGGGGCCCTCCTCCTTGAGCCATAGGCACCCGCCTTTTTTGCATTATTGTTATTATTATTATTGTTCAATATTTCGTTGCCACCATTGTCTGATTTCTTTTCTGAATGTATTTATCTTCATTCATTCTTTACAAGGTTTTTGTTTCGAGTCCTTATCTTGAACATGGTTATGTTATTAAAGTTTAAGCCTTTTTAATTTTGTGAAGGCAAAAAGTAGAAACCAAATAAACCCATGTATACGTACAGAGAAAATTTTAAAAAAAAAATTTTTTTTTAAAGAAATCTAACCTTAATCTATTATAGCAATGGTGGTGGGAAGTTTATCATGAACCCAAAATTCTATTTTTTTTAAAAAAAGAAGATATACATAAAGGAATCAACAAAATCTGGAAGGAAAAAATAGCATTTCTACATAGCTAAGAACATTCTCTCTTTTCTTCATCTTACCCCTGACAAGTATTGTTGAAAAATTCTTTTCAGTTTCCAGGATAGAATTTAAACAAATGCACATGATTGACTGTTACTGCTAAAAACACTGAAGATTTTCATCAAACTGTTGTCAACACCATAAAAGCCTCCTTCTAGAAGGCCAATCAGCACCTTCTTACCGCAGCCCCGCAGAGCACACATTTCAAAGGGGACCCTACATTTCAAAGCCACCAAGGAGTCATGGATACTGTGTCTGCCCTTCTTCCCCAGGAGAGGGAAAAAAATCCCACACTAGGAATGTTTCCACTTTAGGTTGTTTTTGTAGCTACGCTCTAATGTCACTGAAACATATCCAAAGATCATCGAACATGGAAGAACTTCCTTGAAAGCCTCCCACAAGAGAATTGCATTTTATAGAAATAACTGTACCTATATATATGTATATGTGTGGTCCCAGTTTTTTAAATGTTAGTTGGGCTATTTCATTTCTTCAGCAAGTATTTGTAAAGTGTTTATTTTAAGAGCTAGAGATATAGCAAAAGAGTTAGTATCTCTGCATCAACAATTCAATACAGTATAGAGATGCGAGGGAGGGAAAAAAAAGTAGAGTAGGTAAAGGGACAGCCAGTGAGACAAGGATGCTATGTTATCTGTGGTGGGTAGAGAGGTCTCCCTGATAAAGAGTGATCTGAGCAGAAACATTAGAAAAATGGCGCTGAGCAAGCAAACATATAGGGTGAGGAGAATGTTTGGGGCACTTTAAACAGTAAGTGCAAAGGCCCTGGGGGGAGCTTTCCTGGAAAGGTTGAGTAAAGCAAGGGGAGTGAATGGGTGTACTGGGAATGGCAGGAAATGAGTTCAGCGCAGTCGCCAGACTCCAAGATTAGACACAAGTCTGGTGTGGAAGAGTGAGGATTTGGGTTACACTCAGACTTCAATGGTAGAAGGGTGACGTGATCTGATTTCGGTTTCAAGAAAACCACTTCAGCTGCCAGGTAGAAAACAGACCAGGGAAGGGGGTGGAACGGGTACGGAGTGACCAGGATAAAAGCAGGGACACAAGAGCAGGCGATTGTGACTGTCCAAATGGGAGGTGGCAGAAGCTGATGCGAGACCGGCAGCGGTGACAGTGGTATGAGCAGTCAAGATGCTGGACATTTGTGTCCTGGTAGAGCTGACAAGATGTCCTAATGGATCGGATATGGATGGGAGTGAAAGACAAGAGCTGAGGATGACTCCAGAGGGTTGGATGTCAGCACCTGGGAAGCTGCAGCTGCCACTTGGTGAACAGGGAAGCCTAGAAAAGGAGAAGATTTCTGGAAAGAAAGTGGGGAGTGGAAAAGTAGTCTTAAATTTACTTGGTTTAATCTGTCACTAATTGTTTGATACAAGGTGCCAATTGGTAAACAGTGCTTTCCTTCACTTAAATAAAATTAGCACATTCCCATGTACCCTAAAATCTTTTCACATTAGCATAGATACTTTGTGGATACACCCTTACGTGTGATTATGTTACCAAATGTCTGGGTTCACCTCTACTTCTGCTTTGTACTTCAATATTTATTTTGTAAAATAGGGTACGTCCCTAAAGATAGATCATCTTGGCCTCAAAATAGGTGCTTGTGAATGACCGAAATTTATAAATGACTCCAAAGAATCGACTTTTTCTTACAAAGCATTATTTGAGTCCCTGAGCCATTTCTGCCTGCCGAAAATCCCCCCCCCCCCATCAGCTTCCACGGGGTCTAAAATTTCCCCATTTAAAAAAATTATTTTTAATTACTCCCTCTTCATCACGTGTTACTGATATTCTAGCATACATGTGAGAATATTTATCTCTACCTTATTCCAGTGAAGATATTTTCTCATTCTGTTTGGCTTAGGATGGGGTCCTTTTGCTCAAAATAATCAGAAAAAAAGGAATGTAGGTTTGAGAAGAGGAAGATGATAAAGTAACAGCAGACGCTCAGTGGAGGCGTCAAGGAGGCAGTTAGGGTTCAGAGAAGGCTGCAATGAACATGGACGTGGAAGTCATCAGCTGAGTCAATGACCAGGGTTTTGTAGCCTTGGAGGGGAGAACGCAATGAGGCAGTGGTCCCGGCACAGTGTGCTGGCATAGGAAGAGCAGAGGCCTCCCTAGGAGAGGTCTCCTATTCTTCATCTCTACACAGAATCATCCAAGACCTAATCACAGACTTGGATGACGACTTGCAAACTGATCTCCAGTGCAGCCCTCTGTACCCTCATTGCCTACTTGATGCCTCCATGGGAATGTCTCTGTGACACGCCATGGCTGTGCCCTGTCCTAGGCAACTTCTATCAGCATTCACACCCGAGTGCAAACATCCCTTCCCTGCTGTAGGCTCCCCTGACACCGAGGAGGACTACCCAGATTGCTCTGTTATTGCAGCTCCCATTCTGTGCTCTCACAGCGCTGACCCTGTTCATGACCACGTGTGAGTCTGTGTCAGCCTGTGCTATCTGTGTCAGTCTCTGCTAAATACCACCATGGTCCCCCGCAAGATTCTACACCCCTTCCAAAGGATGCATGTCTCCTTTGCTCACTGCTGTGTGTACTGCCAGATCCAAGCTCTCAGCTGGTCCACAAAGAGCACTGAATAAACATTTGTAGCTCAAGTGGCTAAGGCACCAGTCACATACACCTAAGGTGGCAGTTCAAATCCAGCCCGGGCCCACCAAACAACAGTGACGGCTGCAACCAAAAAAAAAATAGCCAGGCATTGTGGCGGGTGCCTGTGGTCCCAGCTACTTGAGAGGCTGAGGCAGGAGACTCACTTGAGCCCAGGAGTTGGAGGTTTCTGTGAGCTGTGATGCTACAGCACTCTACCCAGGAGGATAGCTTGAGGCTCTGTTTCAAAAAATAAAAATAAAAATAAATAAATAAATAAACATTTGGTGAATAAATGAACGGACACCATGAATAACGGGTCATTCATAAGGCAGGGCCTCTGTGGCACCCTGCATGTGGGAGAGACATCAACTACAATACGCTCCACTGAATAATGTTGGATAAGCTTGATCAAAATTAGTTCTGGTATTTGCTTTGCGTTTTACTCATGTCATCAAGAACCAACATTATTTTGTATGTCCAGAAATCAGAAACCCCAGGACCAAAAAAGAAAAAATTAGGAAGTTACCAAACCCACATCTCCTCACGTATATGTTATCTACAATAAAACAAAACTAGTTTATAATGATTTCATTAGACTTATAGAGAAAGGAGATGCTTTAAAACTTTCTACTGAGCTAAGGCTAGTCTGGATTTATAATTCAAGATGCATGGGATAGAACTGATTTCATTCTCATTAGTGTTTTTTTATAAAGAATTTTTTTAAAAACCCAACGAAACAATTACAAAAGCTTTCCTAGTTTCATCATCGCCTTAGTCACACATTACTTTTTTAGACAAAGGTGTTAAGTTGCTCAGTCTCATAATTTCCTGCCTTCAAGATTTCAGCAATATGATGTTTGTGGCTGACCTTCTGTTCCCATATACTTCAGTCCTCCCCTCCTCCTCACGTCACTAAATGTAGCTACACACCACTTTAGACTTAACCTTTTGTAACAGCTTTATAAGCAGGATTAGTTTAACATCCTGAAGAAATTCACTCAAAATGCTAGACCTAATCCATCAATCTAGATACAGAAACCAGAAAAAAGTACAGGAAAAGGGCTGGATATAAAATAGAAAATTACTTGGGGAGAGGGGAGGAGGGAGGAAAATGAGGGGGGTCATGGTGTAGCACACCTCGGCAGAGGGCGGCGGAGGGGGATACAACTATAGTAGGGACTTTACCTAACAAATGCAATCTGTGTAACCTAATTCTTTGTACCCTCAATGACTCCCAAACAATTAAAAAAAATAAAATGTTCTTAGAAGACTGTTATGCATGGTAGCAAAGACCAAAAAAAAACCAGAAGATTATTAACAATCAACTATATTTTCCATTAAAAAAAAATCTTCTCTTGTCCCAAGTATTAAACCTAATATCTTTTTGGCATTATTCAACTCTACAAATTATATCAACATTTAAACACACACAAACTCACTGCAACCTCTTAGCCACTCTAATATTACTATACGATCGATTCCTTTTTCCTTAATGGAAATTAGATATAAACTATGCAGAACTCAAGTTTCCACTATGACTGTGTTGTATCACATACTTAGGTCACTATGAAAGTTTCGAGACAGACTGTGTTATGGTCTGTTATTTCACGGCCAAGAAACACAGTCCATAGCATCCCCTTCTAATTCACCCATGCAGGTTTCAACTTGCTCAGCTTATCGGCGTTGCTGGAAGCCTTACTTTCTCTCCATGTGGATTTTATGTTTCTTTCTATTTTTTTTTTTTTTTTACTGAGGGACAGTCTTACTTTCTTGCCCCCAGTAGAGTTCTGTGGCATCATAGCTCACAGCAACCTCAAATTCCTAAGTTCAAGCGATCCTCTTACCTCAGCCTCCCAAGTAGCTGGGACTACAGGCACCTGCCACAACACCTGGCTATTTTTAGAGATGAGGTCTCACTCTTGCTCAGGCTGGTCTTGAACCTGTGAACACAGGCAGTCCACCCACCTCGGCTCCCAGAGTGCTGGGATTACAGGCGTGAGCCACCATGCCCAGCCTGATGTTATGTTTGTTGATTTATGTGTATCTCAAAATATCTCTCAAATAAAGGCCCACGTGTAACCCCTGTAAAATAGATTCCCCTAGCAAATCCCTAGACCATTTTGCATTACAGATCCATTTGCAGTGGTAATAGCAAAGACAGGAAAAAAAACAACATGCAAAAATGCAAATTAGTAGGTTTTTCTTAAGGGACTATTAACTTTCTAAGCCTAATTTTAAATTCTGAAATACACACAGGCGAGATGTTTGTGCAAAGGTGAGGAAAATGTCAAAGGCACTCTCGTGACATATTTAAAAAAGGAATCAATTTTCTTTGTAAGTGGTTCCTGTTTGATACCTCCTTCATCGGACAGCCTGGTTACCTCACTGCAGCCTGAAAAACTGGGGTAAATCTCAGAGATCTCTGACTTGTCATCTCCCAGACCTGGCCCAAAAGTGCTGCTGGAGTGAGAGCGAGACCGGTGTCTCCAACAGTGACTCGCCTTTTCTGAAGTGGAGGGAAAATAATCATACTTGTGATTAAGTGACTCAAAAAACAAAAGAAACAGAAGATTACTTAAAATCTTAACAGGTAAGAAAAGCAACCTTTTAGTAAATAGTAGTCCCAAATCTCAGTCCTTCTAAGTTTCTAGTCACCTCTTCTCAAACTTCAGCATTCATTACATCAACGACATCAATGGCTTATAAGTCATTTATGCTCATTTTAATCTAGATTTAAAAGGAGCGATAAGCAATGGGAAATTGACAAGAACTAAGAAAAAAATAGTCAAACTAATAATTTTCTATTAAATATAATACCTGGCTATAAGTAATTCAAGTATCACCCAGTATGTAGAATCTGTTGCCTTTCCTTTATTTTTAGAAAATTATATGACATAGTTTGGCTTAATTATATGGATCACATTGACCATAAAAATACCAAATCCCTATTTTGTCTTAGGATTCGGTTTCATTTAACATCAACAATTAAATAGAGTAGAAATCAGAAAGCAGAGCAAGACCTAAATAATATATCTGTTTATATTATTTAAAATAACTGTGTACTGCCAAAAATATTCTGAAATGTGAAACCGAGCTATCACTATACCCAATCCATTTTTTGCTTTTAATTATAAACATTCAGCCAAAATTAGAAGTCAAATAACCTTCCCATATTCATTTTACATTATATAGAAATTCAGAGATCAATTCTAAGAATAATTTAAAGTTTATTTTCAGACATTTAAGATGCTTTACAAAAAACCTTTCTACTCTCCTATACAGGGTGGACATAAAGTTCATGTGCAATTTACCATGTTAAACTATTTTAAAATTGCACATGAACTTGGTGTCCATCCTCTATATAGTTCCTTTAAAAATCTACCTTTAAAATATTGTAAGAGCGTATTTCATGAAACAAATCTTTTTTGCCTCAGCAGTTTATTGCAATACAAATAATTGCATTCATAAACTCAGAAGGTCTATAAAATCTTATTTGCTAATAAAAAGATTTTTTAATGAATCCAGGGCAGACTAATCTAGGATCCATTAAAAAGCCCTTTTGCAAGTTTCATTTTCATAAATGATTTAATGATATTTTCAAGTAGCATGGCACTTCTTTGGTTTCTCAATTTCTCAACTTTAAAAGTACATTGCAAAGTCACCGTGATGAGCCTCTAGGGCTCAAAGCAGCTTCACTTTCAGTACAAAACCACAACAGGCAGGAACTCAAAATGTTAGCAGTACCGGAAAGCATACGCAGACTTCTAGACTGAATATTGTCTTCCAAGGGGTCAAAGTCGAAGATGGAGCCAGGATCTGTGCGCCAAACTTTGAGGTCTTTTTACCAAAAGGGAGAAATCAACATGTCAAGAAGGAATTAAAAAAAATAAAAAAGCCAGCACTAAAAAAGTCAAGCAACAGCCTTGAAAGGAATATACGTAAAAAGCATGTGTGTAATAAATGAACCCACTGTTTTACGGACTTCAGAGGCAATCAAAAAGACAACCGCTTTCACAAGTATCTATTATATAATTTATAATCAAATGGAACTCGCCTGACCTAGTCATTATAGAACTGCCCTGTCTGGCCTTGTTGAGGTATCTGAAACTCAGCAACCCCCACATGTACACAGGGAGCAACTATGTGGGGCCCCCAAGGCATCCTCTGAACCTCCAATCTCTCTGCTCTCCACATGTTCAAACAGGCAAATGTTTGATTAAAGTTCCTTACGAAGGACATGTGAGCAACTCAGACATGGGGGTAATTCCTAGGAAATGATTGAGAGGTTTCTGTTTAAAAAAAAAAAAGCAAAACAATCATAAAACTTCTCTCCCTATAACAGAAACAGATACTTGAAAAGTAGGGAAGTGGCAAGTCCCAGTTTTCATCCTGAGTTTGTGAGGAGTACAAGCTAATAAACATGATGTATTTATTCGAAAAGTCTTGTAGGCACCCAGCAAAGGAGCAGCGAGGCATCATGGGAAGACAAGTAAGAGGAGCTTCCTGCTCCCGGTGGACCCCTGCGATGGTCAGTGATCAGACTGAGTTATCCTCCTCCTACTCTGCTTCAGGCAAAATCCACATCTCACAACTTCCAAGTTTATAGTTTTCTCTAACTAACTGATATTAGGTCCTAAAATAAGTTGCATAGTGCTGGACCAACATCTGGAGAATAAGAACCTAGCTATGAACATGTGGCAGAGATGGACCTGGATCAAAAACAATCATTTATAAAGTGGAAGCAGAGATTTGCTTGTCTGTTTTTAATTACTATTATGTAGTGTTCCCCACGTGTCAGGCGCTACTCTCATTTATAACCTAACTCATTGAAGCTTTGTACATATTAAGTCCGTACTATTATTATTTCCATTTTATAGATGAGAAAACTGAGGCACAGACGGATGGATTATCTTGGTCAAGTAGCAGAGCTTCCAACAAAGCAGAAACTGCACAATTTGGCTTCATCTGAATTACTCAGAAAATTTCTAAACTTATATTTCCAGGCCTGGTACAGAAGTTGGCCTATCAAAGTTTAATGTCTGTTGAATGTACTTTGTGTTTTAACAGGCAGGTCCTCAATGCAAAATAGTTTCTCTCAATAAGAAGAAAGGAAGTGGATTTTGGATGGCCTTGTAAGTAAATACTTTAGACTTATACCTCTTATATTTTTAAAAAATAATAATTTATATCTCAAAGTTTCTGTGTTTCAAATTCTGATAGCCCAAGGTCTAGGCAGTTTCCTGGATTTTAAGCAATGGCCTCACCATCACTCCCAACCCTGCTCTGTGACTGGGGGGTAGCTGCACAAATTTAGAAGCTCCGTTCTAAATGAGACAGATCAGACCCCTGCACTATCTTCTGAGACGTTAGTACGAAGCAATGAAACTCTCTAATTCAGTGTTACTTTTAATGAAAACATCACAACCCATCCATCCAACTTAATGTGACCCTTTTAAGTAATCAACTTGGGCAAGATCAACAAAGCTATGGATTGCCTACAAATTATGTTTGGAATCCTTCCATGGAAAATACTTTCAGAGTCACTTTAGTATAATTGCCAAGTCACTTAGTGCCCTGACTTTGGTAGCCTTGTTTTGTACTAAGATATTACCCTGTCAAATATATGCTTTCCCCTGCTAACTCACCTCTGAATGGACTGTCACAGATACTAGAAAACAAGCTCGTATTTTTAAAGATGAAGACAGTCTACCACGGAGATTACTGAGAGGCATATCCTACAGTGATCAAAAAAATTCTTTAAGCTACCTAATTAGACTACGTAATTCAGAGGCTAATTGCTCTGAAAGAGACAATGGCCTTGCCTTGTTGACATTTGTTGAAAAATCAATAACTTTCCTTCCTAGCCCTCCACTCCAGTATGATCTCTGCTGGTATCTTAGCCATCATTCAACAAATATCCTCCTAGCATTTCCCCCGACCAACTGTAAGAATGAGATAGCAGGGAGAGAAAGTTGCTCTCTTAATTATGAGACTTTCCGATGGCTCCCAGTTACCCCGATTCAAAAGTAATATTCAAGAAATATGAGCTATTGGCATTATGGGATACCATCCAAGTCTTCCTAGCACATCGACATTGTGATGAAAGGACCTAAATGGGATGTAGTTATTTCTGTCACTCAAGCACATGGTATCTACGGGATGACACACTGATTAAGAACACATGTTACCAGAAGACAAAATAATCATTCAACCTTTGGCATCCCCCATGTCTGGACTGCTTCTTTGTTCAACAACTAGGAACATTCTTTTTGAGACAGAATCTCACGCTGTTGCCACTCAAACTCTTGGGCTCCTCTTGCCTCAGTCTCCCAAGTAGCTGGGACTATAGGCACCATCGTAACACCTGACTAGTTTTTTCTATTTTTAGTAGAAACAGGGTCTCACTGTTGCTCAGGCTGGTCTTGAACTCATGACCTCAGGTGATCCACCTGCCTTGGCCTCCCAGAGGACTAGGATTACAGGTGTGAGCCCCCATGTCTGGCCAGGAACACTCTTAGGACCAAAAAGCTATTAAAGACAGAGAACATGCCATAATAGAGTCTGAGCTGATACCTGGTGAATCCCATTCCATAGGGCACCCAAATAACACTTTACCTGTGGTCCATTTTAAATCGGGCCACTGCATCAAACATGGGATGAGAAATCAGATGAATAAGGAGGCTAATTAAAGATAAAGCCGGCTCAGCGCCTGTGGCTCAAGAGGCTAAGGCGCCAGCCACGTACACCTAAGGTGGCGGGTTCGACCCCAGCCCGGGCCCGCCAAACAACAATGATGGCTGCAACCAAAAAATAGCCAGACATTGTGGTGGGTGCCTGTGGTCCCAGCTACTTGGGAGGTGGAGGCAGGAGACTTGCTTGAGCCCAGGAGTTGGAGGTTGCTGTGAGCTGTGATGCCATGGTACTCTACCCAGGGGGATAGCTTGAGGCTCCTGTCTCAAAAAAAAAAAAAAACCTAAAGCCAACACCATCTTTTGGACTGTGCACAGCCCTGGGGCAGGAGCGCCAGCTTACCAACAATGATGCCAGGTCTCCGGTCCATCTCCACGATGTGGGGATGGACACCTTTGTAGGCGGCGTCGCTGACGACCTGTGTGTTCTTTCTCACTCGCTCTGTCACAGGATCGTCCACCACAGGGGTGAAGCCCCTCCCCTTTGTCTTTTCAAAATCTTCGTGGTATTTTACCTGAAAAAGGAAAACCCAGATTAACTCACACTGAAATGTGCTGACTGTTTGGTATGCAGCTCACTTAACTGTGATAAAACGACAGTGTCACGGCCCTGACTGCATCTAGATTCTGTTCTTCACGTAGGTATCCTTCCAACTATTCCAAAAATAAGATCTGAAATGTCAGCTTCTTAGCATCAGAAATCAGGCACTGATACTTGTACAATTTTTTAAATCATCATGGTTAGCATCTCTTTTAAGTCATATGCAAAACTGTGTATCGATAAGATGTAAAAGATAGATATTTTTAAATCCTTACTTCCTAAAAGACACTAAAGTAATACCAGTACTACAAATTTAAATTTCAGTACTATCAGTAATACAAGTTTAATTTTCTATCCTTTCACCTTCAATAAACTGATATTTCCACATAATCATTCAAGAAAATGCTATGATTTAAAATTTTATCAAGAGAAATTACAGACAATTATGTAGGATTTTTGTGTATAATTACAGAAACATATACTTCAAAACATGCTTTTTTTGTTGTCTGAAATTGGGTCAGGGTTATGATCCTACAACTCTGCACATTATCCTAAAAACCACTGGATTGGATACTTTCAACAGGTAAACTTTACGGTAAATTATATCTCGTGAAACAGCTTTTAAAAACATACTTTTTTCATATTCTTTAAGACATGCAAACAGACCAAACTCCGTATTACGATTAATTGGAAAGAAGCTCAGACAAATGTCTTCCACACAATGCATTTATAGTAGTCACACTGGAAATAAAACACACCCAAAAAAGTCACTGAGAAAAATTATTTTATTAGACTATTTCTATTACATTTCGGTGTGATTAGAAAGCCCTCCCACCCCCAAAACATGAGGATGAGCCCACCACGTTTCCATGCTTTGTTAGTTATCTGGATTAACTGTGAACTGATGCCTCGGTGCACACAGGTCCTGATGGCCCTTAGTATGTTTTAGTCATGAGAAGGAGGATCTGCTTGTGCCCTACCATGGAAATATGATTTTGTGCTTCTTTAACGCATCTCAGGGCAGGTGTATCTAAAATCAGACTCGGTCTACCTTTCATCTGTTTATGGCTCTGGGTATATTTTACCTGCAAAGTAAATGGACACACTTATAATAAGATATTACCTAATAAAATAAATAATATAAATAATAAAAAATTACATAACAGTTTTAAGATTTACCAAAACAGTGAAACATAGCCAGCATGCTTAAAATTATTTCCCAGGTAACTTTTTTAATGAATTACATTTTGTTCTAGAAGGAGTGACCTACAATGTTACTCTCAACGATCTCCTTCAAAGGTGATTAACAAAAGACCCTAAATTGATCAACTAAAAACAAACTTGTGAGGGATCAATGGTCACCAGGAGGTAGTCAGTAAAACTGGTTATGAAATGTCAATTAAATGGAGAAAATTCCTTTTTCTTTCTTTTTTTTTTTAAATGGAGAAAATTCCAAAGTAAATAGAACTCCATTTATTTTGTTTCTAAACTTCCCTGTTTCCTGTCATAAGAGTATTAAAAAATGCATACCAGGCTACCTTCTATTTCATTTTTTCCATATTTAAAGAAGAAAAAATAATGAGGAACAAACGTAGTTTTTCTTCTAAGCAGCCAGAGCTTAAAGGTAATTTATGTTAAATATGTTCAGCGTCCCTGGAGAGATGTGCCACAAGAGAGCTGTAAATGGTGAAACCTAAATGCTAATGGTCTAGCTCACAATTCTTCATAAAGGAGTGCTAAGAACAGGATCTGTGTTCTTGACCATCAAAACAATGCCATTTGTAAACCTGATTATGTGTAAAGATCTGGATACCACTGGTGGACGACCAGGCTGTTAGTCATTCAGGTTAATAGTGAACTGATGCCATGGGCACACCGGACCCTGCTGTTTCTCTGTATATTTTAGCCATGAGAAGAAGGATCTGGTGGTACCCTACCATTGAAATATCATTTTGTGCTTCTGGTTCAATGCAATTCAGAACTGAAGCCCTGATATTCACTAACAGGAAGCTTACAAGGTCAGATAATTAAGTTCTCGATCTCAGACTAGAAAAAGTGCTTTGATGGGTCGACTAGGTCCCTGTGCCAGGGCATAGCTTCCCAAGGGGGAGGTATGAGGTATGTTAACACTTTTTCTAGAATGAGTTCATGAACTTAATTGTGTAGCCACCTACAATAACAGCTCTGGTGTCCATTCCATAAAATGAGCTCTAAAATTGCTTTGCAGGGTAGACTAAGCACTGGCATCCATGCACAGCTTCCCAAGGGGGTGACTTGAAAGGTGACTGCAGTGATATTCAGCAATGAGGTATGTAGCACTTCTTTGAGGATGAGTTTGCAAACTTAACTGTCTGACCTCGTACTGTCCAAATGAGACACCAAAATGCACTCTGGGACTTGAATGAGTAACTAAATTCCACATTAAATGTATTTAAGGATCTTTTTCCCTCTATAGCCTTACTTGGAAGCAATGACTAACTAACTTCCTATGTCGTTTTACAAAGAGCATTTAACAATCCACATTCAACGAAATACATTAGTAAAACAATAATTATCTAATTCATGCAGGAAAGACTTTACCACCTTCAGAGACACTGGCTGCAACAACAAGAATCACATCCGGAAAATACTGACCTAATCAAGGATGACATAAACTTACACGGTGGTAGGTTTTGAAAGTCATCTTAAATTACACATGGACTTACAGGAACGATCACAGATTATTTCTTGACAATAAATTTTATTTTCACAAGAAAACCCAGACTGCCGGCTGATAATAAAGGATACATCTTTGTGATTATCCAAAACGAGAGAAACGACTTGCCGAGCTAATATTTTCCTGATTCTTCTTTACTCTCTCCATTTCAGGAGTTACGCTTAAGGCAGTAGCTCTTCCTGGTTGGCCTTTATAATGAACCTAGCATTTCAGGAAACAAAAAAGTAGAGTACCGTGAATCAATCCAACTAATTAAAAGTCCATACTATTTATTTTAATGCATTAACCAAAGAAGGTAAACTACAAAGAAAAAGCAGATACTATCAGGGGTCAAGTCATATTAAAATGCTGGCATCCCTCTTAGCAAAGTATCTCAAGAATGGAAGAAAAAGTATCCAATGTACACAGCCCTATTTTGAAACTAATTCATAGCTTTTATAGGAATGTCATAAACCTCATTATAGCCTTAGAATATGGGAAGGGGGTGGGAGGGTGAGGTGAAGGGTGGATAGGAGAGGGGGGAAGATTGGTGGGGTCACCTCTATGGTTTATCTTACAAGGGTACAAGTGAATCTTTCTAAAAGCAGAGTATGAACGTT
>NW_003852414.1:13157848-13219388 GCF_000181295.1 Otolemur garnettii | reverse complement strand
AAAAAAAAAAATGCTGGCATCTTAAGTCCATCTATGTCCTTCCATCCCACTGAGGTGTATGTGCCCAAATCACTGGGGATGTACTCAAATATATAAGCATACCATCAATAAAGCTGTAACAAGCACAAATCACAAAGGAATATGAGATGGAATGTCTCTATGGATGTTAAAGATACTCCTGCCCATTAGCAATGAGACTATATCATCATGATTTCTTAGGAGTTAACTTGGACAGAACTTTTGTGAGGATTCATTTAGACGGGTAACTATGGACATCCATTGAAAGGCCCGTGGGCTTCTCGCTGCTCTATTCCTCTTTCTGGATAACCATGTTCCTTTCTGAAAGGAAGGCAGTCAGTCCCATCAAGTATGACTCTAAACACAATGAGGAAAGAGGATATCTCTAAAATATAGTCATTGGGAAAAGTATCAAACAAGAACCTGTCTTTGCTTTGTAAACTGGCTGACTTGAAAGGTCTGAAGAATAAGAGATTTCTTTGAACGCAATAGATTTCTAAATTTCCTCTTCTGAAGAACCCAATCTATATGGTAATGACCTTAAAAAAAGGATTCTCTCCATGAACTGCATCTGTGAATTATATCAACAACAGGGAATTAAGAGCAGACCATGAGTTGGTGTCTAAGCAGGAACTGCCAGGCCCTTGATCCCTTGAGCCTGAAATAGCCCTGCCCCATAGGACCTAATAGCCACGCACAGGTCTATCATTTCTTCCCAGACACTGGGGCAGAAGGAGGCTGGGAGGAAGCCCATGAACAAGACCACACACAGGTAGAAAAGGGAATGGAAAGACTCGTTGTAGGACCCAGATGCCAGACGCCACCACTGCTTCCCTTTGAGGAAACACAGCACCTACATATATCACAGCATGAAGAGAAGATACGAGGGATACACCACGACCTGTCAGAAAAAACTATCATCCCGCATGTCACTGAGATGCCGGAGATGGGGAACGCCAGATGGGCAATGCCAGACTCCATCCACCGTAACTAAGACTCGGAAAGCTTTCAAATAAATTGTTAGTTGATCGAGAGCAGAATATGAACTCCAGGTTGTGAAAATTCTGTAAACACAACCCCTTGTTTTCCATGTTGACAACGTGTCTGGGCTGTGGGGACAGAGTTACGAGGTGCCCGCACATTGCTGACGTGCTTCTGGTTCTCCTTCACTCTCTTCAGCTCTGGCGGATCGGAAATGGCAGTTGCCTGTTTCATCTCTCCTTTGTATTTTACCTGTGGAAGATAAAGAAGAATTTTAATGGGCAGCAGAATGCGCCCCCACCTAAACAGCCACAGAGGATGACGATAACCCTATCTTTTTATACATTTCCCCCCCATGGGAGAGCAACGTCAGCCTTTCCTACTTGTTATCTACGCCTAGATTCCCATCAGGCTGACTTAGCAGGTGTGGGATGTTGGCTGCGCCATTTCAAAGTCCGACTTCCACAAATACTTAGCTGTTCAGTATCAAAATTAACTGTAAATCCCATGAATAAAAGGAATGGAAATACAAGGGCTGTCTGGAAAGTATCCAGCCGTGGGCTACGAAAGATCGTATTAACAATGGCTGGATACTTTCCAGACAGCCCTTGTACAAGGGAACATGCTTAAAATAGAAACACCAGAATGAAATCATTACAAGAGAACGGTAGTGACCGAGACGACGCAGCAGCCTGGGAAGGCCTCTGACCTTCTAGAGCTCTCTCATTCCTGCCACCTCCCGGGGACATTACAAGGATAAACAAGTCTAAGGCTGACAATCTCCACCAGAGAGAACTCACTCTTAAATTTCAAAGCTTTTCAAAATCACCTGTTTTGAGGGAAGAAAAAGTCTACTGTTATGTTGCTTTAAGAAATCCAGAAAAGGTCAAATAACTATTTGGGAGGCACCGCCCGAAAGTATTTCTGAATCATAAGAGGCCTGGGTTCAAATCCCAGCTCTGCTTTTACCAACTGTGGGTCCCTGGCATGGCCTCTGACCTCCCCAAGACTCAGTTTCTCACATCTACCAACCAGAGAAATGAAAAGTGCTGACTTCATGGGGCCGACATGCAGGAGAGGTGCTTCATCAGTGTTAACTATTATTTGCTTCATTCACAATAGACTACTGAACGATTTTATTCATAAGGATCCTCACCTTGATGCCATTAAGTCTTAGAACAGTCAGTGAAGCCAGGCCTTTTTTCCACCTGTTCCAACAGATAAGGTTTTTCTTCCCAGTCTGGCAACAGAAGTACTATTCTCCAGGCCCTTACCTGGATTCAGTTTTAGAGATTTATTGACTGAACTAAGAGGTCCATGAGGACAGGACATGGGTCTTTGTGTTTTGGTAGCCAGAAAGATGCCTGGCACATCTGGTGCTTAATGAAGAACTCTTGAATAAGGCTAAGGTGTAGCAACTCGGTCCTGAGCTTTCTGGACATACAGTTCATGCCCTTCGATGTGTGAATGTGAAAAGAAGCATCCAAACACACGGTGCATTTAAAGCTTTTGAACAGGCACATTAAAAACTAAGATATGTAAAGTCTGATGAACTATAAAAGGAAACAGAGGCTGGGAGCAGTGGCTCACACCTGTAATCCTAACACTCTGGGAAGCTGAGGCAGGTGGACTGCTTGAGCACGGGAGTTTGAGATCAGCCTGAGCAAGAGTAAGACCTCATGTGTACTAAAAATAGAAAAACTAGCCGGACATTGTAGTGAGGATATACATTATAGCTGGATACCTATAGTCCCAGCTACTCAGGAGGCTGAAGCAGGATGATTTCTTGAACCCAAGAGTTTGAGGTTGCCATGAGCTATGATGACACCATGGCGCTCTACCCAAGGCTAAAGAGTGAGGCTCTGTCTCTCGAAAAAATAAAAAATAAAGGTCAGGCGTGGTGGCTCACACTTGTAATCCTAACACTCTGTGAGGCCAAGGAGGGTGGATTGCCTGAGCTCGAGAGTTCAAGACCAGCTTGAGCTTATGAGTTCAAGACTAGCTTGAGCAAGAGGGAGACCTATCTCTAAAAATAACTGGGCCTTGTGGCAGGTGCCTGTAATCCCAGTTATTCAGGATGCTAAGGCAAGAGGATCGCTTGAGCCCAAGAGTTGGATGTTGCTATGAGCTATGGATGGCACAGCACTCTACCAAGGGCGACAAAGTGAGACTCTATCTCAAAAAAAAAGAAAAAAGAAACAGAAACAACTTACAGCACTCAGCTGCTCCTGGTTCCTCCTCACTCTCTCTATCTCTGGGGTCATGCTTACCGGAGTGGCCTTGTAGCTTTGCTCTTTATACTGGAGCTGGGAGGTAAGATGCAAGACAGTTTGAGATTATGAGGAATAAAGATGTCCCAAAGTATTGGCACAAATTAAAGGAAATGTCACATGACTACAGAAGGTTCATTGTACAGAGGTTCCTGTACCCTCCTTCCTTCTCTAAGAAGTTCTAACCTTGGAAGCCCTGACTCTGACCAGGGACCACGGAAATTTCCCTGACTTACTGCATAGCAGTGTTCTATCTTAGCTGGGATATCGGACTCCCTTGTCTGTGGTCATCCTTCCCAGCAATTTCACAACACACCAAGAAATAAGTGAGTATCACCATGGAAGAACAGAATGACAAGGCCATCAAATTAATTTTCGGCCATCAATTTAATTTTTGACAGGCAAAAGTCAAGCTTTTAAGTCAAGAGATTAGGCGGATTCTTGCAACTGGGATGACTGAGTTAACAAGAACAAAGTTTCCATTTAATCTCTACTGATGACAAGACTCAAGGAAAGATCACTCTGGATAAAGCTCAAAGGGGAAAAACCTGAATAACAGACTGTTATTACCAATATAGAGAAACTATTACAATTTCCAGTGGATGTAATTTTGGACAAAAATTGGCCAGGGAGAATTTTCATGGCATCCATTCATCCACTCACAAACATGCTATGTGTCTAACAGGCACTATCTGTTTAAAGACCTAACTCCCACTTTCCATATGCCACAGCAGATAAGTAACTAGGACCTATATTGTTATAGTGTTACTTTTCATTAAATAAACTATTAGATTTAAATAAAGTTATTTCAAGAAAGCATTAAGTTTCTACCAGAAATTGAAGACTAGTTAACCCTCATAACCCTTCTTTTAAAAGAAGGTAAACATTAAAACAATTTAATCATGAGCCATTGATGGACTACTTACAATTTTTTTTTTTTTAGAGACAGAGTCTCACTTTATCACCCATGGTAGAGTGCTGTGGTGTCACAGCTCACTACAACCTCCAGCTCTTGGGCTTAGGTGATTCTGCCTCAGCCTCCCAAGTAGCTGGGACTACAGGTGCCCGCCATGACACCCAGCTACTTTTTTGTTGTAGTTTGACCAGGGCCAGGTTTGAACCCGCCACCCTTAGTATATGGGGCTGGCGCCCTACTCACTGAGCCACAGGCGCCACCCAACTTACAAAATTTTTGAATGCCACATGGTACCTGAACTGCATTTGGGGGAGAGCATAGGACTCAGTTCAGGTACCACTGTCCTCTCCACCATCATCTCCTGCCATCTTTTACTCTAAGCACTTAACACTCTAAAACTTCTCCTTTCTGAACAGGCCCGTGATCCTGAACATACTTGGTCTGCTCTGCCAGGAATACCTTTCCTCACAAAATCCACCCAAACCTTGACTGATTCTTCCAGATCTAATTCCAACATGTGTCCTTCCCCAAAGCCTATTCCTTTCTCCCACTGAATAACCTTCCTTCTCTCTGTTGCCCCAGCACTTTGCAAGAGATATTAATGCTTATGGTTAAACGAGATAATAGATGCAAAGTATCTATTATCTATCAGAAAGCACAGTAAGCAGCCAGCCAGTATTAGTTATTGTTACAGCACTTAATTCAAAATAGTTATATATTCCTGTGCCTGTTTCCCCCTGGCAATCTTGAGAATATGCATGGCCCCTGAGCTCAGGGTATCTTACTCATCTTTGAAATCTCCCAACAACAAGAACAAAGTAGACTTTCAATAACACATTTCCTTGATAAACTAATGTACACAAAGCACTAGGGGTATTGCAGGATGTAAAATTGTGTAAAATGTTATCTTCACTTTTAAGGAACTGACCTTGCAATGGTATTCACTGTAGTGGAATTTTACCTGTACAGGTGTTATACCCTTATTATACACTGGTATCCAATAAAATAGAAAAAAAAATACTTAAGGAAATATGATCACATTGCTGATGTTTTTCTGGTTTTCTTTCACTCTCTTCAGCTCTGGAGGATCAGAAATGGCTGTTGCCTGTTTAATCTCCTCTTTGTATTTCACCTGCATAATTTATAAGAATATGATGTTAATTTCATCTTACACAAGGCTTAAAAATAGTTAACAATTCTTCCTTTGTAACTACTGCATAATTGATTTTTTGTAATTCCAACATTACTTTTCCTTCATGGGGAACACAATTTTTTTTATTTTAGCTGACGTTTTCAGGATTCCTTTATCCAAAGGCATAAATAAGATCCTATCTATTCACCTATCTACCACTGGAAAAGTTTTTTAATTAAAATAAGCAAGTATTATCTACTGAAAATAAATTTTATCATTAGGCAGAAGCATGATGAAACCTTGGAAATTATCTTAAATAACAGAGATAACAACTTATGATTTCCTATCCAAAAAAACCAGTTTCTATCTATTAATGAGGTAATTAAAATTTAACATGTATTTAAAGGCAACAGTTAAATTGTTTCGGTCACACAGTCTTGAGAACACTGCTTGTCTGAGTGAGAACACACATGTAATTTAGAATTAGGGAAAAAATAAAGGGACCACTCAAAGAAGAGATAGAAGAAGACAGAGAGAAATGTAGACAGACAGAGCACTGAGCCCTGATCACTACAGGACGGGTCAGAGCCAGAAAGTCAGGGGGTGTCTTTTATGTACACAATCATGTTATGAAAAGCCCATCTTTATCCAAGCAGCCACTTCTTTTAAGTTCTCCCTTCAAATGTACTTAGAAGAAAATCCACCAGGCAAATGGTAATCCCAGCACCCAGTTTTGCATGGGACAAGAAATAGCTCTTTGAAGTTAACAAAATAATTAGTGATGCCATCACTTCAGATGGTATTTTACTACGTCTATCTGAAGTTCATGAAGATTGGATTTGAGAAAAAAGACACGTTCAGATATACATACACGGAAGTAGAGGCTGTATTTAAGAGACCTACGTTGAAATTCTGCAAAGACCTAAAGCTGCACAAACCATGTTTCAGAAATCGCTTGATAATGCTTCAAATGCTGAAGGCTGAAATCCACGCTGACTGTCATAAAGAAACAGTACCTCACACATCATCTACATAGAGTCTATGGATTTAATAGGTGCAACAATGCTGACAGTCCACACCCAAAACAGTTAAATGGAAAGTTCACAGAGAAAGGCTACCTCTAAATAAAATTCAAAAATAGTTCTTAACACAGAGAGCTAATAGCTAAAAGGCTTGTACTCTGGAGGTGGAAAATGTCGAGATCTTTAAATGTTAGAGAGTCATATCTCGGTTTGACAGATCTAGCTAATCTTGAAAGGGCAACTTTCCATTTGAATACTAAGCAGAAGTTTACGGCCCAACCTTGTAGAGATTACGGAACTGTGTATTTACTGTTTGCTGGAAGAGACCGCGGGATGCGGAGAAAAGAAATGACATCGGTGTTCCCACTTTGTGTGATTTTCCTCAGGTGAGAAGCTAAACATGATTAAAAATGAACATTTTTGTTTTTCATACGACTCTAAACTCATCAAAATGGCACAGTCATTGCACCGTAGGCTATAGAATTGTGCGCTATAGAACATTTATAATATTATATCACAGTAGACTGATGGGTATATTTCAAATAGCATCACTCTCAAGCGAAAGAAACAAACATTTTATACTTCTCTCCCAACCTAATTTTCTACCAGACCTGAATGCTGCCTGACACGGGCCCTCACCCTGGTGGGGGACACATTTACACATCGCCACTCTCTGGAGTGTCACTGATGACTAGTCCAGCTCCGACTTCTTTTTTATAAAATACCTTTATTTTCTCCTTCTGCTTCTTCGGCAGATAGCTTCATGCATGCTACAGAGATCTGATTGCACTCGTACTCTTCATATTTCTTTTTTATTCTGAAACATGTTTTGCTATGACACCCCTGCCTTTCCCACTTGCTATCTCCAGAAATGCTAACACCTGCTCGTATTCTCAAAACATTCAAGGTTACCCAAGGACAAGTCTCATCAAAGCAGTTCTACTTGGGTCACCTTCAGAATACCATGTTTCCCTGAAAATAAGACCTACCCCCAAAATAAGCCCTAGCAGGATTTCTATGCATTTGTTAAATGTAAGCCCTACCCTGATAATAAGACCTAGTGATGGGCGTGGCTATGCAGCGTATCTGCATAGCTATGCCATGCATTTTGGCACTGAGCGGAGCTGTAAGGAAGACTGGAATACCTTTTATCTACCACAGCTCCTTTCTCTGAGCCATTCGCACTTGCGCAGGTGCGTGTCTGGTAACCGTGGTCACAGGCATCCTATTGCACATGGGCAAACGGCTAGAGGAAAGGAGGCCTCACTAGCACCAGCCCCACCAACAAGGTCGGCTCCCCCGTCAGGTTCCAGAAGAAGATGACTTCACTGTATTTGAATAAATGTAGATTGTTGTATGATACTTAATAAAAATAAGACCTCCCCTGAAAATAAACCCTAGTGTGTCTTCTTGAGAAAAAATAAACATAAGACAGTATCTTATTTTCGGGGAAACACAGTAGTTCTGGAAGGAATTAAGTCCAAAGGTGAAGGTGAAGAGTTAAGTCAGAAAAGAGGATTTAAGGAAAGAATCCTTTTTACGTCCTCAACAAGAAACTAAATACAGCAGACCCTCCATAGCTCCTTCAGTTGACCTAAGTTTCACAGACTAGACATGCACCACATGTACATATCAGTACGGTAGGCCACCTCTGTATTTTGACCAGTTTGTTACGGTCCCTTGAGTGGTCAACTCACAGAGGGTCTACTGCATGCTAAATATCCATGGCAGAATGCCTATTGGTAAGGAGGGCAATTATCTACTGCAAATGTCAAGAGCTGAATGGAAAATACCGTTAATTGTACATTAAGCACCTCCTCCACCTTTCCCCCCAGCCCAAAAGTAAGTGGAGAGTCAGTTATTTTACAATTCTTTGTGAAGGGGTGTGATTTTCTTTGCTGTACAAGTAGAAAGTAAATGGGTCTTGGAAACAGAAATATGGGCAGAAATGTATCTCAGGGAAAGCTCAGAAATATGACTGAGGTGAGACAGAAATGTACTGGTAATGATTATTTTCTTTTTCAAGTCTAAACCTCTGTTTAAGCCAGCAAATAGCTGTTTTGAGGCCTTTCATCATTCTATCAGGGTAAAATTTCTGCCTGCAAGTTGCGGAGAGAAGTTGGGATCTCTCCTTTCTCTGCAAAATTTAATATACTTAAGATTCTGT
Source organism: Otolemur garnettii (assembly GCF_000181295.1). Taxonomy (NCBI): domain Eukaryota; kingdom Metazoa; phylum Chordata; class Mammalia; order Primates; family Galagidae; genus Otolemur; species Otolemur garnettii. The sequence goes on along the minus strand of NW_003852414.1, from coordinate 13,210,882 downwards.
TCAAAGAGATGGAATCCAATCCAAGCTTTCATTAAAATGACCTTTCTCGTCTTCACGATGATCTATCAAAATGAAACACTGCTTCAGAGTCAAGTGGAACGAGGCTATAGTTTTCCTGCAAAAAGTTAGGCCTTTGCTATTTGATGTAAGAGCCATTCAATAAAGTGAAGAAGAAAAGAAGAGCAGTCAGTGGAGTCGAGAAAATAAAAACACTCATCGAGCTTCTGTTTGCTTTTGGAAAGGATAATGAATGCCAGAGAGGACTTACTGAACTGATATTCTGCTGGTTTTTCCTCACACGTTCAATCTCTGGAGTATCTTTTACTGCTAATCCAGCTCCCACTTCTTTTTTATAAAATACCTTTATTATAAGAGAAGGAAGAGAATAACTAAAAGGTTGTCAGAATTCAAGTTGCAGATCCGATTCTTATAAAAGCAAGACAATTTCTCAGGTTTTATAGTAATGTGAATACTTAGCTTCAGCTATTTATGAGTGCAAATATTATATTTAGCAATCTATTATGGTAATACATGTCCAACTTTGGTTTCATATCCCATAATCTTACATGTAGCCATCTAATACCATGTTCTAGAGCATGACTGCTGCCTTACTTAGCTGCATATTATTTGCTTTATGAATATAAATTGGCAAACCAGAGTTTTATCAAATATAAATACATGCCACCTGTGTATTTGAGAAAAATCAAAGCACATATTACAAAGGCTCGCTAAGCATTTATCATAAACAGCATAAAATTTTAAGCAATTGCTGTTCCCCAAATACAAAGATGCCCCTCGTTTTTTTTTTCAAATATTAGGTCTGTTGTCAATATCAACATTAATTCAAAGTCTATTTTCCTCATCTTCCACGTACTGGTTAATCTTCCCACGTGTCTCCAACTACCAACACCCACTACTGTCAAATACAAAGCACAGTAAAAAACAAGAGTGCTCTACAGAAAAACTGAGAAATTTTAAGAAGCATTTTTGAGGACAGAATTACTCCCTGTCTTGACATTTGGTAATCCGGTCGGCTCCAGTGATAGTGGGAGAGCAAAGAAGGAGAGATGTTTGCCTCCCAAAACTAGAAATCTGGAATGGCATAAAATCACAGGATGGAGGGGCCAAAATGGCCTCTTCTCCCAGATCCTTCTAGAGCAGTGGTTCTCAACCTTCCTAATGCCGCGACCCTGTAATATAGTTCCTCATGTTGTGGTGACCCCCAACCATACAATTATTTTCGTGGCTACTTCTTAACTGTAATTTTGCTGCTGTTAGGAATCGTAATGTAAATATCTGATATGCAGGATGTGTTTTCTGAGGGTTGTAGGGGTCATGACCTACAGGTTGAGTTCTAGAGAGACTTTTCTCAGACTTCTGTCCATTTCTCAGCATACCCTGGCCCACCTGGTGAAAATACGCACCTGACCAGCACACCTTGAGGCAAGAGCTTGCCAGTTAATTAGAAAGTAGAGAATATTCCAGAAGTCCTCAAACTAAATAGTATTTACGTTTTGATAAGGTTTGCTCACCTGCTAAACGACTGAGCTAATTCTACATGACAGTATTGACTGTGTGGTCAATTTTTATAATTTTAGAACAGAAGTCAAGTTCACATATCAAGGAAACACTGTGCTGATGTAATTACTATTCCTCAAAGTGAAAATATGGAAGTTTAGGAGTTGGTTACAAATTAGTGAATCCCCCTACATCATTCTCACTGCAGATAATTAGGGACAAGAAAGAAAATCACTTCATACGATGTTTTCATCTTCAAAGTAAAATCTATGGGGACGATGAAGACCTCTTTCCTGAGTTAAATTTTAAAATTTAGTTCATAACTGTCAACAGTACCAAGGAGGAAAATTTGAATGTTTAACTCTAAAACAATCATGATAGATCGTAATTTGTAAGATGATTATTATTTTAAAGGAATGTAGGTAATACATTTGACATAAAATTCAAATAATACAGCAAGAATATTGGAGAAGGAGGACAAAAGACCATTTGCTACCAAACATAAACTTCCAAGGCGGCAACTAAGAAGACTTAGTGGCTACTCACCCCACTAATGTTTTGCTGAGCAGTTTTAATTCTCTGAATTTCAGGGGTATCTGCCACAATGGAATAGTTACAAAGCATCCTCTCTGCTTCATCTTTGTACTTTTTCTAAAAATATAAACAATTATTATGAATCTGAAACTGTGGCAAAGGGAGTGAGGGGGAGAGAGACAGAGACAAAGCAACACAGACAACAATACCCTTTTTCCCAATTCTATTCTACCACATGGCTCTAAATATCTTAAGATTCAAAGCAGTTGTTGAGGCAACAGCAAAAATAAAGGAAGCAGCTGGGAACGGTGGTTCATGCCTGTAATCCCATCACTCTGGGTGGCCGAGGCCAGTGGATTGCCTAAGCTCACAAGTTCAAGACCAGCCTGAGCAAGAGCAAGACCCTGTCTCTAAAAAAGTAGCCAGGCATAAATGGGTGCCTATAGTCCCAGCTACCTGCGAGGCTGAGGCAAGTGGATCACTTGAGCCCGAGACTGAGGTTGCTGTGAGCTATGATGCCAAAGCACTCTATCCAGGATGACAAAGAGAAAGGGAGGGAGAAGAGGGAGGGAAGGGAGAGAAGGAGGGAGGGAAGGAAGGAATGGAGGGAAGGAAGGGGTGGAGGCAGGAAGGGAAGGAAGGGAGGGAAGGAGGAAGGGAGACAGGGAAGGAGGGAAAGAAAGGAAAACAAAGAAAGGAAGGAAAGGAAAGAAAGAGAAGAAAGAAAAGAAAGAAAGAAAGAAAACAGAGTGAGCACTCAGTCCACCAGACCTGCTCAGGCTATGGTGCCACCCGGGTCCACCTTGGAGGGCTGGCCCCTCATGATCCACTCATTCCTAAGCATATGAGTTCCTGTCCAAATGGCACCATAACTCCTGCAAGTAGCCTGGCTCTTTGATGCTTCTGGATTTTTATCTTTGCTTCCTACTTCAGGTAAAGATCCATTTGGTCAAAGGAAATACCCTAGTACTTTGTATTCAGGATAAAAATCTCAATTTTCTATCCACTAAATGCACTACTCTAAGTTCTAATACAAGCTGGGCAATTCCTTATAGGAGCGCCAGCACTTACATAGTAAATGTTGTGTAATGGCCATTATTCTGAACACTTAACACATTAACTCCCTTAATCAACCCACCAGCAGATACTGTTATTATCCCCGCCCTCTTACAGATGGGGAAACTGAAGAACTAGACAGAGTACATCAGAGCTACAGTTAAAACCAGGCATTCTGGTTCCAAAGACAGTGAAGTTAATGAACCATGATGACATGCTGGTGTTTATGAAAAAAGACAACTACTATTCAGGTTGAAATGTACCACAGCATCACTGCATCCTCTTAAGGATCCCATTGTCCTCTAAAGGGATTAAAATCCCTTAAAGTTAAATGTATTGTTATCTAACTTGGCTTATGCTTGAGCCAGAATTTTAATAAATTTCACCAAAATTTGTTGAAAATTACTTTTGGTACAAATTCCATTAATCAAATTTAATTCCATGGTCAATTTTCTAAAATAATTTTAATTTTTTAATGCCTCATTACTGTTTTCCCCCCCACTGGGGTTCATTCTTCTTCATGTAAATTCTATAGCAAAAATCTTATTCACTAAATAATGTTTTTGTCTAAATCAGAGCTTATAAATATCTTCATCTATGATTTTCTTTTGTAGTTATTATTTCTCCCACACTACAGTTTTTTTAAAGAATATGTGACAAGTATATTTGGCAAATCTAAATTTTTTTTTTTTTTTTGGCCAGGGCTGGGTTTAAACCTGCCACCTCTGGCATATGGGGCCAGTGCCCCACCTTTTTGAGCCACAGGCACCACCCCGGCAAATCTAAATTTTATAGGTAAAACAGCTCTTAATGTTTAGTTAATGTCAAATTTCACCTTATACCTTGAGCAGTTTTAGCTGCCATTAGTTTTATTTAGAGCTGATTATCTTAATAACAACATTCATTATGAAATAGTTCAAACACAAATCATTTGTAACTCTTCCTTTATAGTATGAGCAATGAGGATTTGAAGCCATGCATGCAATGAAGCAAAAAGAAAAAGGAAACAAAAAAAGTCAAAAATGTCCTCAAACTCAAAACAAGGGGTCCCAATAGAGAGGCTTTGGACACTCCATGAATGTCTGTTGAATTAAACCTATAACAGTTGTCCTTTTCATTGGTAAAGTGGATCAAGTTTGGCCAACGGTTTCTTAATAAAGAAGTATACTAAATTCGAAAGCACTGCCCTTTAAAAAAGATATACATCTTGGACACACACCAAGTATATGGTGATCAGATGTTAGAACACGTGATTCTAAGCATCCTCATTCTCTACCAACCTGGCTGTAGATTTCAGATGCCCTCTTGGCTCGAAGTATGTCTGGGATATCCATGCTCACCTGCATTCCTTTCCCTTTAATTTCATTTTCTAAGTCTTTCTTATATTGTTTCTAAAAGAATAGGGAAACAAATCTTAGGATTTTGTTTAACCTTCAATAGCAATGTTGGTATTTACAGGCTTGGATATCACAGCTACCCATGTGGAAATAACATTTACATTCCTTCTACATTTGATTCAATGTGCTTGCTTTAAAATCTTTAATCTCACTATTTCCTTACCTGGCTGGCCATTTCGGATGCTTTCTTAGCTCTCTGGACATCAAGAGTGTCTGTGTTCACCTCCATTCCTCTCCCCTTAATTTCAGTCTCCAGATCCCTTTTATAGTCTTTCTGCAGAAAATGAAACAAACAGTCAGGACTTTCCAACCATCTGAGACACTGTGTGTTGAACAACTTCAATGTCATTTTTACATCAGGATCATGTCTTTTGGAATCAAGTTAGACTTGTATTTCTTTTATTTCTATATAACAAGAAAAAATTTTAACTTATGCTCGAAACGTGACTTGGGATGACATAGTCACAAGTAATCAGAAGGCTTTTTGCTACTGACCTGGATTAAGAAAGAAAACAGAGATAGCCAAGGGGAAATTTTTATATTTCAATATGGTAGACTTCACATGTTTTCATATAGCATGTTTCATATTAGTATTACATGTGTAACCCAGTTGATAAACGTCAATGAAAAGTGATTATATTGCTGCTTTTTACTCTGCAGTGAATTAAAGTGTTGGTTGCTTCCCTGGAATTCACCTTTCTTTGCCCTTTGTTGGCTCCCTGATCTCCCAGGGGGCAACTTGCTGCTCTGCCATTATCCACCTTTGAGCTTGGGTGAGACTGGACTAGATTCGAGCTTTGTTGAGCTGAAATAAATCATTATTTCCCATTCCTCACCCTGCATGATTGCTGCAGGTGTGAATGCATTTCTTTTCCCATATAACATATTAGAAGAGACTTTCTCTTTTCTCCTGGACATGAATGAAGAGGGATGCAGCCGCCAGAGCAGCTGGGAGTCTCTTTGAAAACAGGAGAAGAAAGCCTACCTGAGAACTGAAAGATAGGAACTGCAACTGCATCTCATTACTTGAGTCCTAGACCAAGCCATGCCTAAGAACTACTGTACTGTTGCTATGAGACATACAGAAAAACTGTGCCGAACAACTATGATGTCACTTCTGTGTCAGGACCATGTCTAGTCATAAGAACAATAAATTATCTGCTTTCTCTTTAGTCTTACCCTCTTGCCTAAGCTAGAATGCTTTTGGGATTTTCTTTTGTTTAAATAGGGTTTCCCAGCTCTCCAACTCATGAGGGCATATCTGTAGCATATGTTAGGTACAGATACAGTCAAACCTTTGACTTTGCTAGTGGGTGCTTTGATAGTGGCGTAGGCTCTGGAAGGATCCTTGGTTATAGATATCCTTAGTCTGGTGGTTTGCAGTGGGTAGTTGTCTGTAGGCTATACCAGTGGTGAGCTATGTATGTGGACAGATTCCCTGTCTCCCTGTGATGTGAGGGACATCCCTGTGGTCTTTTCCCATGTCTGTGATCTTTTTAACAGTGTGAATTATACCAGCACACCCAGTTTAATCCCTGTGATAAGGTGGTGCTTATGGGTAAGAGTCAACCCCACACTATGTGACTGAATCACTAAATGTTGTAAAGGGCATGCAAACTGACCTCCCTGTCAGTAGATGGTGGTTGCTGGAAGCAACAAGCTACAGTGTTTTGGGGGGGCCTGTGACCAGCTCTAGCCCCTCAGGAGAAGTACTAGGTGGTGGATGGGGACTGGAACTCCAAAGGGATTCCTTATTCTCCACCACAGCAGAGGGGGATGGTGGAAGGGTTGATGGAGGGAGGGTTGGAGTGTGACTGGGTGGGGCTGGGTTGGGTGAACTTGCCCTCAGGCTCAACAAAAGCTGGTAAGGTAGGGGAGGGGTCAAAGGACCAGGCTGCTGGGAGCAGCCACCAGGGGAGGGGCTGAGGTGGTCCCACCAAGTGGGAAAGTCTGCTAGTGGGGCCAGAGCTGTCTGAGATTCACAGGAACTGATCTTTGGGGACCCAGGGACAGGGGCAGCAGGCTAGATCCCAAGACCCCAGATCTCAATAGTATTGGTTGGGGCCCAGAAGAGTGATGTAGGAACTAATCTCCAGAGGGAAGAAGTCCACGTGGGCAGAACTGAAAGGGGAATGCAGTCTGGATCTGAGCTATAGCGCACTTATAGAGCACCCTCCCCACACAGGAAGGCCACGCTCTCAGCTAGAGTGGAATCCTGGACAAGGAGGCTCCCAGCTGGCACTACCATCATGGGGAAGCATAGCTAGTTTCAGCTCCTGCCTGGAGGAGGGAGAGTGCAGAGCAGGGGGATGGGGAGTGAGGCCTGGTCCTGAAACATGAAAGCTGCTCCAGATGAGAGGAATCAGCGCAAAAACCCCAGAACTATAAAGAATCAGAGCAAAAGGACACCCCCAAAGGGGACACGACACAAGCTTTCTAGCACTGGATCCCAACTAAGATGAAAATGTTAAAATTACAGATAAAGAATTCCAAATATGGACTATAAGGAAGCTCAATGAAATCTAAGAGAAAATGAGAAAACAACTCAAAGAAACCAGAAAAATGATTCAGAAAATGAATGAAAAATTTATTAAAGAGATAGACATATTAAGCAAATCTGAAGGCTTCCCATCACCAAACTTCAAACTACATAACACCCCAAAGCTGATGCTCAGAACTCATACAAAAAAATATCATAAGAAGAAAAAAAAAAAGCAAGCACAATGGAAATTTTTAAGAACAGACTAAACCAGACACAAGAAAGAATTTCAGAACTTGAAAACAACTCTTTCAAATTAAGTCAATCAGTCAAAAATAAAGAAAAAAGATTTAAGAGGAATGAACAAGGCCTGTAAGAATATGGGATTATGTAAAATGGCCAAATATGAGAATCACTGGCATCCCTGAAGGTGAAGAAGAAAACTCACAGGGACTAGAAAACCTATTTGGGGGAATAATTGAGAAAAACTTTCCTGATCTTACTAGAGATTTACACATCCAGATATAAGAAGTTCAATGAACACCTGGCATATTCATTGCAAAGATGCAATCACCAAGATACACAGTCATCAGACTGGCCAAAATCAACATGCAGAAGGAACTCCAAACCATGATGAGGTAAAAACATTAAATAAGATACAAAGGAAAACCCGTCAGGCTCACTGCCCACTGTCACCACTTCTATCCACCATAATACTGGATGTCCTAGCCTGAACAGTCAGGCAAGAGAAAGAAATAAACGATATCCAAATCAAGAAAGAAGAGGTAGAACAATTGCTATTCACTGATGATAAGATCTTATATCTGGAAAACCTCAAAGACTCCACCAAGATGCCTGGAATTGATAAAGTCAGCCAAGACTCAGGTTATAAAATCAGTGTATATGAATCAGTAACATTTCTGTACTCTGGTAACAGTCAAGTTGAGCATCAGATCAAGGACTCAATACCATTCATAATACCTACAAAAAGATAAAATACCTCGGAATCTACTTAACCAAAGAGGTGGAAGAGCTCTATAAAGAGAACTTTAAAACACTGAGGAAGAAATTACAGAATACACAAATGAATGGAAAAACGTTATCACACTCAGAGATAGGTAGCATCAACACTGTTAAAATGTCCATGCTACTCAAAGTGATTTACAGATTGAACATAATCCCCATCAAAATATCAACATCATATTTTATACATCTAGAAAAAAATAATTTTCCCCTTCAATTGAAACCAGAAAAGAGCACAAATAGCCGAAGCAATCTTAAGCAAAAAGAACAAATCTGGGGCATCACATCATTAGACTTCAAACTATACTATAAAGCTATAGTAACCAAAACAGCATGGTATAGGCACAGAAATAGAGACACAGCCCAATGGATCAGAACAGACAACCCAGATAGAAAGCCATCCATATATAGCCAATTGATTTTTGATAAAGTAAAAAGCAATACTCCCTGGGGAAAATAAGCCCTATTCAATAAATGGTACAGGAAAAATTACATAGCCACGTGCAAAAGAATGAAAGAGGATCCATATCTCTCACTACTCACAAAAATCAATTCAAGATGGATAAAAGATTTAAATGTAAGGCATGAAACCATAAGAATTATTGAAGAAAATACAGGAAAAATTTTCTAGATCTATGTATCAGCCTAAGCAAATAATTTATGAGGAAGATACAAATGAGGTCAACAACCAAAATAAATGAATAGGACTTGATAAATTAATTATTGCTAATTTTCAGGAAAATGCAAATCAAAACCCCAGTGAGATACCACCTCATCCATTAGAGTGGCTTTTATTAAAAATTAAAAAAAAACAGATGCTGGCATCAATGCAGAGAGAAAGGAACGCGTATCCACTGCCAGTGGGACTGCAAATTAGCACAACCTCTGTGGAAAATAGTTTGGAAATTCCTCAAAGAACTAAAAGTAGACCAACCATTCGATCCAGCAATCCCACTACTGGGTATCTACACAAAAGAGATAAAGGAGTCGTTTTATCAAAATGACACCTGCATGCAAATGTTTTGTTACCACACAATTACAACTGCAAAACTGTGGAAGCAATCCAAGTGCCCAGCAAAGCATGAGGAGATTAACAAAATGTATATGCATAGCATGGAATACTACTTAACCATAAAAAAGATGAATTAATGTCTTTCATAGCAATTTGGGTGGCACTGGAGATCATTAACCTAAGAGGAATATCTAAAGAATAAGAAAAGTGAACAGCACATGTGCTCTCTGTTAAACTGGAACTAACCAGAAGACTCAGTGGAAATCAAACAAGGGAGAGGGGGAAAGGGATGGGTGAAGGCACACTTACTGGGTGATGGGAGTCATTTCTGCATCAGCTCCTTGTAAGGGCAAGGGTCACATAACAGCTCAGAGGCACCCCAGAACTGGTATTTCTACCTAACCAGCCAGAAATAAGTGGGCATGGGCACCAGCTGTTAAGTAAGCTACACCCCAGCTTTCTGGTCCCATACACTTCTCAGATCATCTCATCCCAAGTACTCCTCATTGCAGTGATCCTTGTATATTCTCTGAATCACTGGGAAGTTCAAGAGGTACACAACCATTTCTGGGAATTTCCTTTGAAAAATACACATATAGGCGCAGAGCCTGTAGCTCAGTGGCTAGGGCACCAGCCACATACACCAGGGATGGCAGGTTCAAACCCGGCCTAGGCCTGCTAAACAACAATGACAACAACAAAAATAGCCAGGCATTGTGGTAGGCACCTATAGTCCTAGCTACTTGGGAAGCTGAGACAAGAGAATCACTTAAGCCCAAGAGTTTGCGGTTGCTCTGAGCTATGATGCCAAAGCACTCTACTGAGGGCAACATAGTGAGACTCTGTCTCAAAAAATAAGAGAAAAGAAAAAAGAAAGATACACATATACTCCAACTCCCACGTCCCCATGCTGTGATGAGACATCTATCATATCACAGCATCTAAAACCAAACTTCCAAATTAACATCCTGCTGCTGAAGAGGAAAATGGGGTCGGAAGAGTGAACATGGCTGGTCATTCAGGATGCGGTAGACCTCATCCCAAAGTGCTGACTCTGCAGAAATGTCACATGTGATGAAGAAGTTGAGAGGGGACATTTTCAAAAATACACAATCACACAGAAATGACTATCCTTCTCATGTTAATCTCAATGTGTGATTTCCAAATTCTGCTCAAAAGCTAAAAACACAGATATGCCCACCAGTCCATGAGGCATCCTTAAAGGAAAGAAAAAAATCACAAAAACATTTTTATAGCCTAGATGAACACGAACTTTGTTGCACTAAGGAATGAAGTGCATAGTGGAGGAGGTTATATGTGTGGGGTGTGTGTATTTTCTGCATTAAAGTGTCTTCCCCCACGTTTCCTTTGATGCATTTCAAGGACACGAGCAAAGCAAAAAAGGTCAATTTCCAAATATGCGTCACGCTTTAGAATGGTTTCCATTCCAAACTGTGAAACTAGCCACAAAGCTTTGAGAAATTCCATGTAGAAATGAAATTGTTAATATGATTTGTTAAGTTCCAAAACATGAATTTCCGGGTCTGTGTCTTTCCCCCTGCTCACCTCACTCGCCATCTCTGTAGCTTTCTTGGCACGCTGTATTTCGAGGGTGTCAGTGCCAACTTGCATTCCTCTCCCTTTAATTTCTGACTCTAGGTCTTTCTTGTATTCTTTCTGTAAAGGCAATATTTCACAACAGTCACATACTCAGGGACAAACTTATCTCTATAGTCAATGATGCCAAAAAATAGCTAGACATATTCTTTTCTGAAGAGAAAAAACACAGCTTATTGTGGGACTATGAATGATCATCTAGAACTATTTCTCTAAGTTGCTTACAGGAGGGGCTGAGCTTTTATTTTTCTGCCACATGTTGGAAGAAGAGTTGTCTTGGGCCACAAATTAAATGCACATACATTGATGAAAACTGATGAGCAAAGAAAAGGTCTGTGCAGAATTATCACATCTCCCACCACAGACAAGCAAAACAGGCCTCCAATAATCTGCATGCAGCCCACAGGCCAAAGGTGGGACACCCCTGGTGACATTATAATCACTATTCTCACTAAAGAAGGGTAGGATAAAGCTGTGAAGACTTCTAGTGAAACAAAGCAATGGCCAGGTGAGAATCTTCACTGACAACTGTCCCACGGGCTGGAAGAGGGGGCAGTGGGTGTACCTGAACTGATGTCATACAAAGAAAACTGACTTCGAGGACAGAGCACTTGATAGCTGTGACACTGGGTTTCTTAACTTCTCAGGCTTACTCCTCTGCAAAATGCAGGCAGCAATGCAGACATTTCTCATTTTTACTGCACTTTGCTTTATGATGCTCCACAGGTCATTGCATCTTTTTACAAACTAAAGGTTTGTGACAGTTCTGAGTCATACATAAGTCTATTGGTGTCATTTTTCCAAGAGCACACACTCACTTCAAGTCTCTGTGCCATGCTTTGACAATTCCTGCAATGGTTCAAACTTTCTTTTCATTGTTATTGTATCCATCATGGTAATGTATGATCAGTGATCTTTAATGTTAGTACTGTAATGGTTTGAGGACACCATGAACTATGTCCAGATAAGATGGTGAACTTGATAATAAAGTTACATGTGTTCTGACTGCTCCACTGACTGTCTGTTCCCCTGTCTTTCTGCCTTTCTTTGGATCTCACTATTCCCTGAGAAACAGCAATATTGAAATTAGGCCAATTTAGTAAGCCTACAATGACCTCAAGGGAAGGGAAGAGTCACACATCTCATTTTAAATAAGAAGGCAGAAGTGAAAAGCTTAATAAGGCAGGCATGTCAAAAATCAAGACAGGCAGACAGCTAGGCCTCTTGCACCACAGTTAACCCAGCTCTGAACACCAAGAGAAAGATCTTGGGGGAAATGAAAAGTGCTCCGGTGAACACCCGAGTGAGAAGGCAGAGCGGCCTAGTCACTGACTCGGAGATAGTTGTCATTGTTGAGAAATAACATCACACCTGTTACAACATTTTCTTAAGCCGCAGCCTCATCCAGAGTGTGGCTCCAACTCTCTTCAAAGAGAAGTCTGAAGCCAGCAGAGGCTGGTTCATGAGCTTGAAGGAAAGAAACCATCTCTATAGTATAAAAGTGCAAGAGCAAGCTGCCCTCACCTTCAGCAACCACACCCTGATCCATCAGCAGCCATTGATATCAAGCAAGAGCCTCCACCAGCAAGAAGACTTGAAGGCTCACATGCTCATTAGCATCTTTTAGCAATAAATTATTTCTTAATTAAAATATGTACATTTTTTAGACATTAACGCTATTGCTCATTTCATAGACTACAGTACAGTGTAAACATAACTTCTATATTCATTGGGAAACCAAGAAATTTGTACGGCTCACTTTATTGTGGTATTTGCTTTATGGAGGCCAAACTCACAGTGTCTCTGTGGTCCACATGTACCTCCATGAGGATCCACCATGGGAATCGACGAGCCCCCCCACAGCACAGAGTCCAGAGGAGCTGCTCTGTACGTGACACCTTCTAGTCTTTCATTCCTATTCCCCTAGGCCAGTCTTTTCTTCTCCTAAGGCTTGATTAATGCTTTTTCTGCCATTTGACTGCATCTGGCTGGACTCTGCCATCCATTGTTAAAATAATTTGTCCAAGTATTACTGACAAATGTTTATGAGATTGACCTCTGCCTGTGGAGGATATGCAGAAAATGGCTACTGTAGGAATCATGCAAGGACAACCTCAGCCACAGATCTCACTGTGGACAGCTGTTATTGGTGCCTAACCAGGACCCATCCCTCTTCTGGTAACAAACTCTCCGTTTTCTTTTGGGGAAGGACCTCTAACCCCTTTCAGTCCATATACTTGGCGGGGATGGGGCTAGATTTTCAACACTTCCCTACTGCCCACATATATTTTTAATTCTACTGTTTTTTAAATATTTAACTTATTTAAACAACATGAATATAGCCAGTATTAAAATGAATTAAGGAAAAACACATACAAATTTAGAGTATTTTACTTAAGATACTATTAAAGTACATAAAGAAATGGGTGTTGGCTCATGCCTATAATCCTAGTACTCTGAGAGGCCGAGGTGGGCAGATCATCTGAGCTCACAAGTTTGAGACCAGCCTGAGCAAGAGCAAGACCTCATCTCTAAAAATAGCCAGGTATGGTGGCAGGTGCCTGTAGTCCCAGCTACTTGGGAGGCTGAGGCAAGAGAGTCACTTGAGCCCAAGAGTAGAGGTTGCTGTGAGCTATGATGCCAGGGCACTCTTCTGGGGGCAACAAAGTGAGACTCTGTCTCAAAAAAATAAAAATAAAAATAAAAAAGGAATGGGTGAGCACAAGAGGCCAGTCAGTACCTTGCACCCCCCCCCAACCCAGATGTAATGATTGGGTCAGGTGTGGGTGAGCAAAGGAACTAAAGGTTACTCCAAAGAGATTCAATCCTATGACCTTAATTGGGATTACTAAAAAACAAACATCAGATGGTCACTTCCATCTGGACTTGCTGGCCATAGATGTGAGCTATCCTGTTACTAAAAAGGGCCATTACCTAGAGACAGCTTCCCAAGAATGAAGCCGGCAGGGAAGACGACAGAGCTGAGGGATAAAAGTGGAGAGACATCATTTGAATTCCAACCTGATGGTAATTCCATCCTTGTACTTTTCTATTCCGTGAGCTGATGCATTTCCTCTGCTGCTTAATCCACTTTGAGTTGGGTTTTCTATCATTTGCAACCTAATAGGCTCATCATCATCATCATCACTGCCACCACCACATTTTATTAAAATATAGGGACAAGGCTTTAAGATTTCTCACTGCTGAATTCTGCTAGTTCCCCGCAAAGCACGGGGTTGTTATGTGATACCAAGGTAATGGCATAAAACAAGGATTAAAGGACTGGAAGTCCTCGGAGCCATTTCATTCCTTCTTCTAAGCTCATATAAAGGGAGCACCAGGTGCATTCAGCAGCCTCACGAGGAACAGGACGGTCAGCTGAGTTAGAGGACAGCAAGCGAACCTTCCAACTGCAGGTACTGATGGGCCATAACAACACTCTTTCCCAGCCTTCTGCCCTTTACTTGCTTAAAACATGAAGCTAAATCTCATAAAACTATTTGGGTTTATTATACAGATTTTCTCCACATGAGGAAATGGCCATTTTTCTCATATCCCATAGAAAGGAGATTGTGAGGGTCAATTTTTAAACACGTCCATTGTCCGGGAAAAGCCTTTCCTAAGATAGAGCTGCTTACAATCAGCAGCACACATCAGTTGTGGGATGCACAGACTCTCTGTGAAAGATCTGCAGATCAGGAATTCAGCTAACGTGTGCACATTCTAAGCTCTGAAATCCACATACTCACCTCACTGGCCATTTCAGATGCCCGCTTTGCTCGCTGAAAATCAAGAACGTCTGGATTAAGTTCCATCCCTTTCCCTTTTATCTCATTTTCCAAATCCTTTTTATATTCTTTCTGTAAGACAAGAATATCACAGTTCAAAACTTACCAGGAATCACTTTAATCGGTGTGCTATTTCACATGTTTTCAAGACATTACAGAAAGGAGAAAATATTACAAGGATGGAATGAATCTTTGGGACATTTCATTTTCTCCTCTGCCAAGTTCTGAGTGGCTTCCAATACAAACAGGGTTTTCCCTATTCCAATGGTTCTCAGGATGTGTTCGTACCATAAAAACCCACATTTTTTAAAAGATACCTTCCCTTTTCAATGATGAGGAAGATGTTAAGAACGCAAGCTTGCTATGAATTATTTGAAGTGTTTTTGAAACTTGTCTACAAAATATGAATTACCAGAAAGAACACAGTTGAAAAAGAATGAAACATTACAAAATCCAAAGGATTGATGTAGCCAAAGTTAAAAACCAAAGTTTCCTTTTTATTTAAAGGTTTGTAAAACCAAATCATTTCCTGCAGATTTGTAATGTATAGTTTAAATTTCACCTAATCTTAATATCGTATTTTAAGTAGATCTAAATGCCTCCCATGAACATTTACATATAACTTGCTTTCCTCTGCTAATGAATTCCTTTTTTTTCTTATTTAATTGTATTAGGAAAGCAATAACTATCTTATTTCCATTCAACTAAGCTGTGTGTGTGACTAACCTGTCAGATGAAAGTTGAAACTTCCTTTAATGTTAAAAAATCAGGTTCCAGTAAATTCTAAGGTTCATTTTACATTATTTTCCCTTCATTCGGTATAATTAGATTAGCCTGTCTTCTGCTCCACTCATAGCTTACTAGACATTAGAGTGGCCTGCTTATAATCTTGGAATGATCTCTTAGTCAAATGACCCAGGAGAAAGTCAGATATTTGGTGGTGTGACCTTCAGGAGGACTTCTAAGTGACTCAGCCTTGAGTTCCGCTCTGTGAAAATGAAAATAAGAACCCCTGTTCTACCAATAAGAAAGGGCAATGGGGGGAATCCGATGAAATGAAGTATAAAATGAAACTCTGAACACTCTAAACAGGGACGTAACTGTAAAAACCATAAAGTAAAAATTGCAAAGTCCATTCGAAGCTAAATGCTCACCCTTGTAAAGAAAAGTGATAATCCCATTAAGTCACCAAGAGCCCTTTATTCAAATTAGATATTTCTATAACTTTTTTCAAGTTAATCTATTTTAAATTTTTTCCTTAGACACTGACAGTATTTACGGGGTGCAAAGTGATGTCACAATCCTTGAATACAACATAAGATAATAAAATCAATCTAATTATTCTATCCATCACCTCAAATACTTATCACTATTTGTGGTAAGAGCATTTGAAATTTACTTTCTTAGCAATTTTTGAAACATACAATACACTATTCTTAACTGTATTCACCATACCGTGCAACAGATGCCCCCAAACCCTTACTCCTCTTGTATGAGATTTTATACCCTTTGACCATCATCTCCTCATTGCCTTCAACCCCTAGCCTCTGCAACCAGCATTCTACCCTCCACTTCTGTGAGTGCAATTGTTTTAGATTCCACATAGAAGTGAGAAAGAGTGGAATTTGTTTTTTCCGTGCCTTGCTTATTTCACTTAGCATCGTAGTTGTTATTGACTAATTGTATGCATCCCTCAAAATTCATACATGGAAGCCCAGTATGATGGGAATTGTAGGCAGGGCCTTTAGAGGGTAATTAGGGTTAGATGAGGTTGTGAGGGTGGGGCCCCCATCATGGCATTAATGTCTCTACAGGAAAAGAAGAACAGAGAGCAAAGTTTGTTTTCTCTCTTTCCCTCTCCCCCGCCCCATTTCTCTCTTCCTTCCTCTACGAGGACCCAGCAAGAAGGTGTCTGTCTGCAAGCCAGGAAGAGAGCCCTCACCAGGAGCCAAATCTGTAGGCACCTTCATCTTGGATTCCACAGTCTCTACAACTTGGAAAAATGCCTGTGAGTGAACCCGCCCAATCTGCAGCCTTTTCTTATAGCATCCCTGAGTGTTCTGGGCCTTTAATATACAATCTGATATATACCTGATATTTACATTCTGAATCAACAAGTATAAAATGAGACTCACTCAGAAACAGGAATAGGAGAAAAAGTCATGGTATGTACTAAAGTCATTTATAGATCTCAAAACAGATTTCACATTGTCATTTATAGGTTAATGATAAAAATATTACCCTTGAAAAAACTCACATGAATTTGCTTATTTCTTAAGTGGGAAGACCATATTAGTAGAACATTGCATTTGATCAGGCTTTAACTTCAAACATTTTTGTAGTAACTAGAAATGAGGAAAGAATGCAGCAAGAAAACTCTTACAGAAATTATATGTCTATTTCAGCACGACACGTATTATGATGGTGAATCACGTTAAACTTCTAAAACCATCTATCTGTCACAGCCAGTTAGCATTTTCTTATTAAAGAAGTCTATGGCAATGTGATTCCACATAGTAATTATACTCTTATTTATTTCACTGATTTAATACATTTCTTTCAGGCATAGTTTTTTCAGTTCAAAAATTCAAGGTATGGAATTTTACTTTATATATGTATGAAATATATATAACTTATATAAAATAACATATATATCTTATTATTATGCTACATGTATTCCATTAGTATATATTCCATTTATATTAAGGGAATACTTCCCCCTTATTATAAAGAGAGTATTCAAAAAGATTTGGAAGAGCTCAAAATTACTTTTAAGCCACTAAAAAAAAAAAAACACAAACTTTTAAAAAGATGGACTGTGGCCACGTGTGGTGGCTCACATCTGTCATCCTAGCACTCTGGGAGGCCGAAGTAGACAGATCACCTCAGCTCAGGAGTTAGAGACCAGTCTGAGCAACAGTGAGATCTCATCTCTATAAAACAACCGAGTGTTGTGGCAGGTGCCTATAGTCCCAGCTACTTGGGAGGCTGAGGCAAGAGGATCAGCCCAAGAGTTTGAGATTGCTGTGGGCCAGCACTCTAGCAAGGGTGACAAAATGAGACTCTGTCTCAAAAAAAAAAAAAAAAAATGGACTGTGAGTGTGGTATTCTTAATTGCTAGACTTTAGACCAGTGGTTCTCAAGCTTCCTAATGCCACAATGTATTTTCATTGTTACAAAGGTGTTCCAACCCACAGGTTTAGAACCTCTGCTTTAGACCTTAATGTTCAATAAATTTAATTACTGGTGAGCCAAAATGCATTATTAAGTTTAGAGAGAAAAATCTGGCAGAGAATAAAGTGAAAAATGGGGATGACTTCCTCTGTTCTATATGCTACATATATTATTTTTACCTACTTAGAACACAACCTCTTAAAAACAATGTACCCTTTCTCCCAACCTTCACGTGTAAGTACCTCATTTATTTCTGGCATCAAATGTCATGGAAAAGCTGCAGGGAAGCTCCAGAAAAAGTTCATTCTAAAGTACGCTCTTGTAATGGTTCCACCCATTTTTTTTTTTTTTAAAGAGACCAGAGTCTCACTTTATCACCCTTGGTAGAGTGCTGTAGCGTCACAGCTCACAGCAACCTCCAACTACTGGACTTAGGCAATTCTCTTGCCTTAGCCTCCGGAGAAGCTGGGACTACAGGCCCCCACCACAACACCTGGCTATTTTTTGTTGCAGTTTGGCCAGGGCTGGGCTCAAACCCATCATCCTTGGTATATGAGGCTGGCGCCCTACTCACTGAGCCATAGGCGCTGCCCCCATATATCTTTTTTTTAATCCACAGCTATAAAGCTAGAAAACTACTTGTAAAACTTCTAAGCGACCACGAAAACACAAAACCTGACCATTTCTCAAGTTTTCCCAAATTTAAGCTTTCCTCAAATTTAAACAAAAATGTTAAAATACACTTTTCTATTTTTCATGAAAATGCAAAACTTTGTTACTAAAGCCCCCCCCACCCAAAAAAGAGTGCTGGGTTAATACCTCAAACACTAAATTAGTAGGGAATTGAGTTACCATCTCCTAAGTTATTCCTTTTCTTTTGTGATTATTTAATAGTAAACAGCAGGATCATACCTCCCTCAGAAGGCCGGTGATGTACTTTACGTGCAGAAATTCTGGAGTCTTGTCTAAATCCAGTGATGACCTTCCTTTAATCTCCTTCTCAAAATCCTCTCTGTAAACTTTCTGTTAAATGAGACAACGTACCATAATTTTAAATTTAAGAAATATTAGTGTCTGTTGTAATGATATTAGGAAAAGAGTTCCCGGAACAAAACTGATGTTCTCTTATTTAATTTTATCACCTAAGGGTCGTCTTATCGACAGGGAAATAAAATTTTAGAATTCTACCAAACGGAAGCAGAATTATCAAGTATCCCCTTCCCCTGCTAAATCACTCCAAGTGAGGCTGCTTCACATTTCACTAGTCTGTGATTAACATCAGCTTATTTTAGGAGGGGAATCTGTCAAATTGGTTGGATCACCTAATTCGTTTACTGAAAGGTGAGTGGAAGAAACCTGGCCATGTGGAAGCCCATTCAAACCAATCTGGCCCACCATCCTTCTCTGCACTGCCTGTCTTTTGGGAATTCAGGAAATATTACTGCTAAAACGTCATGGAGGCTGGGGTTGGTACGAGGAGATGTTTTCCTTTAATGGATCTGGCACTGAGAACATTTCTCTACCATCTATGGAGTTTGCTATGAATCAAGTTGCACTGTGAGGAAAATCTTATCTGGAACCTGAAGAATCCTTCATTAGGTGAGAGTGCATACAAAATGCAAGAGGACTATGGGACGGTGATTGTAAGAGGCTCAGATGCAGACCACCAGCTGCCCCTCTGATGTATTCCACCCCTCTCTGGCTGTGACCCTCTAATTTCCATGCACTTGAACATTAGTGGAAACACATGATTTATGACTGTAAGACAGTCTCCGAACAACGACAATATCTCTCCATGTGAAAGATTTACTAAACAAGGACCCGGGTTTTACCAGCCAAAGGTTTTATTCTAAGTGGCATCACAAAGATGACGCAAATAAATAAATTCTGCCTGAGATGATTACTCACGTGACACGAATAGCTATTTCCAGGTTCATTATGTGTTACGTGTATTACAGAGATAGGCAACTGGATAAATAATTTCTCCAAATCAGGAAGGAGAATAATAGGAGCATGTTGCTTCCTCACTTAGCATTTGTGTTAAGTACACATGGCTGTTTACCAACGTGCATATGGCCACAAGGAAGGGCACAAAGGTTGATCTATAAACCTAGCAGAGTGAACTAAAGTCGCATTGGGAGCATTCTGAACAAAAGAATTATAGTCTTGGTGGCGGCTGTAGCTCAGCGGTTAGGGCACCAACCACATAAACGGGAGCTGGTGGGTTCAAGACCAACCTGGACCTGCCAAACAACAATGACAACTACAACCAAAACATAGTCAGGCATTGTGGCGGATGCCTATAGTCCCAGCTACTTGGGAGGCTGAGGTAAAAGAATCACTTAAGCACAAGAGTTTGAGGTTGCTGTGAGCTATGACACCACAGCACTCTACGAAGGATGACACAGTGAGACTCTGTCTCATTTAAAAAAAAAAAAAAAGAATTATAGATGTACCAATAACAGCAACTATCCCTCGTCCTATGTGGAAACCGTGGAGAAAACACAGAAGAATATCTCCACGCCAAAAGGACTCTTTAAATGGTGAAATTCAAACATGAGTGTATGTGTATATATATACTTATTTCTTTATATCAACTATTTCACCTTCAAAAAGCCCTTCTCTTAAAAAAAATTTATTTTACTGAAGTTAGTCATGAAGAGAGGTTGATTATGATTTGAATTAGCCAAAATACCATGCCTATACCTAGGGGGGGAAAAATCCGAATAGCCTTCAGTATGCTTTTGGCACTGAAAGCTATACTTGTGAAACAGGAGAAAGAATGTTTCAAAGCCAGATTTCAAGATTAGAAAATACCCCAATTAAACCTGTATCTGGCATTAGAAGAAAGTGAGATAAACTTAATTATAGGCCATCGCAAAGGTATCAGTGGCTTTTCCCAAGAACATAATTTCTTAACTCTACCCATAGGAGGTTTCCCTAAGAAACTTCATAGCCAAGGCCACCTCTTAGGAATAAAAACCATCTCTAACACCCATGGTTCTCTTTGTCTCCCATCCAAGTATTCCCCAAGCCTGACCCTGCTTAGCTTCCGAGATCAGACGAGATGGGGGCGTGTTCAGGGTGATACGGCCATAGGTGGTTCTCTTTGTAATTACTTCATTAGTTCTATATTTAAAGACTTTTTCGGGAGGGAGGGGGAGAGGGGGGAGGGAGAGGGATTCGAGGGTTCACTTCTGTGGTTCATCTTGCAAGGGTACAAGTGAATCTTTCTATGAGTAGAATATGAATGTTTTGACATAATAACTAAGAAAGTTACATGAAGGCTATGTTAACCAGTTTGATGGAAGTGTCTTGGATTGTGTATGAAAACACCACACTGTACCCCCAAAGTGCATCAATGTACACAGTTACCATTCAATTAAAAAAAAAAAAAAAAAGACTTTTTCACATCAAAGTGGTCAAAGATTTTTAGCTACTTTATTGTTCTAGCCTTCAGAGCTAGAGATATTTTCTATTACAAGACTTCACTCTCCTTAAGATGTGATTGTTGAGCCTAAAAAATCTAATAGTCAACGGACATAATTTAAGGGGAAAATAATCTCTTATTTGGCAGGAGAGAAAGAGTAAGTTGGGGAGGAGAGACGAATCACGAAAGCTGAGAAGTTCAAATCCTAAGTCACAAATTACTATCATTTCTAACACAGAAACCAGGTATTAGAATATTTTAACTGTGAATTTATGTAAGTTCCAGGATTTGTTGGTTTGTGAGAGGAAAGTTAATGAGTCAGAGCAGAGGGAAAAAAAGAACCATGGGACCAGAATGAAAAAAGGGCCCTCAGCAAGCGTGTTTCAGTAGAGGAAATGAAAGAGGAGGGGGGTGGGGTTAAAGGGAAAGGCAGGAGGGAGGGGGCCGGAGGCTGAAAAGTGGACACCACCCTCCTGAGGTTGTTTTCAGAACTGTAACGTGATTTTCAAGCCCTGCCTCTTTCAGTGAAAATTTATTTGGCAACTTCATATAGTCTTAAACTTCCAGGGAGCCCACGAAGTGAAAGCATCGTGACAGCTCTCAAACATGGAAACCTTTCTCTGGGCTGTGGGTCCGTGACCTCATTCCTACAAAACAGAGAAATTCACTGGGTGGCTCTAACCCACCCCAAAAGTACCACCACCAGGGAAGACAATAAAACTGGGTGAAGGATACATAAATGACTTTACGAACTGTTATCTAAAGGCAGAGAAGGGGATCGAGGGGAATCCATTCCATTGAATGTAAGTTTTTGGAGGGCCTCGGAACTTCTACCAAATTTACTAGTTCTGTCAACTAAAACAGCTAATTTAGTCAAAAGAGCTGCTGGACATTCCTTTATCAAATCCCTCTTATTGCCTTAAGAAGATACTAAACATGAAAAGTACAAGAATTATTTTCTTGTCTTTTTGCTTGAAGAAGACATAGGAACTTTGACTATTCAATAACTCACTGTCTCTGAGTGCCCTTTCCCAACAAGATGAATTATATATATAACATTTCAACAAATAGTACAAATGATGCTTATAAAATTTTTATGGGAATCTTTTGTCCAGAAGTTATTGTTTTTCCCTGTTGGACAAAAAGGAAAGATCCTCCCCAGTGGGCCTGTGTCTCATGAAGTGCTGAGGTTGTAACTGGCTGATGCTACTGCCTCCTGTATCCGTCCCTCTGAAGTAAGACCCCAGCTGTACCCCTAGAACTTGGATGATGGGTGCAGACAAAACCATGTGTGTCTAGTTCCCCAAAAAGTAAATTAAAAAAAAAGAAGAAGAAAAAGAAATATCACCGGAACAGAGAATAAATAGGTGGGGAATATCTGAATGTGACTTTAGCATTATCATAGTTTGAGAATAAAGTGGATAAGTAGAAAAGACTCTTAACTGTTAGCTGAGGAAAAATCAATTAAACAAGTTGCTATGGTTTGAATGTACACCCCAAAGTTTGAATGTTCAAAACTTAATCCCTAATGCAAAGTGGAGGCAGCCTAAGAGGTCATTAGGCCATAAAGGCTCCATATGTTTATGAATGGATTCATGCCATTATCACGGAAGTGGATTCCTGATAAGAGGATGAGTTGGGTTCTCTCTCTCTCTCTCTCTCACCTTCCACCATGGCATGGGATAGCAAGAAGGCCCTCACCAGAGTGGGCCCTGAGATCTCGAACTTCCCAGCCTCCAGAAATATAAGAAATAAATCTCTGCTCCTTATAAATGACCTACTCTGCAGTATTCTGTTACATCAGCACAAAATGGATCAAAACATACAATAACAAAACAAAGGAAATCTTTCCTGATTTAACCAGGTCCTAAAATATTAGACCTAGATATGTACTAGATACTTGATTTCATTTGACGATTTCATTAGATACATTATAAATTTAGGGAGAATATCTTCCCACCATCATTACTTAGAGACTAAAGGTTACCTATCACAGAGTATTTAATTAATGGTAGTTCTATTATCATTGCAAAAAAGAAAAAAAAAAAAAACAAGTTAAATAAAGCCACCGGCTCTTCATTTTCTTTTTAGTTTTTACGTACTCATCATAGTTTTACACTGACACAATCTGAAAGTGTCAATTACGTAATGTTGGAATGTTAGAACTGACAGGACCTTCAGTTCATCTAGCTTGAAATCCACATTCACCAAAGTAATAAAACTAAGGGCCAGACTAACCCCAATGACCCGATGAACGGAGACCCCTGGCAGTGGGCGGCTGGGTCCTGAAAGCCGCTCCCTGGATCTGCCCAGAGCAGTTCTCTTTCTTCTAGACCCACCCAACATTCTGAGTCACTGTTCTAATTCCTTTGGAATGATCAAGCATCAAATACGCATTCAACAATCAGCAACCCACCCTAGTGACCTACCTCACTTTGCATCTTCTGAGCCTCCTTTGAAGCTTGGTATGATGGTGTCTCCACAAATTCAAGCATCGACTTCCCTTTATTCTTTTCATACTCCTCTTTGTATTTAACCTTCATTGAAGAAAGCATGGAAGGGTATAGAAATCAAAAACCCTCATATAAACCGATAAATCGAGAGAAAAATATGTCTAAAATCACTCATCTTTGGAGGGAGGGTGTTTGGTGGGATCACACCTATGGTTCATCTTACAAGGATACATGTGAATCTTTCTAAATGTAGAACATAAATGTCCTGTCACAATGACTAGGAAAATGCCATGGAGGCTATGTTGACCAGTTTGATGAAAATATTTCAAATTGTATATAAAACCAGCACTCTGTACCCCATGACTGCATTAATGTACACAGCTATGATTTAATAAAAAAAAAAAAAAGAAAAACAGAAGAAACAATACAAAAGATGAAAAATAATCAACTCAAATAAAAAACTACTAATGAAAAAATAAATAAATAAAATCACTCATCCTGTTTTCTAAAATTTAAATTATTCTGGCTAATTAGGTTGATCACTTGGCACTCTATAGATAACGACATACAAAGAAAATTATCTGTAATATATAAAAGTGTTTAAGGGCCAAAAATAATTTACAACAACTACATCATGCTGCTTCAGGACTCATATATTTTGTCAAATATCTGGGATATACAGGAGCATATAATATATATACTGGGTATTATATATACGTACATGGTATACAAATATAGGTAGGTCAGAGAGAGGGAGGGAGAAAGAGAACAATCCCTACGACAGCTTGTATGTCTATCAGTAAATCATGAACAAGAAAGAAAACATACAGGTGATTCTCTATTTTTCTAACACGTACAGGACAATATCCTCTGGGTCCACTGAATTCCTTCATAGACATTGAGTCAAAAATATAAAAAGACCTTTCTTAGTGATTTCTTTCCATTTCACTACATGGTACTCAAGAATACCGGGGGGGCATCACCTATGGCTCAAAGGAGTAGGGTGCCCACCCCATATACTGGAGGTGGCGGGTTCAAACCTGGCCCCAGCCAAAAACTGCAAAAAAAGAGTATCATAAAATATTAACTTCATTTATAGTCAATCTTCAGATTATTTCAGTTTATAAAACGAGTGATATTGTCCATCTCCTAATTTAAAAAACTATAATTGTATGTAAAGCATCACAGCGTGGCTGGCTTTTTAAGCAATCTGCCTTTTCAAATTCATAGAAAAGTTTTGATGGTGATTCACTTCCTTCAAAATCCATTTTTACTAAAATTCTTATGTTTGATAATTATTTATGGAATTATTTTTAAGTGGTAGAATAATAATAATGCTCATGATAATTCAACCCCCCCAAAAAAGTTTCAATACTTAGACATGGTAACAGGAAATATAGCAAATCTCAAAATGTGTTTGTAGACATATTTTTGTTGCAAATAAGTATGACAAAGTGATTGATAAAACTGTCAGGAGTATAATAACATATGTCATTAGGATAAAATTTTAAGAGAAAAAGAAATGAAGAATTTAAACAGGAAAAAAATGTATCTTCCAAATCTTAAAGGGGAGCTGGTTAGTATGTTTTTTAAATAAATGAAGGTGAATATGAAATCATTATGGAATTTTTTAACAGAATACATTTAAAAGACTCATGTAAAATTTTATCTGAACATATGCTAGAAATGACATCTTTTATAACTATTTAAATTCAGAATCTAGAAAACAGGTATGAACTTTAAAGGGGGATAGGAAGATTTTCTTTTGCAAGTTTTTTCAAAGGGTACATACTAACTTCATAGCTGGAAGAAATATGAACCTAGGATATACTGATAACATCATTCTACCTTTTTAGTAACACTTATAATTGAATCAAAACATTGCAATAAATCTCGTGCCTGGAAAATATTACAGCTCAAAACGACAAATCAATACACTGTGAAAATTTAAATCATTCTGAGATTTAACCATAGCTTGTTGAATTCATATCTTATAAATTTTTAATTAAGTAAAGTCATGGTTATTTTATAAAATGCCTATATATTACAATACGGTTCAAGCTCTCTGGACCCATAAATACAGAGACAATAATGTCTGAGATTTTCTTTCGTGATGGTAACTTCCTTGGGATCCACCTGTTCTGTCCCTGTTCATTATCAGTCATGGTGCATCGCTGTGAGCTCTGAGCTGCAGGACACTGATGGAGTCCTGGCAGGGAGGCCGGACGCCCACAGAGCACGTACCTGGCTCTGCAGGGTGGCGTTCCCTTTGTGGTGAAGGTGTTCCACAGCGTCTGCGTCAAAATGATACATTCCTTTGTTTTCCTCAAAAAGCTTCTTATACTCTCGCTGAAATACAGAACACGAAAATAAACTTAGGATAAAAGAGACAGTGTAAACCACAAATAATCTTAGGAATGCAAACTGAGAAACACAAGCCGTCCAGTGCTGCGAAGCTGTGATCAAGTCCCCGTCCACAGTCAGTGTGGCGTGTAGATTTCTGACACCAAGGTAAACGGATGATGCCAGATAGACCCGCTCTACGTGGTCGCAGTGAGCCGCGTAGGAACTACACGAGACAGAGGGCAGTTAGCTGGCGGTAAAGGACATTCACAACGCCAAGGGGTGGCAATGAAAAAGCGCAGCGACGGTCCTTGTGTGAACAGGCAAGGGTTGGAGGAAATAAAGGCAATTGGTCTCGCCAGTGTTGTAGGACAGGAAAGTGTTTAACAGTTCCCAGAAGAAGAGAAGAAAGAACAGGGGGAAGGAACACGGGAGGCAGGGAAGAAAACAGCTGAATAGAAAGGTCACCAGGGAGGAAGACGGATGGTCACAAGGAGAACGGGAGGGTGAGAAATAATTCAACTGGTTTTCCTACAAGGACGAGGTAGGAGGTACCTAGAAGAGAAATTGAGGAATGTGGGTATACTCGGGGGAATTTTTAGATAAAGAAATTGGATTAAGGCTACTGTTTAGACATAAAGGCCAAAGGCAAATATGGAGGAGACCAGATTGGTTAAAGATGCCAAGTTTGGTCTCAGGAAGACTCCAAATGCAGCAGACAGCAATAAGACAAAACTGCTCCAAGATTCCCATCATTGGAGATTGGACATTAAGTTATTTTGCTCTGTTTGGGAAAGACTTGTAGAAGTAAACAGTAACTCTCGAAGAATCAATGCTCTGGAGACTCAAGCTCAAGCTTGTTGGTCTTTAGGCAGTGAGGGTTTCAGTAACCAGGGCAGTTTTGTTTAGAGTGGAAGGATGCCATGTGCTTAAGCAAAACTGGAGAGGGAGCAGGAAAGAGCTGGCCACAGAGGAATTCACATCTGGGTCTTAGGAGATGCTCCGAGGATTTGTGAGTGAGAGGAAGACAGCTCTGAGCCAGGGACAGAACAGATGGGAAGTCCCCGTGATCTGCCACAGGGGTGCTACGTCCACAGAGGGAGCCTGGCCTCAGGTGTTTCCAGTCAATCAGGGGGCTGAGATATGTGTCCCCCAACCCCTAGCCAGCATCAAATGAGGGCAGAGAGTTCCCCCCAGAAAGGTCATAAACACGTTCCAATAGCACGTCTTGACTGAAGAGGACAAGTTCTAAATTTTGGCTCCTCTACAAATGAAAGAGAAAGAGAAAGAGAAAGAGAGAAGAAGGGAAAAAAGAAAGAGAGCAAGGAAGAGAGGAAAGAAGGGAGGGAGGGAGGGAGGGAGGAAGGAAAGAGGGAGGAAAAAGATAATCTCTAAACATAATAACGTACATAGTCAGCTGGGCACGGTGGGGGCCCCTGTAATCCCAGCACTGTGGGAGGCCAGGGCAGGAGGATCACTTGAGCCCAGGAATTAGATGTTACAGTGAGCTGTGATCACACCACGGTCCTCCCAGGTGACAGAGCAAGACCCTGTCTCTAAATAAATAAACAAAATCCTTAGAGACTTTACACTTTGACCAGAAGTTATTTTATAAAATATATTTATAAGACAATCATCACTTGAATGGAATAAGCCAGAATGTACTTTATTACTGAGTTCAAAGCCAGAATTACTGAAGCCTACCCTAAGGATGGGTCTATACTGACAAAAGGTTAAAAAAAAAATCATTCTGAAGACAACAATCTATTTTAGTTACCAAGAATCTTAGAAACTCCTATTTGGAAAAAATAATAATAATAAGGAAAACCTATTTGAACTAAGATCTGCAAATGAAATTTCCAGGACCTGTTTCTCTCCATGTAATAGTCTCTGCTGCCTCCTAGTGGGCATCACATGGAAGTAACACAACACGTATATTTTTAATTTACCCAGTCATAAAAGTGAACACTAGAAGTCTGTTTTCCAAGCAGAAAATGCTTCCTCAAAACTTTAATTTAGTATAGTTGTACAAACTCATGAGGAATTCATATCACTCTATTCGCTACTTTTTAAAACAAAAAAAATTCTGACATCTTTAAAAAAACGGCCATTTACAACAAAGTGACAGTTTCAGCAAAATGTCTATTTACTGAGTAATCTTTATTCAATCTTTTAATTAAATGGCCTTTATAAATTAAAAAAAATCTAATTATCCTTATGTTAAAATTTAAAAGTAGGCTATTCGCAAGTGCTGTACAGTTGAGCCAAGGTATTGTTTTATAACTTTAACCATAGATATACATCAGAGAAATGCATTTTTTAAATCTTAAGCCTTCCCTCCCATGAAATCATCATTCAGTTATGATTCTTCTATGGGGGGAAAAAATCTGTGATTTAGGTAAAAGCACCATCTGACTGAAGATTTAAACGTTATAAGTGATACATAAAATAAATGTAACATAGTCTTCGCTGGGTTTTTTCTGTGTTGAAGAAATGATAGAAATAATTTATATTAAGCTGTGATTTTTTATCAGTATTACTATAGAATAAAGGTCAATATTCTCAAAAAGAAATATTGCCTGTGAGTGGCTTACAATTTTTAAATTGCCACTATATATTTCTATTGGCCTATTGACACATGAAAGCCCATGTCTCCAGGAAGTGTAACCTAAGCATGGATAGGGAAAAGTCAAGGGCAAACGTCAGTGCCGTGCTCAGAACCGAATGTCCAAGACTGGATGTGAAGAAAGCAAAGGGCTCAAGAACAGAGGTTTATCCATTAGAGAAGCTTGTCTGTGAGTCATGGGTACAACGTGACACTCATGGAACAGAGGGAGGGGCAGGAGGAATGAACACAGACAGGGCAAGACGGTCTGATGCCAGTGCCCAGGCACTCAGGGCTAATTTTAGGCCCGTCGATCATTCTGCTAACTACCGGTCCCTGGTCAACAACCTGGAAAGAATGTTGTCCTGCTCTTCATCTAAGGAGCCGTGATTAAAGAACAAAGGTAAATAAGTGAATCTCCGTAAGTACAAACTCTTTACACACATTATACCTTTCAGGAAGGATGACAGTGGGGATGATGGTCACCAAAGAAGGCTTACGAAATAATGAATATAAGATTCAAAAGACTGAAGCCAAGGATAGATTATTCCTGAAAACTGACATGAAGTTGTATCTCTTTATCTCATTATCTAACTGTTTGGGAACCAGGTTATTTTATTTATTTATTTACTTTTTTTTTTTTTTTGGTGACAGAGTCTCCCTCTGTCGCCCTGGACACAGTGCCCTGGCATCATCACAGCTCACAGCAACCTCAAACTCTTGGGCTCAAGAGATCCTCCCGTCTCAGCCTCCCAAGTAGCTGGGACTACTGGTGTCTGCCACAACAAAACGCCCAGCTAGTTTTTTCTATTTTTAGTAGAAATGGGGTCTCACTCTTGCTCAGACTGGTCTTGAACCCGAGTTCAAGAAACCTACCTGCCTCAGCCTCCCAGAGTGCTGGGATAATAGACGTGAGTGACCGTTCCCAGCCAGGAACAGGAACAGGATTTCTACCACAGATTGTTAAGTTCATGACCATGGGCACGTCTGCTGAAGACAACTATCCTTATTTTTCTACAGCCTTGTCCAACACCTATTTCTCCATCTGATGTGAGCCTGGCCCAAAGCAGATATTTAGTAAAGTAGGATAATTTTGAGTAAGTGAGAGATAGAAGTAAGCATGAAAATAATTTGGGGTCAAATGAGAGTTCACCATCACAACAAGGCGTCCTGACATGTACAGTCAGGGTCCAGACACATGGACCCTGAGGGTGAAATTCTGAGGGGCTAACAGCTCAGGCAGTGAACACAAGTATTTCCACCAGGACATAAAAAAGAACTTTACCCTCCCTTCCTGATGACCTTGACTTAGAACGTGGAAACCATCACAAGACTAAAAGCATAGCGTCAATGTAATAAAACCACCTTTAACATTTATTTTCAGAAAGAATACAATTCACACTTAGTGTTTTTATGTTACCGAGGGCATACCAAGTTCTGGCCTAGATAAAATAAAAGGTCCTTGACTTGAGAGCCTGGACTTCAAGTGGTTTTAATCTAACACAGAGGAAGAGAGGAGAAGAAGAAAGACAGAAGGAACATTCGCACAAACTCTTTGAAGCGTCGTTGTATTTAAGAACTAGCAACAACTCCCTCTAGAAAGCGACAGCTTTGGTGGGTTTGACGCAAGCAGATCACTACTTTTCAAGGAGTTAGTCGCTGAGGGAGGAGTGGCACACACGCACGTCCAACAGAGCAGGTGAGCCCAGAACACCGCAGGCATATTGGCTTCTTGGGGCCATCAGGAGACGCACTTACACCGCTGAGCATTTTGCTGGCTTTCAAAGCATGTTCTAAAAACAACAAATTTGGGAGATCTGAAACTGGATCGTGCATATGTTGAATGTCTTTCTTGTACTTCACCTATGGAAATAACACGGAAGAAAATACCATCTAGGAGAAGAAAACGTTATGCTTTCGCGTTACTGCCGTTATTATTCCTAACGCATCACAAAGTAGCACTACTTAGTGGGAAATGGACAGGTGAATTTACAAGTGGCCACTAGATGGTGCTGATTTACTACCGAATGAGTTAAAAAAGTTGAATTTCTGTAGCCACTTGACGATCTTGTGATAATCCCGTGTATTGTTTACATATTCAGGAAGGGTGATGTCAACATGATCAAATAACTTTCAGTGAAATTCTGCTTTAGAAAATAAAGAGACTAGCCACTTTATTCCCTAGAAATTACTACAGCATTTCAATTACGCTTTGAGATGATTTTAGGCTTTTGGTGTTTTTCATCCTGTAGCCACATAGACCTGTTTTTCTTTGTTTTAGCCAACTGCTTTGTAACCGTGACACTAGTAATAATAATAAAATATTAATAACAGCAAGAATAGCACACATTTACTATGTAACAAAGATTTCTCTAAACCCTTTATGTGTATTAAGTCTTTAATCTCTATAAAAACTTCAGCTCCAATTTATAGATGAGTAAACTGAGGCACAGAAAGCCGAAGGCATAACAGTAAGTGATGGGGGAGAGTATAAATCTAGTCCCTCTGATTCTAAACTTTGAGTTTTTAGGACTGTGCTCTAGATGCCTTTACGTCTATTTCATTTCAATTTCCTTTATGTCTGTACACATACAAAAAACAATCAAACGAAAAAAATAAATCATTCTAATACTCCCAGGGAACCTAAAAGACAGAAACACCCATTTCAAATGCGGGAAACGAACTAACATTGGTTATTGAACACAAATAAGATATCTTCTAAACATTAATGAAAGTGGGGCCAACTAAGTCCCCAGGAGATGGCAGGGGTTGACAGGTTTAAATGATCTAAAAAGCAACAGTTCGGGGCAGCATCTGTGGCTCAAAGGAGTAGGGTGCTGGCCCCATATGCCAGAGGAGGCAGGTTCAAACCCAGCCCCAGTCAAAAAAAAAAAAAAAAAAGCAACAGTTTGACAGTATTTAATTTCCATACCTAAAAAGTAACTCTACAGATTTTCAACTGTCACAATCAGTATTTTCAATGTTGCTATTTTTATACGCTGCTTAATTCTAATAAGAATTTTAGAACATTGTATAAAATGAATCTTGATGACTTTTTAAAACAGGAAATGAAAACAAATCTTATGAAATATTTAATAGTATTTAGATGGGGGATAAGAAAGAAATGTTAAGCTATTACAAGTGTAGCTTCGGAAATTTCTTTATAATAAACTAGCACGTACCAGATAATACTTTATAATAAACTCAATTTCATAGGCATAATGACACGAGATAACTATTGTCCTAAGTACTAATTAGTGACAATAGAGAATTCTTTTCTTCAAACCTCTGTAATCTATTTCCACTCTTGATCAGAAATAATAATTTCATTGCACTATTACTCCTATTTATTAAGTAATTAGTAGTCAGCAACCACTGCACTGTTATTCCTATTTATTAAGTAATTAGTAATCAGTAGCCATGAGTAATAAATCGCAATAATACATTTTTCTCAAAAAGATTTTCAGAAAAATCTTTTTCTCCACATTACTTGGAAACTACATGATTTTGATCAAGTCTCAGTAATTACAACACAGTTGATTCTAAGAAAACAAGAATCAAAAGACACTGAAAATAATTTCCCATGAATTACAACTTACGTCACTGGCCAAGGTGGCAGCGAGCTGATTTTGCCTAAAAACAGCACTTTCAAGAGGATTATAATGATGCTTCTGATCCTTCATTTCATTATCAAATTTTTCTTTGTATTTAATCTGTCATGAAAGAAAAACAGGATAAATTAAACAGTACACTTAAGTTCAAAAGTAACACATGTGGTTTTTAAAGAAATCTAATAAGAGCCACCTTAAAAATGAATAGTTGCAATGTTTAAATTCCTAGTAAATTCTTCTGTAAAGCTTAATTAGGCATAAACGTTAAAAAAACAAAAACAAGAAAGCCCTTCTTGAACATTGATCACAAATGCAATTAAGCATGAACTCAGATCCTATTAACGAGAATTATGCACTAAAATACCGAGATTTTTAAATGTCAATTTCCACTTCTGCATTCCTATAATTTATGATCAATTAGAAGCTGTGACCACAAATGTCGTAAGGTCTACCTAGGCCCCAGAATTTGAATATGAATTTTCCTAAAGGAATTACACTAAATAAAGGACATGGTCTGCCCTATGGTTTTTTCTCATTATTCCCATATTTCATTCTTTTTGGAAAATTTAGTTTTAGGAATTACAATCTCTGAAATCTCCTGGGTCTATTTAATATTATTATTTTTTATTTCTATGCTTTACAATCTTTTCATCAAGGAAATCATCTCCAATATTCACTCTAAATTTTCTTTCTCTTTTTAAAGTAGTCTTAGAACAACCAAAAGAGGATTATCAATTTATTTTGGGGGTACTATATTTTTCTCCATATATAAAGAATTATGTGGGGCAGCACCTGTGGCTCAAAGGAGTAGGGTGCCAGTCCCATATGCCGGAGGTGGTGGGTTCAAACCCAGCCCCGGCCAAAAAAAGAAAAAAAGAATTATGTGAATATATGTTATAATTAATTGTACTATAAATATAAGCACCCTATAAAAAAAAAAAAAGAAATTTTAGCTACTCACATCTCACACTCTCTGTGTTTTCTATAGCCAGTAAAGCATTCACAGACTTCAAAATCAAAGTAAGTTGTTTTGGCTTGGTACCCACAGCTCAGTGGTTAGGGTGCAGGCCACATACATGGGGGCTGGTAGGTTCGAACTCAACCCAGGCCTGCTAAACAACAATGACAACCACAACAAAAAAAATAATAACCAGGCACTGTGGTGGGCACCTGTAGTCCCAGCTACTTGGGAGGTTGAGGCAAGAAAATTGCTTAAGCCCAAGAGTTTGAGGTTGCTGTGAGCTATGGCATCACAGTACTCTACCAAGGGCAACATAGTGAGGCTCTGAGACTCTGTCCCCCCATCAAAAAAAAAGTAAGTTGTTTTGTTCTCTCATAATATTTTCCCAATAACATAATGCTTACAATCTTCTGTTTTCTTATAACCTTCTCATAATGTGCCTTTATTCACATATCTAAAGGATCTGCCTTGCAAAGACCCTTATTAAAAAGCAATTTGGGGGATGCCTGCCATCATTTGTGTTAATCAAACATGTATACAGACAGGACAAAGGTCCCCTTCAAAGTCGATTGTCTGGCACCTATGGAAGAAAGCTAGTGGAAAATCTTGGCGGAAAGACAGCATTTGGGGGCTATTTTAAGATGGCTTATAGGAAATTTATTTTGTTGTGGTTCTTTTTGATAATAACTTTCTGATATTCACATTGCCTCAGAAATTTCCTCTCACCAGTTGCCAAGACCTCATTAAAAAAAGAAAAACTGGGGGTTTTTTTAATAGTTTTGTGTCTTGAAATCAAGGCCAAAATCATAAATGGAATAAATTTGGATTTCCTTCACTATTTCTACACAAGTAGCTGGCCCCAAAGCAAAGGCTTTCCCTGCCTGGTCTGCCGTCAACACACAATCCCACACACTTCACATCTTCTCCACCTCTCTGCTTTTCACTGTACTTTAATCATCAGCTCTTTTAGTGCCTAAAGGGTATTCTCTCAACAAAGACAGTGTACTCCTTAATTGACTTCCCTTGAGAGGACATTTCTGACTCACCCAGATTCACCAACATAGTCTATTAGCCAAATTTCAAAAATAGGTTATGCAAACTGTGCAGAGAGAGCACCCAGCAGAGGGTTCTACACTAGGAGCAGAGGTGATCCATAGGGTAGTTGAAATTGTTCTTTTTTATTCTTAAATCAGGCATTTGCTTGATTTAAATGTACAGATATTCTTCGATCTACAAGGGGGTTTCATCTCAGTAAACTTATCATAAGTCGAAAATATCATTAGGTTGAAAATGCATTTGTAACAGTACATCTAACCTACGGAAAATCGTATCTTACCCTCGCCTACTTTAACCACGCTCAGAACACTTACCCTAGCCTACTACTGCACAAAATCATCTAACCCCAAGCCTATTTCATAAGTGAGGAACATCTCATGTAAATTACCAAATACTGTGTTGTAAGTAAAAAAACAAGATTGTGGCATGAATACTCAAAACACAGTTTCTAGGGAATGTGTTTCACTTTTCACACCAGGGTAAAGTTGAAAAATCTCGAGTCACACCATTAGAAGTCGCAGACATCTGTATATTTCTGAGAAACAGTAATAAATCTGTCATTCGTATCCTGAATGTACCAAGAAGCAATGTGTGGTGAGATGTAGCTTATTCTAAACTTCAATTCTCTAAGTGATTTGATTCCAAGGTGCCTAGGGAACAAACACACAAGAATTTTCCTCATTAATTAACCACAAACTGCATTATATTAAAAAAAAAAAAAAAATACATTGACCAGGCACTGACCCACCGCTGCTTCTTACTCTTTGTGTAAGTAAGCACAGAAATGAACTAAGAAAATAACTGGCTAAAACATGTTACATCTCTTATCTTCTGTTTCACTCAATAACGATACAGATACACTCAACATTTTATCCTATTTTCAACCTTCCGTTCACACATTTGAGCATCTTCGAGCATCTCCCGAGAGAGCTCCAAGCAATGATTTTCCTTGACCCTACCTAGTTACCCAACCACAGAGCAAAGCCCATCCCCCCTGGTTTTAAGACTGCATGAGAGAAAATTAGGTGTTAGGTGACTTTGTTGTGGCTTTAAGACGCAATGTTACTCCTTACAACTAAGTGAAACATCACAGAAGTGGCAAACCCAACACGGGTACTCAATAGCAGTGTGGATCTGATCAATCAGCACTTAAGTGCACATTTGGAAATGAATCAATGAAGACCAAGCTGGGAGAAGGGGGAGAAGGGGATGGATAAATTCACACCTATTGGGTATGGTGTACACTGTTTGGGTGGAGGGCCTGCTTATATCCTGGACTCAATTTGTATAAAAATAAAGTAAGTAAAAAGAACATGTGTAACCCCTAAGATCCTGAAATTAAAAAAACACTAGGTCAATTATTCTGGAAACAAATCAAGTTACTTCATGGGATTGATTCATTTATATTATGAACAGCAAAGCCAGTGGTCCTGATGTTTACTGTATTTTTTATAATACTCTGTAGGTAGATGAGATCAAGTTCCTAAAAATGTGATTCAGAATTTTAACATGCTTAGCAGGACGCTCAGAGGCTCAACTTTGGAAAAAACACTGGGGCTGTTAAGATACAGTCACAACATTCAAACTAGCTCCTCCTAACTGATCTGGACAGAGCGGTGTCTCCGTGGTGTGAAGCCGACTTCCAATTCCCGAAGTTAAAGCTTTCACCATGAGGTGTGCAGCACCCTACACTGACATCAGCAAAAGCCCCCAAAAACAGACAAACAGCAGATCCTGAATGAAAACTCTACATGACAGCCATATAGGCAAATGTCAGGAAAGAAATGGAAAATTGAATAAGTGGACCTCAATTATCATTAAAAGTAAAAAGTAAGCAAGGGAGACAACAATACTTATCTATAGGCATCAATTCTCTCCAAATCTGGATGAAATTAAACTGAAAGCTGTCAAGGAAAATAGTACAGACTTTTACATAGAACTCATTATAAAATCAGTATTATTTTTTGTCTGAATGTTGTATGGATTATCTCCATTCTTTTTTTACAAAATCTTACTGACTTCGTAAATGC
The DNA here is from genome assembly GCF_000181295.1 of Otolemur garnettii. Lineage (NCBI taxonomy): Eukaryota > Metazoa > Chordata > Mammalia > Primates > Galagidae > Otolemur > Otolemur garnettii. Next base: position 13,174,795 of record NW_003852414.1, on the reverse strand, counting down.
TAATGATCCCGAGAAAAATGTGTTTAATCAGTCCCTGTATATTTACTGGCAGCCTAATCTGTATGACTCCATAACGGCGTATCAAAGGCATTTAAGCCCTGTCTCCACACCATGTGATAAGTAAGTAAACATTTGAAACCCACCACACAGATATATACAACTAGTACAGATTGTGTCAAGCACTATAAAGATGAGCAGAGAATAAAGGAGACGGAGAGAGACCCCGTTGAAATTGGCAAGTCAGGGATGTGACATTTAAGCTGATACTTGGGTGTGAGGAGGTTGGCGGAGGGAGGGTTTGCCGGGAAGGGAGAATAGGAGATTCTCCAAACCAATTATTACCCCTTACATTCTAAGGACATGTATTTATTCCTCTTTTTCATAGCTATCTATGATGTCATTTGCAGGTTAAGATCCATTCTTATCAATATAACAAATGTACTTCCAGAACAAATACTAATGGTTATATGTACAGTACGTAGCTTTTTCTGGAAGTCACGAAACTAAACAAAGAATTCATTCATCACAAAGACTAATTCCAAGGAATAAGATGCCAGGCGAATTTTTTAAGATATTGACTTCAATGATATATTTACCTTTGGGATCCATATATGTCAATCTCTTTTTCTTGGCCCATGATATTCTCCTTTTATTTTTTCACTAATCGTTCTTAATGACCTTACTATCATTTTCTGTGTCTTCTAAATTTAAAAAGGGAGAGATTATGGCTATGGGAGCAAAGCTGTTTTACAAGTTAACGTAAGAAGGATTTCATATGTGTCTCTATGACCTGTTCCAGGTAATATTCGATAGAGCTCTATTTACAGGTGATCTGTGAGAACCCTGACTACTTGGTCAGCGTTGTCTTCAGACAAGTCCCACCCGTATATACCGTGACCATTGCCTCCTCTCTCAAAATGCTTCTGGCACTATCTTTTTCTTCCCCCCCCCCCCACCTGTTTTCCTGCTTATTAAATTCCTAAATCATTTTCTTTCCATGCATTTATGTGCCTCTGTTGTTAGTTTAGAAGCAAGAGAGGACCCAAAGTTCAAAGTTGTCCAAGAAACTGCAATTTCTGCCATTATTTCTAGTTGATACACCTAAAAATACAAATGGAGGTGGCGCCTGTAGCTCAAGCGGCTAAGGAGCCAGCCACATACACCAGAGCTTGCAGGTTCGAGTCCAGCCCGGGCCTGCCAAACATCAATGACAACTACAACCAAAAAATGGTAGGGTATTGTGGCAGGTGCCTATAGTCCCAGCTACTTGGGAAGCTGAGGCAAGAGAATCACTTAAGCCCAGGAGTTTGAGGTTGCTGTGAGCTATGACGCCACAGCACACTACCCAGGGCAATAGCTTGAGGCTTTGTCTCAAAAAAAAAAAAAAAATATATATATATATATATATACAAATGGAACAAACCAAGTTCTTTCCAGAAATCCTGTTTATTCATCTGCCCAACTTTCCCCTCCTCTGATAAGTTTATACACCATAAGGTCAGTAAGAATGTCATGGAAAATAATGATGATAGCTACAACGTAACTTGCAAATTACAATCTGCTTAAGCATCTGATCACTCAGTGACTAAATAATTGGAGATCAAAAAAGAAAAATCTGTTTAAAAGCCCAAGTGGGGATCAAATGATAGGATTTTTGTGGACTGAATTTGAAATGTAAAAATAAAAGCTCAGGTATCAAAATTTCCTCCTAGGATCTGTCAAAAAGGATTATGATGCAATGAATTTAAAACCAGAATCTAAGAGCCAGCCTTCCTGTTCTTGTTTCATTCCATAAATGAATTCATCTGAAAGTGTAGACTAGAAAACTATCATGAATATCTACAGTAAAATCATTCCTTTAGAATTATGTCATTTTTTCTGTGGGCCAGGCACCTTTTTAAGTGTTTTACTTATAGTAACTCATTTAACCTTCGAAACAACCCTAAGAAGGAGATACTATTGCTGTCATTCCCATTTTATAGATGAGAAAACTGAAGTTACAGGAATCAAGCAATTTGTCCAAGGTTACTCTGCTGGCAAGCAACAAAACAGGGATTTTAATGCCATGGTCCTGTTCTAAGGCCCCTTTTCTTAACCACTGCCTAATCCACACTATTCCAGAACCTGCTTCCTCTCCTATGCAATTGATGGGGACACTTTGTCCCTAGAAAATGGTGAAGTTGCAAGAAGTCGTGTAGCTACGCTGGACATCTAAAGCAATACCCATGTCCCCTTCCTCTTCAGTAGCATTATCTGGAATAAGAAGAGCTTGGCGTCACATCCATCTTTAAAGAGAGTGTCACCCAATCTCTTGTGCCTCCAGAGTCACAAAGTGAAAGCACCTTGTAATCTGTCAATCAATTAACGTGAGATTGATGACATTTGGGTAATAAACGTACTCTCCTCTCTGCCTCTCACACGGAGCTCTTCCTTCTGCTCAGTTTCACCTTCGTGGCCGGTAAACCTGTTCAGGCCTGATCACTTCATGTGTGGTTTACCTCCGTCACCGCCCCGCTGGCCTCTGGGACTTACGCCTCTTTCAAAAGCCAGATTTTTCCTGCCCTGTGTTGCTACACTTACCTTCCTTAAGTGGTTATTTTTCTTAACAATCTTTCTTTGCTCAAAATTTTCAGTGATCTTTGAAAAAAGGATCAAAAATAACTCCTTGTTAACCTCAATGTTTGAAAAAATAACTACATATATATGCTTTTTCTTTCAAATTTTCAGCAATTATTTATTTCTTACATAAGGCGCTATAGTTAACATGGCCATAAATACTTCTGGTATTTTCTTATTGGAGTTCAACTCTAAAACGCTCCCATGATTACATTCTGATATTACTTTTCTTTTACAGAATTCACTATTCCGGAAAGGGGGGAAATGGAGAGTTATTATTTAATAAGTATAGCATTTCACTTCTACACGAGGAAAGGTGTCCTTAAGACAGACAGTGGTGATGGTGGCATGACATTATAAATGTACTTAATACCATTTAAAAATGGTTAAGATGCAATACCCAGTCAGAACTTCAGTGCACATATGAAAGTGAATCTCCAGGAACATCAAGCTGGGGGAAACAGGGGAGGAGGAGATGGGCAGATTCACACCTGCTGCGTACCCTGCACACTACTGGGGCAAGGGCACACTTATAACTCTGATTCAATCTGTACAACAGCAAAGCACATAAACAAAACATGTGTACCCCCTAATATTCTGGAGTAAAAAAAAATTAAGATGGTATATTTTAAATGTATTTCATCAAAATAAAAATATTGGAAAAATACCTATAAAACAACAAAGCAGTCCTCCTCTGCTAAGTAACAGCCCATCACCAAAATCAAACCAACACTGACCCATCCATCATGGCACAGCAGCTAAACTCCCAAACACCTGTGTGTGTTCACAACCACCCCCTCTCACTCTGAGCCTCTCCAGTCTGAGCTTGCTGTCCCGTGACATTCTCATTCCGAGCCTTCATTTGGGGACTTTCCCTTGAGTAGAGTTTTCTCCCCCCTTTAAATGCAACTCAGCTCGAGCCTACCTCCTTCACAAAACCTTTCCAACCATCCAAGTCCTTCTCCTCCGCACTAAAAGTCATAGAATCAGTGGGCGTAAATAGCATTCTGCTTTCAGTGTACCAGCAAATCTCTTTTTCCTAAGAAGCTTGAGCATCTTTTTACCAACTTATTGGTTTACTGGCCATTTACATTTCCACCCCTGTGAACTGTCTACTTACCACATTTGTCCCTTTTTCTATGGGATTATTAGCCTTTTTTATTTCTATTTTAAGGAACTTCTGTGTATGACAGATATTAAAATGTTCTCATCATGGGCATCATGAATACGTTCCCAAATACATCAAGACTGCTGCTCTTCCTTTTTATATATTTCAAAAAAAACTATTCAAAGACACACCCTTCTGAGTACAAACTCTATCTTATTTAATTTATTCAAATATTTAATTTCATTTAAATTTTTTAAAACCTTGTTTCCATTCCGATGGGAATTGCATGGGGTTTTCAAAACTCAACTTGAAAGAATTAACACATTTATGACATCAAGTATCAACACTCTCAAGAGCATAATATAGTTAAGGTGGTAACTTTTCATCTCTTCAAACTTTATGTTTTTCAGATAGATTTCATGCCTTTCATCATTTATGTCTCTCCATTTTGAAATGTAATTTAATAAGACTTTTGCAACTTGAGAAATGGAGGTTTTCAAAGTGGAAAACGCTATAAATGGACAGAAACTACTACATGGTAACATTATTGTTGATTGGCAAATGTTACCTTTTCCATTACAAAGTTTTCGTATAATCACTACACCTGCCTATTACAGCTTCTGGATCTCTGGTCTTGTTTAAGAACAAGGCCATTATACCGAGGTGGTATATAGAGTCTCCTGAATGCTCCATTAGGATTTTAAAATAATTTTACAGTTTGTATTCACATTGTCAATCCACCTGGAATTCATTTTTGTACATGGCTTAAGATTTGGGTCCAATTTTGCTTTTACCATGATGGATGGGACTGTGTTATCAGCACCGTTTATTAACTAACCCAGCCTTTCCCACTGACTTGAATCAACGCTGTTACCATATATTAAATCCTTACACTTATTAGAATCTATTTCAGGACTCTGTTCTATCCTACTTATTATGTTATCTCTGGCTGTACTAATCCCATGTTGATTAATTCCAGTGGTCTTCTAGTATTTTGTGATAACTTGTAACTTACATTCCCTTTTATTGATCTTGATTTTTCATACTTTTAAAGGCTATTCTCAGACAAACGGTAAGATCATTTCATCAGTATTATATATATTTAAAAAAAAAAGCCCTGTTGGATTCTCATTAAAATAGCATAGCATTTACGTAGTATATGATAATTACAGGAGAAGAAATTTTTATCTATTGGTAGTTTCAGCCTAAAACATGGTATGTCTTTATACGTCTTATGATCTTACTTTATGTTCTCGATAGACTTCAAAATTTTCTTCATCAGATTTCAAATTTTTCTTCATTTTCATCACCTTTTTAAAATTTTGTGATTCAAGTATTCAAAAATTGGAAAAATCACGTATTACTCAGTTAAAAATTGTAAGCGTATAGATAAAAATACAATTATTTAGCGTGACTATTGGTGGCCTCTGGAAATCCAAGAAAATGTGGACCCCATGGCCAAACGCACTGAAGCAGGTTCAGATTTGACCCTGGAGAAAAGAAAACTTTGTTTTATGCTTAGAATTAGACTTAATATTTTTTTTCCCTTTCCTGAAATTCGTAATTATAACAATCCCATCTGAAATGCATTCAGAAACATTATCTCTGTTTATTCTTACAATTAAAGATATGATCTAAAATGAAGCATTTTCCCGTGCTGCTAGAAACAGAATCTCTGAATAAAGTCATTGTGGAATCATCATGAGAGTCTTACTTGACTAGAAAGTTTAGAAGCTTCCACAGCATGTTCAAAATCGGGTCTTCCAATTACAGCAGGCTCTTTATTCATTATCCCTTGCCCTTTCTTGTATTCTGCCTAAAATGAAAAAAAAAAAAAAAAAGGAGACTATTACATTTTTCTGCTTTCCAAAGAAGAATTATATTGACATTAGCCAAATAAAATATAATAGATCCTCAGCCCATTAAAAAAAAATTCCTTATAATACGCCAAACGCTAAAATGATTGCTAAAGAAGGCATTGATTTTATCCTATAGTGATTTAAATAAATCCAACTTTTTGTAGTAAAATCATTACTAATTTTGAGGCTTTCTATTCACTCATCACCGTCTTTGTACTTACGTATAAATACTGACACAAAATATTAGGAAGAAAATCTCCGGATAATGGAGATCCCGCATTCTAATGAATACAGGTAGGTTTTGTGGTTTTGTTTATTTTTCAGGAAATGGTCTGACCATGTTTCATTGCCACGCAGTGGAATTTAGTAACTGATGATTTGGGCAAGTGGGTTGGGCCTATATGACGCAAATACTTGGTTCAAGTTAAATCATCATTTTTACCCTGGCTTTTACATTTAAGTAAAATGGTAGTAGTCTAGGAGGGCATCTTAGAGAAAGCAAGAAGTAGCCATGACATGTGGGTAAGCATTGGTGAAAGAAAATCTGTACGATTACCAGCAGCAAAATAGAAAGGAGTCCAGAAGAAGGTCTATGGCGCACAGTGGGCTCACTGAGAGGTTACATGGGACCAGATGACCAACTGCCTTGACTTTTAGGCTGGGGCATCTGATGCGATCTTATTCCAAAATAATACTTATTTCTCTGAACGTTTGGTTACACTAGCTACAGTCAAGTTGAGTTAGGGTCATTTCTGCGTATCCCAAAATAATCAACATAATCAAAGGGATAACTGAGGAGGGGAAATTGAGATAGCATTAATTCAGACTATGACGCTAATTAAATTAACCCTCCAATTACCAAAGCTGTGCTCTCCCTCCTACAAAAATAACAATCTGGATGTGCTTCCAAGTAATAGACATGATGTAAGGACCTCCTGGGTGCAGGACACAACCACAACAGGGACCTAACCTAACAAATGCAAACATGGTCACCTAATCATTTGAACCCTCATTTTAATATGAAATTTAAAAAAAAAATCATTTCTGCTCAAGATTAAGAAAGAGAAATTACATTGCTTATGATCTTGGAGTTCTGAGTTGCCATCTTGATATCCGGTCTGCCGAGCTCCGCACTGTACGTGTGGACGTCCTGCACATCTTTTCTATAAGAAATCTGAACAGAGATTGTTTGGGTTGAAAAAAAGAAAAAACAAATTAGTGACTTAATATGGCTAACTAGCCTTCATGCCCCTAACATTATTTATCCTCGCCAAGAGAGTCTACTGACCTTCCGTTTGCTGGGGGTTTTTTGTTTTGTTTCTTTGGCACAGCATTCATTTGCATAGATACCTGCACATTAACTGTTTATTTTATACATAGGTCTCACTGATATTAATATGTTCAAACTGAATTTGTACTACGGAAAAAATATAAGCCAAAGAATGAAGCACAGAACCAATCTGTAAGGATTTTATACACTTCATTAGCATGTCTTTTGTCAAAGTATATATGTTTATATTTACATACAGACCTCACCTTGCCCATCACGGAGTCTCAACTCCCCCTGGGTTCAAGATAAGGCTCAGCACAACAATACTGAAAATCACTTCCCTTGGGGAGAGGGTGATGCAACTCTGTAATTCTCCAGCTTTTGCCCTTTCAATGACACCCTTCAAGTTCAGGACTTTTCAAGTTCTAGCACAAGGAGACATAGTCTTGGACACCATTAGTTCTACCACCTAATAAATATCACTGCAAGGACTTGATACTCCCAAAGTAAAAACTACTACATTAAGGAATATTCTACCACTGACTGTGTATTAGGCGTGAGTCAAACCATGGAAAGTAGAGATTTAAAGTATGACAAGTAGAGATACATTTGCCAAATGTATTGTAAGTTGCATTAGTCGTTTAGGTTAACTCAACTGCCAAGCGGGAAGAGAGGCCAGAATTGAACCCATATAATGTCCCATGGTCAACATCTCACCAGTCCTTCTGCTTGGCTGTTTCTTGAGATCTGTCACGAGCTGAAGCAGTATTTGTCAAAGGTGATTCTACCTGGCAATCCCCCAGGGACCGACTGCTAAATTCATGATGCAAGGTGTGTAAGGATGCGCATTTTTAAAACCCAACTTCATTTTTTCAGAGTATAAAAAGGTAGAACACAGAAATATACTGCTGGGCATCTGTGCAAAATGCACGGTTACAATAATTACATCTTGTACACAACAAGTATTTCTAATGTCCCCTGCAAACTTTCCTCCAATAGTACCCTCTGGGGGTACTTCTGAGAAATTCAGATTCCTAAGGTCCATCCACACTCCTCTGTGACAGGATTTTGGCACTTGGGCCTAAGAGTCTGATTTTAATGAATTCCCCAGTGAACTGCTACGAACCAGTGTTCTGGGCCCCACTGCTGTACCCTATCATTGTCCTTTCCACTTTGCAGAACTAAAAAATGTGCACTTTTCTTAGTTCCTTCAAAAATAGTATCAGGTGTAAGAAATGACGATGAATTAATTCTTCAAGAGACTTCTCTGCATTCTATCATTTCAATGAAAGATTTAAAGACACTTCTATTGATTCTTTGTGAGCTTATACCTGCCTCATCCCCATGACTATTTTTTCAACTAAATTTATGATCAGGAATCTGACAAGTGAACACAGCTTAACCACAATTACTATAATTTCAGCAAGAACATCTGTTTTCTTCCCTACTTAGACTTTCATGGTCTACCTTAATGAGTCATTTCAGGTAGGCTTTATGCATCCAGGTAGTCAAAGAACCATCAAAAGAAGCTGGACGCCGAGTTATTTTGTTGGGTGGATTTCCATTCTGTGTGGATTTTTAATGCAGGCCAATTTCAGTGGCCTCCAAAAGCAACACACTCATGACAGCAAATGACAGCGATTCAACCTCAGCCTACGCTGAGTTAAATACAAACTGTGTAAACAAAAACCGGCTCTCAGGTGAAAACAAACCAAAATTATTACCCACCTACAGGACTAACTGTTTCTAAGTTACTACATTCATAGGAAAACGACAGGGGGGAAATGTCTTTTTGTTTAGGAAAGAATGAGGGTATAACATGGAAACCCTTACTTTCTGAAAAGAACGGCAACCTTTCAGAAATCCACGCTTTCCACGGGTTACCTAATTATATGCTGTTCAGTCTAATGACTGCGTGGAGAGAGGTGAACAGCACAAAGGCAGCAGGAGCAGGGCTTTGAATAGGGCCCCATCATCCATGTAAATTGCAAATTAGAGGCCAGCATATGTGACTCAAAACAAATATTAAGATTGACATGAGCTGCAAATTCAAACAAGAGGACCCAACGAAGCCACGCAGGGGAAAAGCACAAGAGCCTGATGCCCAGTCACATCTTCCAGCATGTGGCTCCTGGGGAACATATCACAGGAGAGAGGGCTTGTGCTGGGGGACGTCCAAGAGCAGCAAGCTCTCGATTCCACTGTCTGCAAAGATGTCTGAACACAGGTGGTAACACGGCCTCCTGAGCAGATGACTCATCTTCTTACAACTAACCGGTTCCTGGGTGTGAGGCCATCTCATCTGACATTTCCCAATCATGTCTGCCCCAGAGGAATCAAAAATGTTACACATTAGAGGAGACGCTTGGAAGACAAAGTATAGACACACACAGAGGGTGCCAAAAAAAATGGACATACATTTTAAGAAAGGAAGAAAATTATTTTAAATTTATAATACTCAAGTCACATCTGATTTCTGCAATTACAAGAGGTGCTCAAGGTGACTTGTATTCATCTTTTGTTGAATGATATATTGAGTATTACAACTTTAACACTTTCTTTTTTCCTTTCTTAAAATTTGTATCCATTTTCCTGGTACCCCCTGCATTTTTTTTTCTGTTTCCTAGATTCCATCTCTAAATGCCAACCACCTGGGAACCAGAGATTGGCCTCCATTCTTCAGTCTCCCCATGACAACATGGGGTTCTGTACAACATGATTTTGAAGAAGAAGAAGGAAGGAAGAGATTTCTGGAAAATCATCTACCCAGGATGAGAGCAAGCTTGAAGGTCAAAGACTGATCACAGGTTATTTTCTTCAATGTTTTATTAGGAAGAGGAAAAGAAGACAAGGTAAGAGGAAGAGGAGAAGGAAGAGAAGATAGTAATATCAATAATAATGTCCGTTTTGGACATTATGTCCTAATATCCATTAAACCAAGTTCCCCTACTACTCGTCCATTCCCAACTTGGACAAGTTAAGAAACTCATCCATTTCTTAATTTTTAACTGTTTATTCTTAGAAAAAGAATAATTTCAGTAAATTCTGCAAAGGAAATGAGTAAAATGACTTAGGAACAAATGAAATCTGAACAGTATTTCGGTCTTCTCCTAGATGATGATCTAGTCCTCCATCTCATTCAATCTATTCTACCCTCCAGTGAAGTTTCATCATTTTGTTCTATGGGTCTTGCACTGGAAAAATAATTCTCACGTGACCGTCAATGATCAAGATAAATTTTAGACATTTATCTTGTACTCAAGATGATCTACTTGAGTTTTTAACAGTTTTATCCAGAAATAACCTTGCCTGTTTGATCAGTTCCTTGTCTTTATTTCGCTGAACTTCATTTCTTTGCTCTTTTCCGTGTAAGTACCTGGGTCATCTTCCTAAATAGTCCCTTTGTAGGTGACACATGTTGATTTTTTTTCCATCCTTTTTTTTTTTAATTTAGAAACTGCTCCCTCCTCACTCGTGGGATTTGGCAAGGTGAGCGCCCACCTTCTGGCAACAGGAGTAGCCATGTGACTCAGGCTGTCCAATCAGACACCCCATTAATGACAGGGCAGATGCATCACCCAGACATGGCCAAAGTCAGTGGAGGATCTGAGGCTGGAGGAGAAAGAGCCGTTCTCCTCTCCAGGTTCAGCTGCTGTCAGGTTGATGTAAGTTTGGAAGCATAAGTTGCTGACTCACGTTCACATAGACAGAGTTGCACAGAAGTGTCGTACGCAGCCCAGGCCTGAGAAGGGGACAGAGGGAAAGCCCTGGTAACACTGGGAAGCCCCTCGGTCCAGTTATGCCTGATGGTAGCTTGAATTTTCCAATTGAGTAAACTAATAAATTCTCATTTTTCACTTGAACTTGCATTACATATATTGCTGAGTGTTCTGAATACCGTGGCCTCCATTTCATGATTTTCCACAGCGTCAAATCTTTTCCTCATTGCTCTCAATGAAGATTTTAATTCCATCAAAATGTGTCTTTGAGTTTCTTCCTTATCTCCCCATGTTCCTTTCCACCCTCAGCTCATATTTTCATCTCAGCTTGCTCTCTCCTTATAATCTTTCGACTTCTGGTTTCATAAGAGCTGTGGATTTTGCACGTTTCCTGTGTTTGTGCAGTGTCCACTGTGCCACGTCATCCTCCACACGCATCACTTCATAAAATCCTCACCCCCGTCCCTAATGGTGCAAACTGTCTGCACACAACTGGGCTCCATCAAGGCTGCCTTCTAAGGCTTGAACCATAGCCTCCAGAATCTCTTCCTACCATAGCTCTAGATTAAACTTGGCCACTAAGAGGAACTCATGTAAGAGAAGTGAAATGGATGTCTTTATTCTGAAGGTATAGCCAGAAGCGTGTGTACAGTGAAAGGAATCACAGTGGCCACTCAGTGAGCCTTTTATATTTGTACACAGTAATTTAAGAGTCCTCGGTAGGTGAGTTAAAAAACTAGAGAAAAGCAAAGCCTCCCCAGATTGTCCTTAAAGTGAAAGCCACGTACTTGGAGATGAGAAGCTTGAGCTCAGGAATGGCAGCTGGGAAGCCAGCCACAGACAGCCAGCCAGCCAGCTGTGGGGGCTGCAGGCAGCTTGAGGCAGCCGACCTTACAGACAGCAAATCCAACTGACCCAGAATCCCCACCCCTTTGCTACTTAGCTGAGGGTTAACATGATTCTTGGGGTGAAAAAACTAGACTAACCCTTGAAGTTTATGGAACAAGAGCAAGTAATATAACCTGTATGTAATTATAATCTTAACGCATTGGCTCAATCCCAAGGAAATGTTGTTCAGCATTGTAAAGTCTCACATTAGAAGAGCCTTCCAGGTAACATCAAAGGGGCACGTGGCCTGGGAATTCTATCTTTCAGGATAGTTCTCTTCATCTGGGAATGCTGTACATAAAAACATACTAAATTATTAAATTGTAAATATTATTTTTCTACAATAGAACATAAGTCTTTTCATTATAAGTAAACGTAGCATCTGATACTATTCAGAAGACAGGAAAGTTTTCAATCTTCTAAAAGGTGGAGTAAAATATCACTTCACAGCCAGAACGGTTTATCATTGTGATCGTGATCCTTGTTTATAAATTATTTTAGAGTTCATAAAAGTTTTCTTATTCACGATTTCGTTTTGTTACCCCGGCCATCTCACAGAGAAGGCAGAGTAAGCATTACTATGGGGTCCTAGATAGGAACAAAACCTTAATGTATTTTTAATACTAAGCACCATTATTATAACCCACATCGAGGAACCACAGAGAACCCTGGTTGTTTTCCCAGCATCATTTTACTGATTTATCTTTAAGCTTTTTTACTTTCTGATGGAACAGAAATTTTGTCTACTGATAAGTTTTTATTAATTTGAAGAAAGTACATACATCATTCTTGAAAAGAACATTACGTCTCCTGTTTTCCATGCTGAATACTTATTAATACACATTGAATTGATTACCAAGATGGCGTTTTGGAAAAGTTTGCCACTCCAAGTTCATCACAAGCCTATACAGACACATTACTTATGAAACGCAAAATGGCAGTTTAAAATGGGTTTAACCTACTTCAGAACTATTGGGTTCCACGTCTAAGATTGATGAGAATTAATAATGTAACTGGGGTTTTCATTATAAGCCCATCTGTAGGGGAAAGTCACAGGAGAGAATAGCTCTAGTTTCTCTGATTACATTAGAAAAATTTGGCAGAGGTGCGTCCCTGAAGATACAAATGAAGGATTTAGGTTTTGTCTGGTTTTAATCATTTTTTTTTATTATAGTATGAACAAGACAGGTTCAGGAAAGTTTTGACTATGTCCTTCTGACCTAACCATTTCCTAATACAAATTTCATACTGATTTGGCCTTTTATAAATTAGACTTCTTTTGATTGTTTTGGATTAGCTACGATTTCACACCAAACTCTCAAGTCACCCTTTAAAAACTGAAGGAGAACCACGTAGGGCTAACATTTTATGGCGGTCCTCTTCCACGGAGCCCTTTAAATGTATTATCTCACTTAATACTTGTGATAATCCTATGAGGTACATAGTGTTGTCCCATTTTACAGATGAGAAAACTGAGGTCTAGAGATGTCAGGCAGGTCATCTAGGCAACATGCGGCAAAGCAAGAACGTCAGCCATGATCTGACTCCAAACTTCTTTTGTAGTGCACGCTACGGTGGAAGATATTCTGAGAAACATTTATTTTTCCTTTTTGAGGCTCATGAAATTTGGGGTGACCCAAAAGTCTAACGCCTGCAGAATACTCTTCCCCATAGAGATCTGTTATGCAAAGGTGAGAATTCAGCTGGACAGTCACAACGAATTCTCTCCTATCATCTTCTTCTGTTAAATCCCATCACTGAAGGTGTAAAGAAAATAAATCTTGGTTCTCTAACAAATATTAGAAAGCTGACTTGATTTGGGTGGAAAGAAATGGTAAGCAAAGATGCGGACTTTCCTTGCTTTGAGGTAAATGGGATTCATAAGTGATGACACATTTATAGTTTAGGTTCAATTAAGTCATTTACTGCCCCAGTGCCAAGTGATGGTTCACATTATAAAAGGGTAATTCTACTAGTAAATTCTCTGCAGTGTTTCACTGGATGAAGTTTTATGAGAGACAGATTTATAGGAGACTGTCTTTTACACAGATACTGTCAATTCGCCCCCTCAACTAAAAAGAGGTACCAGTTTTCCTTGTGGCTCTCAAAAACCATGTTTAAATTTCATATTGTAGGGACAACAAATGTATTATTCTAAGTTGCTTGGCTCTAGAGGAATATCAACTACTTCACAGGTAGAATACAAATATCATTCTCACTTTAAATCTGAGTAAATAGTCTTAAACACTTTCCAAATCCTATTATATGTACAAACTTTGCATGTAAAGGTTGAGCCGAGTCGGCTGAGGGGTATAAGTAAACACATCTCTCTCCCATAAGTACACAGTATTGAAGGAAGGAGAAAAGGGCTTTATATTCTATTCCCTCAATCCCTCAATCAAAGACCTTTTACAAGAAAAGGCAGAGTTAAAATAATAAGCCCAGTTCTATGATAAGGAACTTCTGTATTTGAATTTCATTGAATTATAGAGTTAGACGGAGCCTCCCTGGGATCTGTGTAACACCAGCCCCCATTCCAGACTGCCCGACCGCCTTCCACACCACGGACTTTTGTGTGAATTCAGAGTATCTTCAGCATCAAAATAGTGGGAGCTTGGGGTTTCTTGGTTATTCTTTCCTGCAGTGCATCTGAATTCTGAAGATAACCTATTTTGCTTCCCATTTTTTAAAATTTCACTGAAAATCTTGATTCGCCACCTCTTTATGAGGGAGGCCACAAGGCATACCAGAAAGGGCAGACTTGGGGGTCCGATTCCTTCGTCTTATTTTGCTCATCTACAAAATGGGAATCAGCACAGGGTTTTTGTGAGAATTGGAAACGATCAAAGTCTGCTCCTGATGCATGCTAAGTGGCATGTGCTCTGTGTAAGTGGCAGTTATTATGATTATTACAGTCACTCTGTAAGCAAACAGCATCCCCTTAAAACAACCCTTAAAATAATTACAGAGATGCAGCGGCTCCATCTCCGAGTAATCTTAAACCATCTTGGAAAAGGGCTTTAGTACTGTGTATACACATGAGTTAAAACGTAAAACCGCATTCGTCTTTACTTAAAACATTGACCGATAATAATTTAGTATCAAATATCTGTCGCCATCCGGCAAAGAGACGCTCTGCTCAAGGGAGGCTCCGAGGGACAGAGCAAGCAATGCTGTCCAGTGGTGGCCTGGACACCGGGAATGACAAAGGGGCTCCAGGCACTTCCCCATGAGAGGGAGTTTCTGGACTCAACTAGGACAAACACTGTCATTAACTGATTCTAACCCTGAAAAAGAACCCGACAGTTCACACGATCCTTTTGGAGAACAGAGAAATCATGATGAGGTGACACGTAAGCTTCCCCCACTATTTCAAGAAGAAATTCCTCTTCTAGGCTACCAGGATGCTGATGGTAATTGAGCAAATGCATGAAAGCCTCCAGGTACCTGAAAACTTATCACCAAAGGAGAAATGTGTTTTCCCCAGGATAACTTCCTCTGTCCGGGCTTCTCTCTAAGCCAACCTATTGCTTTCATGTTCCCCACGGGACTCAAGTCCGAGAGTTTGCTCCCCATGGCATTCCAGAAGAATTTCGAGCAGGGCACCACCTAGCTAGCGTTCACAGATGATCGTTCCATGGGACACTCATTTCTGATGCTCTTTACTTCAGTTCTTCTGTGATTCTAGGTTAGAATGAGCTTAGGCATCAACCAAAGGGTTGAAATAAAAGTCCTACCCTCATTCCCTCCAACAACTAAAGGATCCGCTTTGGGCTAAAAGACCCCCTCCCCGAGTTTTAATTTCCCAGCCGTGACAGGACAGAGGCTGTCCACAATTCATTGGCTCCCACCCCACCACCCCTTCCCCTTACTCATCATTACTAGATTTTATAAAAAGCTGATGTGAGAAGAACAGAAGGCCAGTAGACTTCTTGGCTACCTTCGTCCCACCCCCAGCATCCTCCTATTTTTATGGTTCCAACATGATAGGTTTGGATCACAAAGAGTTTCTTTGCGATACACACTGCTGGCCGTAGACGGGTTCTGGCCAGTCTCCTGAGGACGTGTGGTTCACAGACCCGTGCTTGACAACTCACCTTCTGACATATGGTGAGTTTTACATACACTAATTATAATGCATTTCAATGTTCAGCCTCCACCCCAAAGTGATCATTAAACACACGCGAACCTAATACACATGTGTGTGGGTCTCCTTCATAAATATTCATAGCTCCTCCTGTAAGCTGTTGAATATGTACACTTGACCAATGCATTCAGGGTAAAATCCTGCCCTCTCCCTCCCACCCCCCAGATGTGTCTGACTTGCTTCCCAGCTTGTGGGGAAGCTGGCTATAACCTGTTACAAGAAATAAGGTCTCCTTTGTAAATTTACAGACTTTGGGACTTTTTTCAGTCAATAAAATCAAGGAACGTCTGGAAATGCTAATAGCCCGTTATGTCTAAAGGATCCATATTTGAGTTGTACAGAGCAGAACTCCCAACGTCTGAAAGAGCCTGATGAGGTAAACATTTTCTGCAGAGTGCTTGTGACTGTCCACAGAGCAACTCAGATGTACCTCTGAGAAATGTTCCAGTTCTTTTTGAATAGGGGCGCTGTAATACGGATATTTCATCAAGGTAACCGTGAACCCTGATGTGGGTTAACTACAGTTTTCTAGAAAATCGTGAGGAAGACCCTTACGTTACTCTGGTGCTGATTGACCTCCATGGCGTGTCTGACCTCAGGCGGCTCCTTCATGTGGGCGTAATCCGAGAATCCCCTGGAGGCACCGTGCTTCTGCTTGTAGGCAACCTTACGAAAACACAAGTAACTGTTAGTTCCATTTAGAGCTGTATAAAATCTCACCTGCTACATTTTGGTGTTTCACGAAGGCTTTATACATTTAAACACCACTGCTGAGAATTACATTTGTCTAAGCCTCCCTCTGTAACAAGATAATATCTACAATGCTTTCATCCTGGCGCTTCTGTTTAGATTCCTAATTCTTATTCTTTGGTGTTTATTTCAAAACATCCTTGACCAAAGATGAAATCTGCACTTCTATTCATCTAGTTTAAACCTCAGGTACAGAGGGAAATTGTCCAAATCCAAGAGCTTTTAGGGTTATAGATGGTCAAGGTTTAAATCTTGGGAAAACAATTGATTAAGTGGGAAGGGGGGTGTTATAGGATATTTAAAAATTACTTGTTTGTTTTTAAATGAATGGGTCTTATTTTATATAGACACAGCTATAAGATAAGGTTTAAATGCATAAATCTTTGGGGAAAATATAACATGTGGGCAAAATTCTCAGACATGTCAAGTCTTGCTCTCCATTAGCAAAATGAACATTAGACCAATACTATCTGTTACCTCCATGGTACAAGTGCTCCCTGCTGGACGGACAGGGGGTCATAAGATACCTTAGAAGTATTAGGCTTGGCGCCTATAGCTCAACCGGCTAAGGCGCCAGCCACGTACACCTA
>NW_003852414.1:13117936-13157488 GCF_000181295.1 Otolemur garnettii | reverse complement strand
GGCAGGCGCCTGTAGTCCCAGCTGCTTGGGAGGCTGAGGCAGGAGACTCGCTTGAGCCCAGGAGTTGGAGGTTGCTGTGAGCGTGATGCCACAGCACTCTACCCAGGGGGATAGCTTGAGGCTCCGTTTCAAAAAGAAAAAAAAAAGAAAAAGAAGTATTAAAATGTGTAGATGAAACCAAATTCAGTCACAAAGTTGGACACTAAAGACAGCCACCAAATTATCCCCTTATTCCCAAGTTTATACCACTATCTTCTTTATCTCCTTCACAATGTTTAGTTACTTTGTTGAGTTTTTGTGGAATGACTTATCATCTGTCCTCCCTGACTAGACGATGACTGTCCAGTTCACTGAATCCTCAGAACCTACATACTTAGCATTACTGAATATTTGCTCCACGAATGAATGAGAATAAAACTATAATAAATGAAGAAAAGAAAGGCAGGATTAATCTTGAAAATATATGAAAAGCTGAATACAGAAAGGATGCTACATAGAGTTGGAATTCCTCCACACACAAGAAAAAAAGCAACTTAAAAAGGAAAACTGGAATAGTCTCCACCAAGGACCAAAGAAGGTCTAGTTTTCAATGAAAAAAGAATACAATTGAACTTAAGGAAAAAGTTTTTACCATATGAACTTCTTGAGAGCTATGACTATCTTACATATCTTTTAGTATCAGCAATAAATGTTTAGTGGATGAATAAATGAATTTATAAAACAGTCTCACGAGCTTAAACTCCTCGTAGGCATTTATAAACACAAGCGACCACCTATTTAACTTACATAATATACATACGTCAAGGATTATTATAAACTAATTTTTATAACCAAAATTACTGAATCCTACCATCCAAAAAAGTCATCTAGTATTGCTATCAATGGTCAAATCCCCTCTCTGGCTCCCCACTTAGTCTTTTAAAAACTTCTACCAAGGGTGGTGCCTGTGGCTCAAAGGAGTAAGGCGCCGGTCCTATACTCCAGAGATGGTGGGGTCAAACCTAAAGTTCTGCCTTTAATGAAACCCCAATTTATCTCTCCAGAGCTGTATCTACGTGGCCACATGGAAAAGTCTATTGCACAAGACAGAACCTACTCTCCAGTATGTAAGGCAGCCACCAGCAATCTCTATTCCTCCAGACTGCCAGCACAGCTCAAGGTCAAGTTCTGAACACCCATGACATCCTCTTCAGCCCAAATCCCAAGTTATCCATCTCTTGCTCAAGGTACCCATGGTCTGACCACTCTTAATTAGAATTGTTTTATTTAATCCAGGTCATCATCTCCCATGTGCTAAATGTCATTACTACATCTAGAGGTCACAACATTTTCCTTTCGATGGTTATGTTGACCTTTCTGTTCCCTGGTACCCTATAGTCTTATTCCAGTCACGTTCCTGCGCCCAATCCTGTGGGTTTCATGGCTTACCAGCACTCACATGCAGCCCCTCACCTTATTCCAGGTATAATTCATCTTGTTAGCAGCTATCACTTAGTCCTTCAAGAGATCTAATTCTGATGAACACGTCTTTAAATGTTCACCAATTAATTATGTTAAATAGAAAACTCTTCAAGAACCTCCATTCGGGCTGAGGACATTATCTTGGCTCCACTACATTCCATATTATAACTTTAAAGTAGAGGAAGGGGGGGCTTTAGTGGGTGCCCAACTCTACAACATCAAGCAAAAACTTCTGTGAGATTTAGTCCTTCTTAAACAAAAAGAGTTATCGAATGCCTGCCTCCTTTTTGAAGGATGCGTATTTATTTTGTATTTTATGTCTTACTCTCGTACTTGGGACTTTGTAAACCTAACCAAGGCCGCTGATCGTTTTGTGGGTTATCGTAGAAATGGTGAGTCATCAAGCACAATTTAAAAAGCACTGCTTCTTTAAAAAGGCTATGTCATTTTCTACGCGTGGCATTAAAATAGTCATTTCGTTTATAGCTGCCACTAAGTACCACTTTAGAATTAAGATTGCATCACATTTGAAGCAGCTGAACTTTAATTTATCATATTAATTTTCTTCCTTAAAACAGCTAATGGAAAGTTGTGTCGCGTTAATGAATGTCCTGGTAAGTTTGGTTTCTGACCATTTGTCATTATCGTGGGGTATGGCCCTAGATCAGTGCTTTCCCATCTTTTTCATTTCACGGCACACTTAAACCTATAGTTAAACTTCCATAGCACGCTTATATCAGGGTGACCCCCCCCCCAAAAAAAGTAAAAAAATAATTATATTTACTGTGCTTTGAAAATCTTTCAAAAATAATTTAATTAATGATCTTTAAAGATGTTCACAACACCCCTGAGATCCTCATATGGCACACTGGTTGAAAAATCACTGATAATACTGTTTTCTTCATACTTTGAGAACTAAGACTGCTGTGGTTTCAGACACCTGGAGAGGGGAGCGCACCTGCAATAGTCTTTTTTTTTTTCTTGCAGTTTTTGGCCAGGGCTGGGTTTGAACCCACCACCTCTGGCATATGAGGCAGCACCTTACTCCTTTGAGCCACAGGCACCGCCTGCAATAGTCTTATATACTTTATGTATAAACAAGTTTATAATGAGTAATATATCCATTTAACTTACATCTATGATCTTATAACATATTCTTTTTTTTTTTTTTTTTTGGTAGAGACAGAGTCTCACTTTATCGCCCTCAGTACTGAGTGCCGTGGCATCACACAGCTCACAGCAACCTCCAACTCCTGGGCTTAGGCAATTCTCTTGCCTCAGCCTCCCAAGTAGCTGGGACTACAGGTGCCTGCCACAACGCCCAGCTATTTTTTTGTTGCAGTTTAGCCGGGACCGGGTTTGAACCTGCCACCCTTGGTATAGGGGGCCAGCGCCCTACTCACTGAGCCATATATCTCACATACATGTACAAATTCATAAGATGCAAATGTTTAAGTTACAGTATATTTTATAAGTATTACATAGTTAAATGGAATTTTAATCTCATATAGAAGTCGCCTCTGGGGTGGCGCCTGTGGCTCAGTGAGTAGGGTGCTGGCCCCATATCCCGAAGGTGGCAGGTTCAAACTTGGCCCCAGCCAAACTGCAACAACAAAAAAAATAGCTGGGCATTGTGGGGAGACTGAGGCAAGAGAATCGCCTAAGCCCAGGAAGTAGAGGTTGCTGTGAGCTGTGATGCCATGGCAGTCTACCAAGGGCAACACAGTAAGACTCTGTCTCTGAAAAAAAAAAAAAAGTCATCTCTGACATCCTATATCAGGATCCTGTGGTGATGAAACACAGGCTCTCATAAACTTCTTTGGCTCAGATGCCTGAGAAGCCCAAATTTTTTCTGTGATCAGGGATCAATTAGCCGTATCCTGACATAGCCCTAATAAAGATCTCATCACTTTATGGCATAATCTGCTCCACTTTCAGAAACTTTCTTTACGATCTTTGTTTATGAAATCGTTAATAGAGAATAGCTAATAATACAGCCTCCTTAAAAAATCCACCCCTCTCTCTCTCTCTCTCCTTGATTCAGGAATTTCTTCCTTTCAGTCATTTTCTATAAGAAATTATTAACCTGGCTAACTTTATCACTTCAGATTGAATTTAAGCATCTGAGAATGTTTGTAAATTGATTCGAAGAGAATAGTTTGCTTTAATAGTTTGTCAAAAGCACGGGAGACATTTCATTAGAACCCAGAATATTTAATTCCAGACTTCATTTCATACTCTAAGTATACAATGCATCTGATACTATTTGAACACAGCGGAAGGTTAGCTATTTACACATCACACATACTGTTCAGTAGTTCTCTTTCTTGCCTCCCTTATTAGCAAGTTAACTCTGAGAATCACTAACAATAATAAACTGATGTATGCAAGGACAGTGACTAATTACGACAGTGGGAAACACTGCTAATTAAGCGTGCCTGCATAACTCTCTTGGTGGTGTCTCATACAGAGTAACACTGCTAACAATGTGAGTGGTAACGTCCTCTGACAAATACAAATGACAGATTCCAAAATACACAACCTGGATTATCTTTCATGTTCAATTCTACGCTCATGTATAGGTCCTTACACACTATAAACAGGTGATAAAAGTTGTGTCCTTCCAAAGAAACAAGGATGCAAATATCTGAAAATGTCCCCTTCCTAAGTATAAAAATAAGAATTATTTTGTTCTTCGTCCTTCATTGCATAACTGTTGCTTGTCACATATCAAGTGCTGTGCTGTAATTATCTGCTTTTTAAAGTAGCCTATATTATCAGCAAGTGGTTAGGTGACCAGATGTTGGCAGAAAAAAATAAAGGGCATATTAGTCATGGTCAGCCATGCAGAACCTCGCCATCATATATTTTTAGCCTCATGTTGCATAACAGAGATTAGCCTCCTGCCAAGTTGGTTACACAGTGGACGTTTAAAATCTGTAATAAGGAAGAACTTAAAGATGTTTGGCAAAGGATAATTGTGCTCAGTATTTCTCAAGAGTAATCTATTCTCAGACTATTGAAAAATCATCTAGGTATCTTCTACTTAAAAGTAACAAGATTCCTAGAGAAGAAGCAAATTGTTTAATAAGAAAAGGGTGGAAATGGTAGGAAAGCGATGGAATAGTGTGTGATTAAGAACTCACTATGTGTAGGGGTACAGGGCGCCGCTCCTGGGTGACGGGCCCAGCCACAATTTGGGCTTTACCTAACAAACGCAAACAATGTAACCTAATCGTTTACCTTCATATTCATCTGAAATTTAATTATGGAGCCAGGCTACTCATGTTTATAGGCTGGCTCTGCTGTGTCCTGTCTGTGTCACCTTGGACGAGTTACTTAACCTCTCTGTGCGTCTGTCCTACATTTCTAAAATGTGGGTACCTCACGGGGTTGCCGGGAGGATTAAGTAACATAAAGATATGTGAAGTACACAGAACAGCATCTGACACATAGTAGGCTGTGTGTTTACTTTTATTATTAACCGAAAACACGGCATGAAGAATATAAACTTTGTAAAAGGGGGCATCCCCTCAAAAAGGAAACCAATATAGTCAACAAAAGTCCATTTTGTGGGTATTTATTGAACACTCTCTGTGCTCCAGAGACTGCTGTTAAGCACAGGAGTAGAACAGGGGACAGAATAGATGTCCCTGCTCTTATGTAGCTGAGAGGGCCAACAGATAAACAGATAAACAAAATAACAACAACAAAAAAGATTGTACTATGAAAAAAATACAAAAATGAGTCAGAAAGAGAAGTAGCCTATTCTGAAATTCCGTTGAAGAAATCCAATAGATTGAATGCGTTAAGAACCCCTTACATGGTGATGTGTTGAAAAGAGAAGATTACCCCAAATATTTCTGGATTCAAAATGAGTTTACGTGAGGACAGTTCTGAAGTTCATCCCGAAATAGCCACTTGGACCTGACAGAGGTCCCTGTTGGTAGCCTGAGCTATTCTACATGAAAAACACAGTCCACAGACTGGGGGTGGGATGTTCGGGATCCACCCGTCTGACTGACAGAGCACACGCGTTTGGATCCCCAATCAATCATTATGTCTTTATGTGACTTTTAATGAGCCATCAAAATGTTCCCCACTTACGGATCCTGTGTTCCACCAGGGGACAGTTTAATATTTACCATAAGAATTTCATGCGGGTTCGAATCCCCAGCCCGGGCCCGCCAAACAACAATGATGGCTGCAACCAAAAAATGGCCAGGCGTTGTGGTGGGCGCCTGTGGTCCCAGCTACTTGGGAGGCTGAGGCAGGAGACTCGCTTGAGCCCAGGAGTTGGAGGTTGCTATGAGCTGTGATGCCATGGCACTCTACCCAGGGGGATAGCTTGAGGCTCCGTCTCAAAAAAAAAAAAAAAAAGAATTTCATCTATATAAGCTATCTAATAAGATTAACATTTGCTCTATAAATAGCATTGAATGAAAAACAGCATATAGCATGTCTGTTTCATTTTTTGAGATTTCACCGAGAACAACAGTGCATTACCCAACATTCACTCCATATTTAATTACCTTAGATTACAAAATCTTTTATGAAAATAATAAACAACATATATCAGGTGATATGTTCATCTATATAACAATTTGGGAAACCACACCTCACTCTGAAGCTGTGTAACTTCTCTCGCAAAAACACTGTCGATTGTGGCTGGCATTCGCTTATAGAGAGAGTTGGAAAGATCTGCCTTAATGGTGCCTTTATATTTTGCCTGGGAAGGGGGAAGAAAAGAAAATAAACATTCCTTTATATATGTATATAGATATATAGATTTTTTTTTTACCATGAATATAAAAAGAAACTTCCTTCAGAAACCGCATTGATTTAAAAATCCGCAGACCATTTTAATTTTAGATGCTGGAGCTGACAAACATATTCCAAAGAGATAGAAATAAATCCAATTTATCATGGAGAAAGCTGTAAATGAGATGTGCAGGAACATATTTTCTATTTTTCTATTCAAATCCAAGCAGTTTTCCAAATGCAAACCTATTCGTGGGTATTGACAGTTTCCTGTTGGATGAGGGAGCAAATAATGCGAGAACAATAAGACATTTGAGTTGTTCTAGGAAAGAGGAGCTGTGAGTACTTACTGTCCAGGTAAAAAGTGAAACAATCGCCAGCATTCCTGGATGGAAATCTTCTCGGCCTCTTCCTGTTACTGTGGGAGGTGGCAGTGCCTTTCTGTGTGTGTCACTTCCCACCCCGATCTCCAGTGTCTCTAAACCATCTCAGTCTTTACCGCAAAGACAAACACACATTGACCATTTCCTCTTGGGAAAATTCAGTTCAAGGGAACACAACAGACTGCCCACATCTGGCCCTGTAGTTAACTCCCTCGGGAAAAATATTCAATAATGAAGAACGTCAAGAATTTCTCTGCACAGGAGAATTAACAGAGCTCACACCAACAGGCAAAACCGTGTTCTTCCTTACTGTGGAGATGAGTCCCCCCTCCCCTCCCACTCTGAGCTAGATGTGAGTGTTGATTTATGAGCTCATATCCTGGGCCAACCTTCTCCTCCCACACTCTTTGGGTGCTTGGTACTTAATAGAAGAAAATGTGCTGATTTCCCTCAAAATTGTTTCACCTTTGCAGAAATAACACCTTGCTCTTTCTCCCGACATCATTTACGAAACACTAGAGGTCAGTCATTTACAACTCTTTCATTCATTTTCTTTTACCCATGGACCCCTTCTAAGTGATCTAGTCACAGACCACAGTAATGCCTCATCACAGAAATCATTGTTACCGCCGCGCTTGAAACATAACATGAACCGTACTCAGTCCTAAATGTTGTCAGAGAGACCACGTGATTTTTCAGCTGGGAAATGAATATATTTCCCCCTCTGTGGTTTCTTAATAGGTATCTCTGGTGAACCGAACTGTGTCCCCCTCAAAAATAGCTTATATTAACTTAAAACTGTTTATCCAAGACAGCTCACCTTTCATTGAAATCTGATAAATCTTGACTTATTTCCAAAACGATATTCAATAGTTTACTATGTCTGTTTGGAAAAAAAAAATAATGGAACTTCTAAAATTAACTATTTTCCCCAGGTTCTACTTACTGAATAAAAAATATTCCTTTTCAAGAGGATTTCAATATAAATAAGAAAGAGTCAAAATGCAGATTATATAATAAGACATATAAAGCATACATAGTAAAATGTATCAATTTACATGGATTCATTCACCTAGGATTAGATAATTAGACGATCATATACATATTACCCACATCCAGCAGTGCTTTTGAAAATATTATACTCCAATTCTAACGCACACACTTTTAATAAAAATAGAAAAAGTAAAACATAAGCCAGTTTGCGAGTGTTTGATATTCTTACCTCAGAAATAAAAGCGCCAATATTTTTTACGTGCTTTAGCATAGGCGTGTCAGTCACAAATGTACACTTGCCCTTAGATTTTTTGAATGCTTCTTTATAATGGATCTAAAAAAGAGAATAATTTACATAAGAAGAGAAAGGAGTAAAACAATTCTAATGGCCTGTTTTGAAGAGAGAATCAAGATGAGAAAGTCCATTTTCCAAAGTAAATACTCCGACGGGCAATAATCCTCAGAGCACGCCAAGTCAAATAAACAGATCTCCAGCTCAGAACTGCAAAGGTGACAGGGCCTGGGGAAGACAGGCTGCTCTACAGACTAGCAAGGTCCAGTTATCTTAAGAATCAACACCAGGGATGTGGGGCCGCTGAGGACGGGTTCTCTTTATCCAGTGTCAGCTTCAAACATGCGCCATGTCACTCCCATAAGCGTCCTAGCTTTTGTTACTTTTAAGCCACTGGCCTTCACAGTTAAGCCTATGGCTAAACAGAAACACAGCTGCCTTCCTCAAGGAAGAAAACAGTCACCCTGACAGATGTAATCAATTAAGAAGTGGCGGCAGAAATGCAACAAATAGAGATTACTATTAGTGTTATCATCAATACATGCTTGATTAGAGGAAGGGGCCTAAGTTGTGGCTACCATGGGCTTCTGTTACTAATTAATTCCTTCTGAATCATACTTATCCAATTTATGAGCTTCTCCCCCGCACCCCCTTTCTCTCCCCACCCCTGTCTTTCCTCTTCCCCTCCCTGAAACAAGAGCAGAACCTGCCCAGAAAGCTTGCCCCTGGTGGAGATCATTCCAGAATGTTCCCTGGCTGTGGACCAGCAGAACAGCAAGAGAAAGCCAGAGAGACCCTCCTGAGCATGTGCCTTCTCTCAGACTTACAAGGAAAATAATTTGCTTCCTTCACCTTGGGGAGTGGCCAGACTTGCTAATTACTCTGGGGGAATACCCCGCCTGGACATGTGAGCCCCAAAGAAGTCAGAAAACGTGGAGAAAGACCTAAAATGCAGTCCCACCGTCACTCTGATTGCTGCTCCGTCTGAAGCACTGGGGGGGCAAAACTACGGCCAGTTGAGAAGACGGAAGTAGTCTGCTAAAAGTTCCATCACCCTGTAATAAAGCCGTGTTTATCTACCCAAGACCATAAATACTCATGCAGGAAAAAGTCCCCCAGTTCAGATGACAAATTACATGGTCTCCTTAATTATAACCCAAAAGCGAAGTTAGACTGTGTATACTACTGAGTTCCCGGAGGGCACGACCAACATGGACATCACGTGGAGATTTTTTACCTTATGCAAACCTGACTTGAGGGGTGTTCCCTGAGCTAAGGTAGAACCACACATAGGAACAGATTCAATAAAATCATTTCAAAGTGCTCCATTTTGCTGCTGGGATTCTTACCTATCAGATGCCTGCCACGTTAAACCCTCGCTTTATTCATGAAATCAACGTGAGAACGTATTTATCTTATCCGAGCACTAAATTACTTTTTTTCCTTCTCAGAGATTAGCCATAATTTTAGGTTCCCGCAAATCACCCTCCTCCGTCGCTAGTAATTAAACTGTTAATGGCAGTATGATAAATAGTGGGCTATTTTGATCAGAAGGAGGGGGGAGAAAAAGTATCTCTGTTATATAATTAAGTGTGAGAGAAAATAATCTATCATCAGGCTTAAGTTTGAGTCATTATTTTTATCTTTACCACCATCTTTCCCTCATCACATCCACATTCTTCACCACCCGTGGTATGTGCTTATAGCTACAGCCTCCTGATAAAGTATGACATAAACAGAATGTTCAGGGCGGCAGGCCTGGATAAGGGTGAACTATTTACTTCCTCTGCTGGGCAGGCAAATAGTTCAGTCTGAATTGCAGACTCCATTTCTTTTGTAGGTCCTTCTTTTTTAAAAAGATAGGGACATTTGTGTCTTTAAATGTGCAATGTGTTTTAAAATGCTAAGATCATTTTCTTTTTTTTTTGCAGCTTTTGGCCAGAGCTGGGTTTGAACCCGCCACCTCCAGCATATGGGGCCCGGAGCCCTACTCCTTTGAGCCACAGGCACTGCCCGCTAAGATCATTTTCTTATGTCATTCATATCATCCAATTCATTATAAATTACTTGGCTGTGTGTGTGGGTACGATTTCTGAGAAACTGTATAATATGAATGACATAAGCCAATGATCTTAAATTGTATGTAAATAACATCACGGTCATAGCCTTCCTGTGCCAGGATAATAGGAAATGAGAGATGAAAGGGCTTTGCCTCCATCCACGCTGCAAACCTTAGGTAAAACAAAAATCCCTGAATAGATGGCTATTCCCTGTTACCAATCTTGTCCACGGTGGCACCATCCATTGGATAGATGGCTGAGCCGGTCCCTTCCCTCCCACTAACAGACCCCAAATGTACTCATATTCATGACAATAGTCAGGCCCCCAACTAGCCCAACCCCAAGGGACAAATTGTTCTAAACCAGGCACAGTCATGTTATTCTTTCTGGCTGGCGACTGGTGGTGAGTCACTGTGAAAGTCCTCTCTGCGGGGTTTCTAAGATGAAGGGAGAGGCTTTGCACAACCTTTTGACCCTTGGTCTTCTGAATGTTCCCTTCCCCAGTCACAGGGGGGCAGCAGCAATGATGTCACCAGAAGGCAATAAGCCACCGCACTATGACGGCACAGCAGAAGGAACACAGCCGGGGGGCTGGCGGGCTCTGATGGCACCCACAGTACTGAGACTGAACCACTAACCTCCAGAATAGACGTGGGGGGTGGGGGGGGTGGGAAGCTGCTGCATCACAGAGCTCCTGCTCTTATAGCCGTCTGAACTCAACCAATACACAACCCAACGTATTTTCAAACTGGAAAATTAAAAGGGCAAAGCTGATTGACTTTCTGAACATGACAACGCCCCATACATTTGCTTTCTCCTTCGACCTTACCCACTTGTCTCACAATGCCTCAACCATAATTAGGGTTCAATTAGTTCGGTGTTGCTTCCTCCTCTTGGCAAATTTCTTTCAACAAGTACAAGATTAGTTAATAGCCGGAACTGGATGACAGATGGGGAAATGCTTGAGAAAATTTCCATTTATATGCATTCTTAACTGAAAGGATTGAAAAATCTCTTCCCAGGTGAACTCATACCAGTTAAATTCAGTGAACCCTGCAAGGAAGAACTGTGGCTCCATCACTATTTGTTAACGGGGCGCTTGTAGACAAAGTCCTTCTCCCGGGTTCTCTGGAAATGCCCCAGCTTTCTCTGGAGGAGAACTATGGAATTTAATAGTTTCAGCATCTCAAGGGTTACCCACAACAAATGATGCTTGTTTGCCTGGAAAATGGTCTTCCTGCTGCCACGCAAATGAAGATCCTAAAAAGCTCCAAACCAAAACATTGAGTCAGAGGCTGCATGTCTGTAGACGTGGCCAGACTTGGTCTGCAGAAGGCTCTTTGTGTCTAATTTACAAGAAACTTTCTGAAGATTCCCTTTCGCCCAATGTTTTTTATAATTGAGCTGTCAGAAGGCTTCTAGATTCATGGTTCTGAATGCCCCATCGAGTGGATAAGTTTAATTGATTCAAGGAATTAATTAATTAGATATTTGACTAACAGGACCAAATACCAAACACAGTCCACGGGAGAAACAGAAAGTGTTCCACGGTTAATAGAAAAATAAAAGAGACTGCCGCAGAGGGTCAGGCGTCCTTTAAGATTGGGAAGTGAGTTACATACAGGGAAACCCTCCAATGTGGATAGAGCAAATGCAAAGCAGGAACTAGGGAGACAAAAAGAAAGAGAGAGACAGAAAGGAAAGAAGAAAGGAAGGAGGGGAGGGCAGGAGAGGGGAGGGGAGGGGAAGAAAAAAACAGGAAAATGCCTTCTACTGCTCCCCAAAGTGAAAACCTGACGTGTCCCTCTGTGGAGAATCTGAAACAGTGCGGGCCTCCCAGGACTGATGTCAAGGCCAATCTGACTTAACATTTCTTTCTATAAATTGTCTGGCACGGGGATGACACAGGCAAGCCCACAGGTCTGCTGATAGCCCCACACGGTCTCAGGGAGGGAAAGAACAAACAGAGCAAGTGGCAGAGATGAACCTCAGAAGCTCTCAAAGGGCCAAGCGGGAGGGCAGGAAACTACAGATTAGACTGCTCCCTGGTGAAGTCAAAACAACCCAAACTCCTATAAAAGATGATGGGCCCTAAAGTCCTAGCCACAGAAATCAGGACTGAAAGTGGCTCTGATGTTCTACAGAGTTTGATCTAACAGCTTTCTGCTGTCCCCATGTCCAAGGAATTTTAAATAGCATCACAAAGGGTGCTAGAAGCAAAATATAACATTATCCGACTCTACTCGTAATCCAGGCTGCCCGCATCAGGCCTGCTCTCAGTGCAGCTCTGGTGATTACGGTCCAAGGAGGACATCTAAAGGTTGGAAAAGACCCAGAGAGAAATAGAGTGATGAAGGCATCTAGAAAGGCTGCTCTGCGAAGAAAAATGCATAAAACCACCATTCTTATCTAAAAAAAATGAGAGAGTGGGGCATGACTACAGGTGACACGTGTGAACTGAGGCTCCCAGGGCCTATGGCACAGGCTTGCTGCAGCACAGAAAGAGACGTGCACAGGGATGGGCTGGCACACCTGGCGGAAGAAGGACATCATCAGGCAGATGCCATTTCAAGTCCCTAGCCATGGGACCTGCTCTATCTGCAGCCTACAAGGCTGCTTCTCTGAGCACCAGGATGGAGGACTCTGCAAAGTAGGACTTCAGATGCTCCTCTGGGGCAGGTGGATCATAAAACAAAACTAACAGACTTGAAGGTTCGTGTTTAAGTTTGAGGCCACAGGGAAATGGTGCCCTAAATTAAGTGAAGGTCACTGACAAATGGGCTCCATCGGCAATGGCAGACAGGCCTGGCGGGTACTCAGGTCTAACTGAGTGAACCCATTTTTATATCTCTTTTAGCTCTATGACTGATGCATTTTAGACAACCATCTGGCCATGCGGAAGATATAACAGGGATAAGAATTTCAAATATAAGTTCATCTGCTCCATATAAAAGAGCTGATGACATTGAGAAAGAATAAACAAGTTATCACTTACTAATACAACCTAACAAACTTTTGAAACACGGCCAATTTGATTTAGTCCAAAATACTGGGTCCTTCCAGAAAGGATCAATTCAAATTTGTTTTGAAGATGATTGTACAAATTCCTCTTTTCACTTTTATTAGGAACAAAAAGAATAATTTTTTCAGGTTATTATGTAAATTAAACACCTATCTTAGCAAATATAGAACTGTATTTGGAAGCAAAATGTGAATGTGTGTGCACATATAAATGAAGATACAATAACACTGTTCTAAATATTTGGGTAGTTCAGATACTCTGCCATGCAACGTAAATCTGTATTAAACAGAAACTACACCATGTGTTTGATTTTTTTCCTAAGCACACATGAAATAACCTGGCTTTGGCTTTTGCAAAATGATAAAGGCTGCCCATCACCTCTTACCCCAGGGTGGTTTTTAAATCACTGATCACCTTACTCAAAAACAACAAAATCACCTACGAACTATAGAGACCACTTTAATCCTAATGGTTTGCATAATACAATTCAGCTCAGTTGTAATTACACTTAAATAAAAACATATCATATCATTTCTAGTCCTTAGCTTTAACATTGTTATTGTTGGCAAATTTTAAGCCTTTTTAATTCTGTGAAGGCAAAAAGTGGAAACCTATTAATCACATGTGTATGTAAAAATAAAAAAATAATTTTAAAAAAATATCAGAGCTGGAAGTGGTATTAGCTCCCACGTTAGGAATTTAAGGTTTCATTTATTTATTTTATTGTTTTAGGTTCATTGAGGGAACAAAGAATCAAGTTACAGTGTTTGCATTTGTTAGGTCAAGTCCCTTTTCTAATTGTGTCCCGCCCCCAAGAGTTGTGCCATACACTATAACCCCTGCTCTCCTTCCCACTCCCCACTCCCTCACTCTCCTGCCCCCCACCTTGAACTGATTTGATTTTTTCACTTATATGGGTATGTATTACATCATCCACTGGCTTCATATTAGAACTGAGTACACTGGATTCTTGCATCTCCATTTTTGTGATGCTTTACTAAGAAGAATGTGTTTCCACTTTATCCAGGTTAATACAAAAGATGTAAAGTCTCCATCTCTTTTAAAGGCTGAATAGTATTCCGTGGTATACATATGCCACGGCTTGTTAATCCATTCCTGGGTTGGTGGGCATTTAGGTTGTTTCAATATTCTGGTGATTGTAAATTGAGCCGTGATAAACAATCTAGTGCAAACGCCCTTATGATAAAAGGATTTTTTTCTTCTGGGCAGATGCCTAGTAACGGGATTGCAGGATCAAATGGGAGGTCTGATTTGAGTTCTCTGGAGATTCTCAGGGATTTAAGGTTTCAAACTGTAGCCTTTCTACTACTAATACCAGCATAATAAATGATAATAAAGCTAAGATAAAGTGTGTGGAAATCCACAGTGCAGGATAACACAGCAGAGGAAAGAGAAAGGGCTTTGTGCTCAAGTCCTACTCTATCGGCTTAACTGTGTGACCCAGGCAGGGTGCTTCCCCTCTCTGGGCCTTGTCTACCTTACTCCTAAAATAGAAAGAACAGAACCCACCTCACTAACCACAGTGCCTGGGACACAAAGCTTAAATGACACTGATACTGCTACTGCCACCATTGTTATCAATGTCATTTCATTACTAACATTTGCAGTTTACAAAGAACTTTCGCATACAATAGCTAATGATTATTAAGTAACAGCCCAAAGAAGTTCTTTAATTTAAATTTTCATTACATCCCATGCCACGTATATGGGAAGGGGTGTGATTTTCACCACCATCCTTTGGCTCTTTTCTGATAAACCAGAAGGGAATGCAGCATCAGATATGAAACGTGGTTGGAGGGGTACAAAGGTAAGTTACAAACGTAATAGTGAATAACAGCTGATATTTATTGAGTACTGACAATGTTCCAGACAGCTTCCTCAGCATTTCAGACGTGTTATTTAGTCTATACCTAAGGAACTGAGCCCAGCCAGCTTATATAACCTTCCCAAGGTTACAGTTGAGTCAACCCACACAAGTTGATTCAGAGGACATATTAGCACACTGCCCTGGCCACCTAGGATTGACTTCCTTTGAAATAAATGTCTATAAAATATTTCAATTGCTTTGCTTGTTAACAACAACAGAAACAACCAGTATTATGCTCACGTCTCTAAATGAAGACACAGGTCCAAATTCACTTTATAGGAGCCATCTGTCCTTTGTACAAGCAATTCTCTCTCAACTGTTAATGAAGTTCATCTAAATTCTTATCCCCAATGAGCGATCATTTTGCTTAACTTCTAGAACTGTGGTTTACATATTTATTGTAAATAGTTCCATAATTCTAGGAGTCCCTTAAAATATTAAGATAAACCAATCCCAGTTACTGAAAAAGTCACAACTGAAATGCTCCTTTTCCCTAAGCCCATCATCTAGTTCAGGGTTCTTAACATGTAGTTCAGTAAATCATCAATCCCAAATTGTAAATGATTATTATAGCCATGTAGGTATTATATGCATTTTCCTGGTTTGGGAAACAAGTGCAGTCATGAGATTCTTCAAAAGGTCACCCAAATGTTAAAAATCACTCATTTAGATAGAGGGCCTCCCTAGACAAATTACATCATTATATTAATTTTAAAGTCTTGGGGTTCTCATAGAGAGGATGATTGCCTTCTGAGTTCATGCCAGAATGACAGCAAAATTCAGAAGAGAGGATTCTAGATTAAGAATGAGGAAATTCACTCTGGCAGAAATTTTCTGTATTGGTGACCCTGGGGAAATCTGCTGAACATTTCTGGACCTAGCCCTACAGTCTGGAAAATAATTGTATTGAAGAGATGGTTACATAACAGTACCACATGCACAAAGCAAAACAAGACAGAAATTACTTAAGCCACTTACATCACTAATGAGTTTGGTGCATTTTCTGGCCAATTCCAGGCTTAAGTCTTCAATAATAGGCTTAAAGAAGACCTGTTTTGAAAAGAGGAAAAGAAATATTTTTCTCACCATCGACTCAGAGAAACACATCCTGTTCTCAAGCAGTCCCTTCCCACTCACCTGGTCTTCTTCATTTTCTTCTTCCCCTGTTTTTTCCTTTTCAGTTTCATCTTTTACATCCTCTAATTCAGGGACCTTCATCTTTACCCTTTCAAAATATTTGTATTTTTAAAACGTCCTCGAACGGCGACTTTTTATGTATTAATACTGCAGTGCCCTTGAGAGCTTGGTGTCTCTGGTGCTCTGGCAGGAATGACCTTGTCGCAGCCTCATCTCTATTTAGCTCACACTTCAGGCTCCTTATCTCAGAAGCGTGGGAGTGAATGGGACAGGATCCCAGAGGTTTGCCAGGGCTGGCCTTGCACATGGAAGTAGCATTTTCTCAGGCAACATTTGATGTTAGGAACCTCCAAAGTCAACATTCTTTAAATTGGGTAAGAAATCTAAAAGGGAAAAATACATGTATCTTTCACTAATTCAATTCATTCGTAAAACAGGTTGAAAAGGACTTGAAGATTCTGGGAGAACTACTCAACTATAACACTCAAGATATCATAGTCCAAAGCCTGTTATCTCAAAGATTCCTCGACTCCATCTAAATAAAGCTTTCAGTGGAATGTCGGACATATCTCTGACTTGGTATAGGAAATCTGGATCATTCAAACTCATTTCATTAACCTAAGTTAAATGCTTTATGAGACATACACGTACGTCTCACATCCTAAAAATTACTCACTCTACATTAGCTAATTAAAGGCTGGTAATTTAGTATGAAAAGCCCTTTAAACCACTTCAAAGAATCTATTCTGAATTAATTATGACTGCTAATCTTATATGGCTGAATATTGTATTATATTAATCTTAAACATCATTGAGCATGAGAAGTTGCAGTTAACATATGTTGATATCATCTAAGAATTCTAGAAACACCACTTAAAAAAAATAATAATCATTCTTTTAAATTCTGCTCATTGTGTCAACTTTCACAAATCTGTTAATTATTTGTGTATATCTCAGTTTGTATCACACACTTGGAAACATTTGGAAGAATAAACTATCACAATATTTTATAATGTGGTATGTGTCCCTGGTTACATGGTCAAAAATATATTTCTCTAAACAAATCCTTTAAGGTCAATTTAGGCAGTTCTAAGATTCTATACAACTCATGATTTATTAATTAAGTTATTTAAATCCTTGGGGAAATTAATTTTGCCAAGCTATAGCATATCAGCGTCAGACAAAAAACAAATACCTTACAGTAAATAAAATTAATTATGGTGAATAATGTATTCATTAAAAATAATACATCATTGCAAGTAACCAAGTACAATATTGTTTAACTTTGATATCAAAGCTAGTTTTCAGGTGGCGCCCATAGCTCAGGAAGGGCTCCCCACACATACACCAAGGCTGGTGGGTTCAAATCTGGCCCAGGCCAGCTAAAACAACAATGACAATTCAACAACAACAACAACAACAACAACAAAAAGCTGGGCCCAGCTACTTGGGAGGCTGAGGCAAGAGAACTGCTTAAGTCCAAGAGTTTGAGGTCGCTGTGAGCTGTGACACCCACCCAGGGCGACAGCTTGAGACTCTGTCTCAAAAAAAATCAAGTTTTCCATTTATTTCTTAAAATTGTCTTGTTCTTACCTAAACTGAAAATCCTGACAAGAAAAAAAATTCTGCACAGTCTTCATGTATAGGTTATTTTTTAAATTATGTCCCATGAGGCAAAAGTTCCACAAAACATTTCTACGGGACAAAGTTTCTTAAGCAAACATATTTGGAAATCCTGACCTAATCTAGCCTGTGTCACTTAGAGAGCCACAAGGTACAGTGAGACATTAGAAGACCCTCAACCAAAAAACTTCCCCAGGTTTGCCTAACCCAGCATTCCACAAACAAGAATCCCATCTCATCTAACCTAATCTAATCCAATTTAATCTATGTACCTTGATTAATGATACCCAATACCCCAGAAAACTAACAATCTTCTGGGATATGTTACTTTTTATTTCGAGAAACATTACTCAATTCTGACAAGGTGTTATGTTCTGGAACAGTTGTCAGACTTATCACGAAACACTTTGATACAGGCTAAATTAATGGCGTTATATCCATTGCTTACCAGCAAGATGCCAGAAAGAATTGGCCCCAAGTGTGCTGAACTTGGGAAAGCTCAAGTCCAACGTAATCGCCATGTCATGCCAGCCCAGGGTAGTGGATTTTACAAGGACATTCTTTGTACACTATATTTGTTTTACACAAAGGGAGAATATGTGGACTCTGGACTGTTTCCCTCAAGTCTTCTGACAAAAGATTCAAATATTCTATAGAAAATCTACTATATTATCTTTATTTGTAAATAAGAAGGATCAATCTCCATAAACGTTCTTGGCAAACTTCTAGAAGTGTAGAGAGAAAATCTCGCCCAAACCGCCAAGACACACCTTTTGGCTTGTATTTGAGGTGACGAGCCTGGTGTTGCTCAGGCTGAGTTCTACCTCCCGTGGTGAAACACCTTCATCGGGGTTGAATGGTAATTATTTTCTCATTTCCCATCAATAAGTTCTTATGGACTCTCCACTGTGCTGCAGGAAAATAAGGTGTTGAGATTTAAGGCACAAAGTTTCGAAAGCAAAACTAAACACCACATTCAATGTGAACACAGACATTCCCTTTAAGATTTCAGAATTAGAATTTCAAAGCCAGAGAAATCCTTAAGAATTCAGTATTACCTAAAGCCCTCTCTTTTACAGACAACAAAACGAAGACCAAGTTATTATAATTAGTGTCTCATTTGCAAAGTTATTCCATGGAGTACTAGAGCCTGGTGTTTATTCACTCAGCAAATAAATGCTGTTATTTATTCTCAGTACCCTGCTTGGTGTTAGAGATACATTGCAAAATAAAACGTACTTCATGCTAAAAAAAAGGTAGAAAATTTAAAAAACTCATCATTCAAGACTTGGTGGATGAACTCTTTAATGGATTGCTCAGTAAGCTAGATATACTATTACTTTTAATTGGATGAATCTTTTTTTCTTTTACCTATAAGATAAAGTTCATGTATCATTGTCTCTGTAAAATGTAAGGCCCTGTATTTTATTACAGCAAAGTTCTTGTGTCAATAGCTCTAAAATCTGACTTGGGGAGTAAGAAGAAAATGTTCTTCACGGATAGCTGTCATGCTTCAAAATTCCCTATCAATTTTGCTTAAACCAAGTTCAATCTTGTATTTTAATACATGTTTTCACCTTGGGGAACTACAAAAGGAAATATTTGTGTAGCTGTTAGTCCCTTTTTCTTATCAAGTGCTTCGTTTATGTTGTCTACTTTTTTTATGTTTTAGTCCTTAACCTACGTCTACAGAATGAGACCAAAATCACTGATGGCTGGACCCTCGAGTCCAGGTCTGGTGTTCCCATATCCTCTTAGGCAAATCATCCTTCTCTGCCCCTAATTCTCCATAGTTAAACTAAAAAACTGAATTACTGAAACTGAATAAAGGAAAAGCACTTCAAAAAGATTTTTGAACTACCCAACAAAGGTACATAGTCACAGGAAAAGCATCTGATACCAAAGGGTCTTCTCATTTGAAAAGGTGAGACTCTTGACATCAGTATCTTTTTGTTATTGTTGTGTTAGACAGTCTCACTGTATGTCCTGGGTAGAGTGCTGTGGTGTCATAGCTCACAGGCAACCTCAAACTCTTGGGCTCAAGCAATCCTCATGCCTCAGCCTCCCAAGCAATCCTCGTGCCTCAGCCTCCCAAGTAGCTGGGACCACTGGCACCTGCCACAACCCACAGTTAATTTTAGGAATTTTTTTTCTCCTATTTTTAGTAGAGACATCATCTTACTGTTGGCTCAGGATAATCTCAAACTCCTGAGCTCAAGCAATCCACGTCCACCTCCCAGAGTGCCAGGATTACAGGCACCAATATCTTTATCAAGGCAAGAAGGGCCTCCTACGATTTGACATCCTAAACGGTCCCTTGTGTATTGATACTGCAGAAATCTTCCCATCTTTTGATAGTTTGATGTTTCCATGTTAGCCAATGCAATACCATAGCAACTGTGGAGTGAGTAATGAGAAAGGCATTCTCATTCACTGTCTACATTAACACAAGTCCCTGAGGACCCAGCTCTGGGCCAAGGAAACACACTCGTACCACCATCTCAAGTCAAATAGTGCATTTCTGTCTTCAGCCTCCTCAAGGTCACATGCAACAAGAATCTCACATTTTCACACATACTTTGCTTTTTCCTCCTTTTTTTTTTTCATAGCGATAGAACACATGCTTTTCCCAAACATGGTTGAAAATGACTTCCAAATACAAATCCACAAGAAATAACTGAAATCAATCAAGATTCAGTTCTGGGTTGAAAAAAGCTCAACCAATCTTTTATTTTGAAAACTAACTCAGCGTTTCTTATTAGGAAATATTCATCCTAAATGGTTAGCTGAGAGAGGAACTAGACTGCCTGTTTTTTTTCCTGCCTTGATAATTTTTTCACACTCAGTCGCCTATTGGTTGTGGCTTCTTTTTTTATGACTATCCTTCAGAAGGTTCTTGCCCCTCAGTTGAATCTTTAGCTATTTTATTTCTGCTTCCCGTATTTACCCATCATTTGGCAGTTGCCCAAAAGAGAATGTTATTAACAGAGAAAGAGGACAGAACAGCTTCAGAAAACAAGAAATATAAACACTCTAGGGCATTTTTCCTTCTTTATAAAAGAGTTCTACTTAGCATTTGCCCAGTTTATTTTTATAATTTATACTCATTAAGATATCTTCTCCTTTTTAATGGCTACTTCATTACTCTTTGTTAATTAGGAAATCAAAAGAATGCAAAGACTTGAAGAATTGTCATCATTACCAGTGATGTTATTAAAATAAGATCTCCTAGAGCATTTCTTCGTATGTATATAGCCATTTCCACTAACGTAGGTCCCTCAAAATGAGAACTACTTATCTAGATGGATCTTAGAGAAGAATAAGAAACTGAAAATAATTTGGGGCACAAAAATTCCCTGGTTGGGTGTAGTCAGGGTACAAAAATTAAAACTGTGTACTCCTCTTATTGAGAGAGGGGAAAGGCATTCTCATTCACTGCCTACATTAACCCAAGTACCCAGTGAAATAAAGACTTTGGTTAAATTTGCAACTTACTCGAGCTCTTGGTTCGGTTGTCATAGCAATGAAGCCAATACCGTAATTACCCCTGTAACCAGCACTACAGAGAGAAGCCCAAGGTCTGAGTGGTCTATATGTAGCTAATAACCAGAACCAAAAGGCAGAATCAAACAGCTATCCTACTGCAAAAATCTATCCCTTTCCTAAAGCTTTGTGTGAGGTATGTCAGGGATAATTGTAAAAGACTTTAAAATTGGCACATGCAAAAAAATTACTGCCTGTCTCATCAAGTATCCTCTAGGCTATGTTGTTTTTTCATGGCCTCTAAACCACCTTAGAATTCT
Organism: Otolemur garnettii; assembly: GCF_000181295.1. NCBI lineage: Eukaryota > Metazoa > Chordata > Mammalia > Primates > Galagidae > Otolemur > Otolemur garnettii. Next base: position 13,136,065 of record NW_003852414.1, on the reverse strand, counting down.
ATAACTTGTTAAAAACTGACAGCAGTGAGAATGATTCTTATTTTTAGAAATGAAAATTACAGTGGTTCCCCCTTATCCATGGAGGAGAGGTACCGAGACCCCCCATGGATGCTTCAGATCATGAATAGTACCAACCCCATGCCTGCTAACAGTGGAACCTCTATAAACTGACCACCCAAGGGACTGTAATGGACTGGTCAGCACACAGAGGTGGTCGACATAAGGCACTAGGCCTGCTGTACTGATGAGTCCGTATGGGGCATGTCCAGTCTATGAAAATCAGGTCAGCTTAGGAAGGTGGTCAGTGTAGGGAGGTGGTCAGCTACGGAGGTTCTACTGTATATATTTTCATATATATATATACAGTAAAGCTTAATTTATGAACTGAGCACAGGAAAAGATTAACCATAATAACTAATCACATAGAACAATTACAACATACTATTTAAAAAGTTATGTGAATGTGACTTCAATCTCTCTCTCAAAATATCTCATTGTGCTGCATTCACCTAGTTTCAGACTGCAGTAACTGAGATCCTCTGAAAGCAGAACTTTACGTAAGAGGGGACGACTGTAATCTTGTCCTGAGAAAAGCAATTCTGTATTTCCCTGAAGACAGACACGTTTGGCATCTATGTGTAAACACAGCTCCACATTCCTCATTCCTCATTTACTTTTGGGTCTTCAAATTCACCTTTGAACTAATCAGAACATCTTACTGGTGTCCTAATCTATTAATCAGTTAAACTCTTTGAAATGTGTTTATGTTTTATGAGAGTCACGATTTTACTATATTTTTAACAATCCTTTAACGGACGAGAATGATTTAATTATCCTCATTTCTTTCTTTAACATTCAGCAGAAACAGAACGGGAAAAAAAAAAAGCATTATTGGAGAAAGTTCTCTTCTCTCCATTGTAAAACAGAGCTGTAAAAAAAATTGGCATTTATTGAAATCAGCTTTTTGTTTTGTTTTGTTTTCGAGTCTGATTTCAAATGCCACATGTGTGCCTGCATAAGGCGTGTATGTATGTTCAACACACACCACACACACGCACACAGAGTTAATTCATCACAGCTGCCAGTTCTCACTCGAAAAGTATAAAAGGCTTCAATAAATGCAAAGACTTAATTACTTCTCACATCTGGAAAAACTTGAATATGAGAGTGGATTTATTGAAGAAGCTCTCTGCTCGGCTGTCAACACCATATCAAGAGCCAGAAAGAAAGCCGGCTTGATCACTCTTGGCAATTCTTTAACCCATTCAGAGATAGATGATCTACCAATTAATTCATAACATGTCCTGTTTACATGATTTATGAATTTTATGAAAACACAGTAACGTAAATAATTTCCTACTAATTTATGGAGAAAAGCTGTTTTTGTCATGTTTCCAAGAGGAAAAAAATTCATACACCAAAATGCACAAGTAATGAGAATTTCCTTATATTCAGAGTAACAAAGGAAAAGGCTTTGGGGGGTTGGAGAGTGAATTAAGAACGGCCATTAGAACAATAACTTAAATAAACACTTGCAAACTAGACCATTGGACGCTGTTTGGAGAAAGCGTAATAATGGTTCTTAAAGGAAGGAGGAGGGTTTTATAAAGTCATAGCAAAAAGATTCAGCAATAAGTAAGCAAGGGATGGGCAGATTTCCTGCAAAAAAAGGGTATTTGAGCTGGAATTAGGCAAAGTGATGGGGTCCAGAGAAGGCATCCAAAGAGCCTTTGAGGAGACTCAGAGGCAGAGTCAGAGAGACCAAAAGTTCATTGTCATTGTCACTGAGGTATACAAGAAGAAAAAGAGCAAGGAAGAGGAAGTGAGGGACACCCAACAACAGCCAGGCACATCAGGGAAGAGCTACGTGAAGTAAACGCAGGAAAATCGCTTACCCTAACACAGAAAGCTTAAGTTGGTTTGAACCATGAACCCTTTACCAATAACACAGGTCTAGTCAATTAACTGTGGAGGCAGGAGTTTTACAGTGACTCTGTTCTCTTTTTTTTTTTTTTTTGAGACAGAGCCTCAAGCTGTCCCCCTGGGTAGAGTGCTGTGGCATCACACTCACATCAACCTCCAACTCCTGGGCTCTAGCGAGTCTCCTGCCTCCGCCTCCCAAGTAGCTGGGACCACAGGCGCCCGCCACAACGCCCGGCTATTTTTTGGTTGCAGCCGTCATTGTTGTTTGGCGGGTCCAGGCTGGGGATTCGAACCCGCCACCTTAGGTGTACATGGCTGGCGCCTTAGCCGGTTGAGCTATAGGCGCCGAGCCATGACTCTGTTCTCTTTACATGCCTGGAACTTAATTTTCACCCCTTCATGTTATCATTAGCTAATTGAAATACTCCTGTGTATCTGGATTTTATGAAAATTCTTCACAAAGAATTTCCAGATTTTATTAGTGTATTGAAGGGAAATATGTAAGGGAAATCATTTGCATCATATAGACCCAGGAGGAAACGGAATTTATGTCAAATGTGTTTATAATATAAATGTCATGCTTCTACATTTCTGTAATTGCAATGCTATCATCGAAATGCCTCTTGTTTTCTACTCTTTACTAAATAAGCAATGTCAGTGTTTCTACTTGAACTATAAGCATTAAGTTCCTAACACCTACGTTCACCAAGGATTTCTTCGATCCCAGAGTTATGATGTCATCCCACTTTAAGCCAGCGAAAATAACACAGCGATGCTCACCAGTCTGTAACTTTTGAAACACTAATTCCTGAGCCTTATTCCAATTCTTTCCATGGAGGTTTCTTTCCTATGTAACTCAAAATATAACATCAAAGTAAAATCATAATTAAATACATCATTAAAGTAGCTATGAAGTTAGTGGATGCTTTAAAAACAGCTGATACCCTCTGAACAGTAAGAGCTAGTTTAGCATACCTGGGTGGTAATTTCTCTCTGAGGACTTTATCTTTGTCATTATTTGTGTGGGACAGGTGTATGTGTGTGTGTTTATTCACTTACTCAACAAATTTTCTTTTGTGCATTCCATGGGCCAGGTACTATTTAAATCTCCAGGGGATCAATGAACAAAACCAAAACCAGCAAAATCCCTGCTCATCTCTCCTATTTCAATCATATATTCATTCATCAAAAGTCTATGAGAATTAACTTTGTACCATGCACTGCTCTGACTTTTTCTTTTTTTTTTTTTCAGACAGAGTTTCACTGTGTTGCCCTAGGTAGAGTGCTCTGGCATCATAGCTCATAGCAACCTCAAACTCTTGGGCTCAGGCAATCCTCTTGCCTTAGCCTCCCAAGTAGCTGGGACTACAGGTGCCTGCCCCAGTGCCAGGCTAATATTTGTATTTTTAGTAGAGATGGGATCTCATTCTTGCTCAAGCTGGTCTCAAACTCCTGAGCCCAAGCAATCCACCTGCCTCAGCCTCCCAGAGTGCTAGGATGACAGACGTGAACCATCTCTCCTGGCCCTTATTTTCTATTTTTTCATACTAGGTCTTTGAAACTCAGTACATTTTTAACTTCACACTTAACAACACGTCTTAATTCAGATGAGCCAGACTTTAAGTGTTCAGTTGTCAGATGTGAGTAGTGGCTGCCACAGAAGAGCACCCACCTCTACAGTAGTGACGTAAGGCCGGAAATCATTAACTATATTTCAATTGGATCACATATACCTTAAATATGAAAAAAAATAAATTTAAAATTAAACCTAAGATGATTTCAGAATCCTAATAAGCAAGCAATAAAATCTGTGATCTGTTTTAATTGCCAGATCTACTTAAATCAGTCTTCTATTTGGGAATGTATTTTACAAAAAGGTTTAAATTTTTATTATAAATAATAAACTAATTATTTAAATTTTGTTTTAATTAAGCTCACCAAAGATATATTTTTAAAATGCTATCTTGTTTCATTAATGAAATGATATATTTAACATCCCAGCAGTTTTCAGGATAAATATTAACTCTTTAAATCTCTACCTTACATAGCAAAAATTCCTAGTAGTAAAATATCTTCCATTAATACTGCCATTTTTAGTATTATAACCAAATTTAAAACATATAAGCAATTTATTCACGAATTCAGCTAGGTAAAGCCTTTTAAACCATGTTGTAAAGCAGTGTAACTGTAAAGTACATGAGTTTTTACTGAGATTTTTCTATTTTAAAAAAAGTTTAAATTTTCAAATAACACAAAAGCTGTTGAACAATGAGGGTAAACACAGCATTTCTGGGTTCTGTTCCACAATAGACTCAGTTTCTCTCCTTGATAGAACCAGCAAAATAAATATGTTAGAACTGCCGGAATCTGGCTCGGTGCCTGTGGCTCAAGCGGCTAAGGCGCCAGCCACATACACCTAAGGTGGCGGGTTCGAATCCCCAGCCCAGGCCCGCCAAACAACAATGATGGCTGCAACCAAAAAAATGGCCGGGCGTTGTGGCGGGTGCCTGTGGTCCCAGCTACTTGGGAGGCTGAGGTAGGAGACTCGCTTGAGCCCAGGAGTTGGAGGTTGCTGTGAGCTGTGATGCCATGGCACTCTACCCAGGGGGATAGCTTGAGGCTCTGTCTCAAAAAAAAATAAAATAAAATAACTGCCGGAATCTTGAATAACATCCAAATATAATGAAGTACTTTGAATCTAAAAAGACTGTTACATAAAATGATATCCAAGGTCTTCGATTGGTGTTATCCCTCATCCAAGCTCTGCTGAAAATTCTAGAGAAAGATGAAAGCTTGTATAAAAGTGGAGGGAGGCAGTTAAGAACTCTTGGAAGTTCCTGAAGTCTCTACTGACCCCTGCCAGACACCAGGAGAGGATGCAGGATGACTGCTGCACACCAAGCACTTCACTGTGATTGGGTATACGGTTCCATTCAATCCTCGCCACGCCCATTTTACAGATGAGGATGCTGTGGCTTAGAGCAATAACCTGCACAAGTTCAAACCTAGGCCTACTGTTCCGATTCCCATAGAACCTACCAGATCCTAGAGCAGTAGAACATTGAATGACTTTTACTTCCTTGTGGTAGTAATATTATTATTCTCTAGGATCTCCTCCACTTTCCAACTTCAAAGGAATTGTCACGACTGGTGGCTATTTAAAGGAAGAGTACTCCTTACGGTATGGAGATAATTTGGCCCTTGTGATCAGTGCAAACAAGATGGCACAGGAATTAGAAGCAATGGTGAAAGCAGGCAATAAGGGTCCTTGCTTGGGCAGGAGGCTCGTTTGAGAAACTTTCCTGCTTTTCATTCATTAATGGTACATTTGTAAGTAGTAGTGAGCTGGTGAATGTTTAACAAGCATCTCTCCCAGAGTTTTGAAAAAAAAATTTTTAATTAAAAATAAAAAAGAGCCCAGCTCTACAGCATAATGGTAGAGTTGGGAAGAGATGAGCCCAATTTGTCCTGGTAACATGACAGGAGCCAGCACCACACAGCACTGTAACAACAGAAGCCTATACTTGATTATAAATGGACCAAGAAATGCCAGTCAACCCGGGAGACTAATCTTCCAAACTCTAAAATGAGCATTTCAAGGTATACAATTATACCCTAGGGCCCTTCTGCTCCTGACCTGTCGGTTGATGAAATCATCTACATGATAAGATTTCAACCTTCACTTAGGCCATACTTTTTCTATGGATCACTGTGTATACTGAGATCATCAAGTTCGTGTTTGTGGTACTTTTAATGACAATTTAGATGCACACAATTCAGATACTGCACACAAAAATGAAAGAAATAAAATGGAAAATAATTTAACAGGTAGATTTTGTTGTATTTAAATAGAGCCTGCCCTCCCTACATTGCTATGATACCCCAAAACATCTAGTTTTATTTAAAAATGAGATCGAATGCATAAAAATTTAAAATATAGTAAATGCTCATTGAAAATCATATTATAGTAGTGACTTTTATACTATCCCCTCTGATTTAACAAAGCTGAGGAAGATAATTCACAGGACAACTCAGGAGTTCTCTCAATGGAGGCTAGAATATGAGGAGACATGTATCTCAAAATATTTGAACAATAACATCTATACAAAAGGAATGGTCCTTTTATACGCTTTGAGCTGAAAATGTAGATTTTATTTAACAATATGGGTAATTTTTAAAATGCAAGTTCTCTGTTCAGTCCTTGTAAACCTAACCATTTTAAAAAGCACAGATAAGCTACCTTAAGGTTTTTTATGAAAAACTGCCTGAAAAAGTAAATTTCGCTTATATTCTCATGGTCTTTTTGTGTCAAAAAAAATTTTTTTTTAAATTTTTAACTAAATGTGAAGTTTGCTGAAAAGGAGATATTTTTTCTTCAATAATTCTTTATAGTGTTTGTATTCCTTTGTCAAGTTAGGGAAAGCTCCTATTAATTTGGTTAGGGTAAACAGCTAAGTTGTATAATTCCAGTTCAAATAAAGTATTTATAAGAAAGGGGTTTTTTAATTTATAATAGCTTTATGTTTTCTTAACAAATCTTACAAAGAGTGTTTTTTAAGATTATCTGATTGCCAATTAAATGTACCCAATTCATAATATAAAAATTTCTATAAAAGGGTAAATTATTTACATTATAAAATCTGATCGTCTGGGATACAGTTACAAAAAACTTTATAATAAAGAAAATTATACACAATTTTATGTTTCAACTAGTTCTTTAATTGATCTATTTTTTATACTCAGCATGTATTAATTTTTGCTTCGCTTTTCCAAAACACAGCAAAGGCAAATGTCCTATTTTAAATAAACTACCTTTGTTTAAATATTCAAAGATTAAACTGTTTATATTATAAAGTCTAACTGTTTTTCAAAATGTCATCAAAAATGTATCTTTTAAAGTAATATTATAGGCTTTTATGATGTTTGTATTTCAGAGACTGAACCAGTGATTATATTTGGAGCCATGATTCGTCAAAGATAATAAGTGACTCATGAACTTTAATAAGGGGGCTTCTGCTCAAGTTCTTTTATGTTATACTCAAAAAACAAAACTGATGTGTGAACTGCTATGAGGTTATATTCCACGATGAACTAGGACCAGAATTTTATTCCATTTTTCTGACCTGGCAAAAACACAACAACTGACCAAACGTGCATAACTGAGGAAAGAAGAAATTTGGAGCCAGCTGGATCTTCACCAAATTAGCCACAGTCACACAAATACTGTTCAGAAAATGGCAAAAATGGGAAAGGCCACAACTAGTATGAGCAATGGACAGAGAGCCACACAAAGAGCTGTCTGAAGACCTGGGTTCAAAATCTTCACTCTACCAAATAAGACCAATCTTTCTAGTTCTAAGATTGTATGATTACAACATCCATCCACTTACCTATCACCATGCTACAAGGTTCAAAAATGAAAATGTCATCTATTAACAAATTATTTTGTCAACCCTCTCCCTTTTGTGTTGGTGTTTTTTTGTATGTATTTGTTTGGGCCAAGAGGGAATAGAAACAGCCCATTTGAGCAGCTGCCACCATGTTATTCCCTTTACATATCATATCTCACAGAATACTCAAATTTTCTGGAAGGTAAATATCACTGGGACCCCCAAATTTAAGCTCAAAAGTGGCATCAATAGACCTTAAACCGAGATCTTCCATATGTTGATGTATCAACTGACCATATACACCTGTTATATGTATTTAATACTGTGATAGGATATGGCTGAAATCCACTTTTTATAACTCCTTCTGTATTACGACTACAATTCAAAACCTAACTTGATATGATTGAATGGCTAATAAAGTATAGGACATTTATTCCAATATATGTCAAAATAGTTTTAATTGTTATAAAACCATGGCCATTAAACAACAAGAAGAACATTCTCATGGTCTAGTTGGAAAACTATAGCATTTAACTCAAGCACATATATATAAGAAACTATAAGTGGATTCCATTTGCATCCATATAAAATCAGGATGTATTCCCAAGACATGAGAAATCGTCAGTGGTGTAACTATGCTTAGTGTATTCATGGCTATGTGTTCCAAAATCGATATAAACATAATCAGTGGGAAATTAAATTCTGATAGAGCCAAGAGTATGGCTTTGAAAAGCTTTTAAGCATTTATCTCCACAATGATCTCATGAGGAGTTCAGGCTTGCTTTTCTTTTTTTTTTTTTTTTTTTTTTTTTTTGAGACAGAGCCTCAAGCTGTCCCCCTGGGTAGAGTGTCATGGCATCACAGCTCACAGCAACCTCCAACTCCTGGGCTCAAGCGAGTCTCCTGCCTCCGCCTCCCAAGTAGCTGGGACCACAGGCACCCGCCACAACGCCCGGCTATTTTTTGGTTGCAGCTGTCATTGTTGTTTGGCGGGTCTGGGCTGGGGATTCGAACCCGCCACCTTAGGTGTACGTGGCTGGCGCCTTAGCCGGTTGAGCTATAGGCGCCGAGCCTCAGGCTTGCTTTTCAAGCAACAATACCGTCCAAAGCTCTAAAAAGCAGGTATTTATCACAGCATTCAATCTGCTGCAGAAGTTTCTTGGCAGTTTGACCCAATATAAGAAAAATAAGTTTCCATGTCATCACAAATGGAAAAAGAAATTGTTATCTTCAACATTACCTTTCTTTATCCTCCAATTTAATTAACATCTCCTCTCTCTTACAGTTATAATAATTTTATTATTCTTTGCACTAACAGTGTTTTCGTTTTTCTGCAAATAAGAATGGAAATGGGAAAAATTAAAAATTAATTTTTAAAAAGAAACTGGATGACCCACACAACTACATCTTCTGTTCTGTTTTATATCTTCAGTAGAATTACCATCTCCGAAAGGAATGCTTACAGATTGTGGCTTATAACAAGAGCAAATCAATAGCATTGGTATGTTTGGAATACCAATGAATACTGCTTGTGTATATGTTACGTGCAATATTTGATTTATAATATCTGTGTAGAAATCATTCGGCAAGTATTGCAAGAAAGAAAAATCTGAGTAAAATCCTAGCCTTTCATGCTGAAGGCTCTGAGGATCTATCAGTAGAAACTAAGCAATTTGAGAATAGAGTCACCAGAGGATTACAGAGCGCTGTGAGGGCTTGGAAGACAGAGAAAAGCCCAACCATCAGGAAGACTCGAGTTTCGTGAACATTGCCTTTGCTCTGCTCTGCACATAATGAAGGTGAGTCAGTTCTTTGGAAGAAAAGGAGGTTGGAAGACACATCACATACAAGGACTAGAAAACAGCCATAGCATGGTGACCGTGTGAAACAAACAAGTCCCAGGGCACAGGGAAGGTGTAGGGAAAGGGTCCCAGGAAAGGCAGAATGGATACAGCTTCATATGTCACATTACTAAACTGCATATATAATTCAATCAGAAATCTGAAGTCTCAATGTTTTAAGTAGAGAAACAACATACAAATCCAATATAGAAAGATTAATCTAGTTGCAGCGTAGGTTGGATATGGTGAAATAGAAGGAACAGGGAAATCAGAAGATGTCTACAAAATAGTTTAGGCAAGAGATGAAGACCTGAGCCAGGGTTATGAAAGGGTTCAAGATCTGAGGGACAGAAAATGTGTAGAATAAGCAACAGGTAAGATGTGAAGAATGAGAAGAGAAAGGTCGCACTGAGGTATTGAGTGGTTATGACTAGAATGGGGAATAGGGAGTCTAAGAGTTGTAAAGGTAAAGATATGCACAGAGGTCTTGATTAAAGCACTGACTTGGCTTAAAGAAAGGGGTCAGAGTTCAGACAGCCAAGGGTGATTCTTGGAGCAAGTAAACAGAACAATTTTCAAAGCCATCTCCCTAAAGAAAAGCACTTATGGCAACTGTGGTTCAAGCAGCTAAGGCACCAGCCATGTACACCCAAGGTGGCGGGTTCAAATCCAGCCTGGGCCCACGAAACAACAATGATGGCTGCAACCAAAAAAAATACCCAGGCGTTGTGGTGGGCGCCTGTGGTCCCAGCTACTTGGGAGGCTAAGGCAGGAGACTCGCTTGAGCCCAAGAGTTGGAGATTGCTGTGAGCTGTGAAGCCATGGCACTCTACCGAGGGGGACAGCTGGAGGCTCCTATCTCAAAAAAAAGAAAAGCACTTATTACTCCTTGCTAAAAAATTCTGCTGATCCTTCGTGTTGTACAGAGGAAAAGGTATACTCCTGAAACAAGGTCTCCTATGAGACAAAGAAAAACTCTGTTTTCTTAATAATCATGCTTCATTAAAAGTATTTATCAAGAGGCCATTATGTGGATGAGGAACTTGGAATACACAAAAGTTTATTATCTCCATTAAGCGACTTTTAAAATCTTTTATATATTCTTATCTGGTGATTTGATAAATGTTTCTGGTTTACTGGAAATAAAAAAAGCACACACACACACAAAAACCCAAGTGTTTGAAATACTAAATTCAGAAATTATTGAATTCTACCAAATGTTTTTCCAGCATTAGTGGCTTACTTGATTTTTAATCAATATCAATAACATATTAATTTTATCACATGAACAGATTTCCTAATATTGAACCACCCTTGCATTCCGAGGCTAACAACTAGCCTGTGGTAGCTTGTTCTTTGAATGATTAAGGTCTTATAGCATTTATTTATGTGATAATATGTATGTGACAATTTATGTCCCTGAACTAGAGACATTTGTGTTCAAGAACTGGAGTTTACTTTTTGAGGCTGTTCACCTTTGTATACCCTATACCAATTTTTTTATCTTTGAAATGGTCATTCTGGAAAATAGGATAGATTCATTGATAAAACTACAGCAGACATGTCAATACATCTACCCACCTGGGCCAAAGCACATGCAGGCCCAGACTGTTCCGAGCAGACTATGAATCACAAGCCCTGACTATCCAGCTACAGAGAATCAGATCAAAGCAGGCCCTGCGTTTGAGAAGAGGAAGAGTATTCATCACTTAGTAACCAATAAGGATGTGTTTTATGAGTCTGAGCCAAGAGACATTTAGTTGTAGATGATTAGCTGGTGGTCAATGCAGAAGCTAAGGGCCAGGTGAACTCCGGTAAGTGACTATTTTTCAACCATTTGCAGATAAGCTAGCTTAAAAAAAAAAACCTTGTATTCAGAGAAAAGTGGAGGCAAAGAACCATAGAAATCCTTAAAAACATGGAGGAGAGATTTACTTTCTAATAACTAACTTCACAGTTCCCATAAAATCCAGGCTTACTTGTTAGAATAGTTTTCTATAAGATTACCTATTACCCTTCCTATCCCTTTTTTCTTTAGTCATTCCTTGGAACAAAACATCCCTGATGCAATATTTATCAGGGCTAGGATCCTACAGCTTATCATCAAGAAAGGTTGTTCAATGCTTTCCTTCATTATGATATTATTCAAGTTTTTTTCTAATTCCTCTTAAGTCAGCTTGGGTAGTTTATACATTATTATTAAAAATCCTTCTCTCTTATATTTTCCAGGTTTATTAACATAATATCCTCTTGTGGGTTTCTGAATTTAATGAAACCTAATCAGATTCTGAACTAGAGGTAACTTCTTCCAGACAGATGTCCAAACTTAAAAGAAACTGATAAGAGAGTTAAAAAAAAAAAAAAACCTGGGGCGGTGCCTGTGGCTCAGTTAGTAGGGCACTTGTCCCATATACCAAGGGTGGCGGGTTCAAACCTGGCCCTGGCCAAACTGCAACCAAAAAAATAGCCAGGCATTGTGGTGGGCACCTGGAGTCCCAGCTACTAAGAAAGCTAAGGCAAGAAAATCACTTAAGCCCAAGAGCTGGAGGTTGCTGTGAGCTGTGATGCCATAGCACTCTACTGAGGGTGACAAAATGAGACTCTGTCTCTATTTAAAAAAAAAAAAAAAACCTGGAAATGGAAATTTAAAATAAGACAATTTTAATATCAAATTCAATATTTGAGTGTACTAGTTCTCAAGACTTATTTATCATACATTTTCTTAGTAAAAATTTTTTATGATATTCCAGCTCAGGGACCTAATGAAGAGAAATAGATGAACCCTTCATTATATTAACATATTACCAACAAATAATTTTAGACATATGCAAGGCATCAGGCTTTGAAACTTTTAAGATTGAAGTTTTAAATCAGATCTGTAAGCCAACAGAACTTATTTATATCCAGATAGTAAGTAAACTTCTCTTTAAAACATAATTGTTGAAATTCACTTCCAAATGTTATCATAACCTTATCCCTTAGTTATATAACACAGTAAGACACAAAAGACTATCTTTCTATAATGAAACCTTAGTAACAACGTCAGTCCTCATTGCAGAAACAGTCTTTTATTTCCTAAGTAAGAAGTAAAACAGAATGAATCATAAAGTGATTAATCAGTTTCCAGTTTAACTAGATGTTTGATGAAGGAAGAACACTAAATATCAGGATTCTGGAACTATGATGAGAAGAGTGGCTTACAGAGCTCCCAGCATCTTATGCTATACAATCTTGAAATATAACTATACTTGGCAAATTACAAATAGGGTAGAGAAGTGGAAATACAATAGAAGCAAACCATTCATTTAAAAGTTCAATATCATAGGTCCCTTTAATCCTAACACTCTGGGAGGCTGAGGTGGGTGAACTGCCTGAGCTCAGGTATTCCAGATTAGCTGAGCAAAAATGAGACCCCATCTCTAAAAAACAGCAGGGCATTGTGGTGGGTGCCTGTAGTCCCAGTTACTTGGAAGGCTGAGACAAGAGGATCACTTGAGTCTGAGAGTTTGAGGCTGCTGTGAGCTATGATACCAAGGCACTCTATACAGGGTGACAGAGTGAAACTTTGTCTTAAAAATAAAATTTATTAATGAATTAAAATAAAAGTTCAATAGTTTAAAAATGTCAGAATATCTAAAGTTCTATTATAAAATCTTTCCTGGGTAGCTCCGAAGAAAATGACTTAACTTTCCAATACTCTTTCAATTAAAAGATTCTAACTTTATTTAGGTATAAAATCGGCCCCCAACTGATACTCCTCCTTGCAACAAGCTGTTTAATACTTTAGATCACTCTCGTGGGAAAGACTGGTAAAGATTCCATTTCAAATACTACATATAGTGCGTTGACATGTAAGAAAAATTGTTAGATTTTTAGAACATTTACTAACTTTCATAAATTCTAAAATTCAAGAAAGAAAATTTCACTAAACATACGTATATAATTTATAGTAAATACAAAATACAAATATATAAAATAAAAGTTCAAATTTTTACTTACCGGAAGTAACTGTATAGTAAATAAAAACCCATTCTGTGCACTCAATTATAACACTCCTGATGACAGAGCTATACCTGGGTTAGTCTATTATTTCACGCATGCCTAGCACAAAGCTGGTAAGAGTATATTAACTTTTTACAAAGTTGAAGATCAGCTTGTAAATCTAAAATCTACCATTTTCTCCTCTCCTAGCAAATGGACAGACACAAAACTGCGCATAAAATTTTGCAGGAAAAACACTCTCTTCTATAACAGTCACTAATACTGTATTTTCACACTAGCCTGATACATTTAATGGTTTTCTTTCTTCCAAATGTTCCTGTGCACTATTTCTCTGTGGGAACAAATCTATGCAGGCAATGAATGAAGTTTTCATCTCTCTGTCTGTCTGTCTCTCTCTCAGAGACAGTGCGTGGCTCACTCACTCGCCATCATAATTCGCAGCAGCCTCAAACTCCAGGTTCCAGCCATGCTCCCCTGCCAGCCTCTCCAGGCTTCACCTTCCCTCCTGACGCACCTTGTGACGTCACGACGCAAGTATACGCGACATGCGCACTGAGGAGCTAGGCTGTGAGTTGGGCCAGTTCAGGAAATGTCTATTTCACTGACTTCTGGTTACCTCCAAACCTACAGACTACCTCAAACTTTGGCCATAGATCAGTAGGCATCATGTCTCCCAGTTTTAACTTGGAATTTGGGGACAATGCCAATCTGGGAAAGACAATGAGAAACGCGAAGAAAGTTATGCAAAGTCTGATACAAACTCACAGGGGGTGTTCCGTCCACAGCAGAAAGTAAATAAACTCTCCTGAACATCATATGCATGCTTAGGAACATCTGTGTCCATAAAACTAACACGTGTTTCCATCTCACACAGGCCCTTTCCATAATTATTTTATTTCACTTTCAAGATATTTCTTGGAGGGCGGCACCTGTGGCTCAAAGGCATAAGGCACCAGCCCCATATGCCAGAGGTGGCGGGTTCAAACCCAGCCCTGGCCAAAAACTGCAAAAAAAAAAAAAAAAAGGTATTTCTTGGAGAAGACACCAAGATCACATAACATCTGAAGGAAAATAATATATATATTTTGAACTTCCTCTTATTCAAATCTTACATAATGAATTTAATTGTGTTAAAAGAAAGACTGTATTATAAGTGAAATTTAGTATAATCATTGATGAGATAAGGATGAACATTTCTGTTAAAATATTAATAAAATAAAAGGATTAAAAATGATATATTCCGAACAAAAATGAGAATAGTGATTAAAATACAGCTGCTGCAATTACACCAGGGAATCAGAGTCCAAGTTCCCTGTTTACCAACTCAGTGAGGTTAGGCAAGTTATTTAATTTCTCAGAGCTAAGCATTCCTTGCCAGTAATACTGAAATAATAAAAATTGCCATCTCTAGGTGGGTATTGTGACAAGTAAATAAGATAAGGTACTTAAAGCACTTGAATCAGGGCACTTAAGTAAGTGTTTAATAAATGCTTGATATTATTACCATTCTCTCAAAATTATTCCCACTTAATATGGTCATAATAAAGCAAAAGCTTATGCATAGAAAAATGCTGCAAAGAATTAATCTAACTTAATACATTTCTATTGTTATAGTATTACTATTGCTCATTTCTAAATGTTCTAAAATGCAATGTTATTATAATTAAAAATAAGCTAAATTATCATCTTCAATATTCAAAACTATTAAAATATTTTGTGGCAAGAAAACACATTCGACCTAGGTCTACATTCCTACTGGGAGACCAGTCACCCATGTTTTCTAAGACAATCATATATTATTTTAGAAAATCATATAATGTATTAGTTGAGAATAAAGGTTCCAGGCCTATTACTGACTAGCTGGGTGATCTTGCATGAAGTCTATACAACCTAAGACCCATTTAATTTCTTTAAAAAATAGAGTAAGAGTAGCCCATTCCTAGGGTATTGCTAAATATTCTACTATTTCAAACTTTGTTTTCACAGAAATCATGTCACCATGACTTTTGTTTAAAAAGACTCTTTAACACATATTATAAACCCTCTACTGTTGGGATTATTTGCTCCTGGACATTAATATAATAGCCAGAATCAGAAAAATAGTCCAGATACAGACCCAAGTGCATATGATCAAGGGCATCCAAGACATTGGGGAAAAAGACAATTCCTCCATAATTAATACTAGCACAACATGGTATAAACATAGAATTAGATCCATTTCTCATATTTCACACCAAGATAAATTCCGAATGTGATCCAAATGTAAAATATGAAGCCATGGAAGCAAACATAAGGGAATTTATTTTATAACCTGGGAGTGGGAAACCATTACTAACTCAAACTCCGGAACCTAGCAAGAAAATAATGAGCACATAAAAATAAATTTGACTCCATAAAAATGAAGAACAATCTAAAATTTTCAGAGAAACAGAAAACAACCAGTGTAAGCAAAAGAAATATAGTGGGGGGAGGGGGGGAATGCAACACCCCATGTAATTCTAATATCCACAACAAAGAAACTTCTAGAAACTGAGAAAAGATCAGCAACCCAATATGGAGGAAAGATGAATAGTTCACAGAAAAAGAAATGCAACTAGTCCTAGAAAGAAATGCTCAACCCTGCTAATGGTAAAAGCAATACAAAACAACACAACAGGAAGTCTCATGCGGTGCCTTTCAAATTAGCAAAAACTCCAAAAGTTTCACAACAGACTTTGTTACTAAGACTGAATAAACAGGCCCTGTCCTATATTACCGTTGAAAACACCAATGGTTCAACACCAGTGGAGGAGAACTTGGCAATATGCAGCAATGTTATATATGCATTGACTTTTTAACCTAAAGTTCCTCTTGTAAAAATCAACTCCTGAGGGCACAGGTAAAAAAAGAGATGAGACAATATATATACGAGACTATACATCACAACACTATTAATAGCAAAGAACTGGAAATAACCCAAATACCCATCAACAAGGAACTATTGCCATGCCTATAATCCTAGGACTTACGGGACTTACAGCTCATGCCTGTAATCCTAGGACTCTGGGAAGCTGAGACAGGTGAATTGCCTGAGCTCAGGAGTATGAGACCAGCTAGAGCAAGAGCAAGACTCCATCTTTACTAAAAATAGAAAAACTACCTGGGTATTGTGGTGGGCAACTGTAGTCCCAGCTACTTGGGAGGCTGAGACAGGAGAATCCCTGGAGCCCAGGAGTCTCAAGTTGCTATGATGCCATGGCACTCTACTTAGTGTGACAGAGAAAGAATCTGTCTCAGCTAAATCAAACAAAAAAGGAACAGGGGATTGTTTTTAAACGTTGCACTATAGCACCACACTGGAGCTGTCAAAAGGTGGAAGAGGCAGGTCTCCACATATGGCTAAGTAGCGATCTCACGATATAGCAAAAAAGGGCAAAAGCAAAGTAACAGAAGATCATGCACCATCTGTTACCGTTTGTCTAAGAAAAGCGAGAATACATTCTATATAAATAGATTTATCTGCATATTCAAAGGAAACAAAGGAAGGATAAACAAAACTAATAAAAAGAAAACCAATTATTTATCAGGAAAGGGACTGGTAAAAAGAAATGTAGAGAAAGTGAAAGCCCTCCTACTATACATCATCTCATATTATGATTGGGGAAATTTATGAAAACATTTTTAAAAATTAAAAATATAAATAACTCAGGAAGACAAAACAAAGCAACCTCAAAGTCCAAAAATCAAACGAAAAATTCAAATCTAAATAAGCGAATCTGATTGTACAGAAAATTAAATGGCATAACCACACAGAAAATAACTTTCTAGTACTTTGGCATTCTACATGCAATGTCTTTGGTACAAACAAGGTTGCTATTTTTAAAATATTGAATATTCCAGCTCAGCGCCCATAGCACAGCGGTTACAGTGCCAGCCACATACTCCAAAGCTGGCCAGTTTGAAACTGGCCTGGGCCAGCTAAACAACAATGACAAGTGCAACAAAAAATAGCTGGGTGTTGTGGTGGGTGCCTGTAGTCCTAGTGACTTTGGAGGCTGAGGCAAGAGAATTGCTTAAGCCCAAGAGTTTGAGGTTGCCGTGAGCTGTGATGCCATGGCACTCTACCAAGGGTGACACAGTAAGACTGTGTCTCAAAAAAAAAAAAAAAAAATTATATCTTCCTCTTTCAAAAATCATGTCTTTCCTAGTTCTGTCCCCTAAAAATGTCTAGAAGTAGTGACATCCCAAGAGGAAAGAGATTCAAAATATTCAAAAGACTATTTTCAATCTATTTTCATGAACAGTCTGGGATAATCATTAAGAAAGTGGAGTTATGACTCCTCCTAATTTGGGAAATAAATGGTGACATTTTATGTAAGTTAATACATAAAGTTAAGTGAATACTGAGTAGTAGTGACTCATGCCAAATTTTGTAGGTCTAAGGTGAAATTAGGAAGACACACACACACACACACACACCTGCTGATGTTACTGTCCATTTGCCTCCAATCCGGCTCCATCCTCTCCTACCTGGCCCTGCACACATCCCAGCAGGGGAACCTGAAGCAGCCCCTTGGCTTCCTTGCCGACTCTCCTCTGATGGAGTGTGGCCAGGGGAGATCGCCTGTCCTAACAGGAGACCAGAGGAAGGGAGGAGCATTTTTCCCACACCCTCCCTTCCTCGGTATCCTGTCTCAGTTTCATCCTCCCTGCTCTGACTCCCTCTGATAGCCCTTCCCCCACAATTGCAGTTCTCCATGGGCTTCAGCCCAAAGGCCAGTCATGACTCCCTAAATCTGTGACCACTGCACCATCCCTTACTGATTCCCCTTACCACAGCTCTGTAAATCATTTCCTTGTCAATAAGTGGGTTGACTCTGTTCCCTGCTGAACTGACCAATGTATGTATGCATACATACATACATGTGCACACACACATGCACGTGTTCACATATACATATGTGCATACTTACAGACACATATGCATGCATACA